>NC_133325.1:427610117-427953867 GCF_042186555.1 Aquarana catesbeiana
CTTCGGTTTCTTCCTCCATCTTCTTCTTCTTCTGGTTCTTCTGGTTCTTCCTCCGGTGTTCTCGTCCTGCATCTTCATCCGCGGCGTCTTCTTCCCTTCTTCTCCTCGGGCCGCTCCGCATCCATGATGGCATGAAGGGAGGCTCCCGCTGTGTGACGCTTCTCCTCTTCTGACGGTTCTTAAATAATGGCCACCCAGTGACCCCACCCCCCCTGACGCACAGGGACTTGACGAGGGACTTCCCTGTGGCATTCCCCATGACATCAGAGGGGGGCGGGGTCACCCGTTACGTAACTCCGCCCCCTTCTGACGTCACGGGGAATGCCACAGGGAAGTCCCGTCAATTCCCTGTGCGTCAGAGGGGGGCAGGGTCACCGGGTGACCCCACCCCCCCGTTATTTAATAACCGTCAGAAGAGGAGAAGCGTCACACAGCGGGAGCCTCCTTCCATGCCATCATGGATGCGGAGCGGCCCGAGGAGAAGAAGGATGAAGATGCAGGACGAGAACACCGGAGGAAGAACCAGAAGAACCAGAAGAAGATGGAGGAAGAAACCGAAGGATTATAGAAGATAGAAGAAAGAAGAAGCATTTAAATAAAGGAATTGTCAAAAACTGTCTCTTGTCATTTTTAACATCTTTGACAGTTTTTTTGTTAAATGGTAGGGGTACTTTTGTACCCCCTTACCATTTCACACAGGGGGGAGGGCTGGGATCTGGGGGTCCCCTTGTTAAAGGGGGCTTCCAGATTCCGATAATCCCCCCGCCCGCAAACCCCCACAACCACCCATCAACATGGGGACAAGGTGTTTTGGGGGGCTACCCCAAAGCACCCTCCTAATGTTGAGGCCATGTGGCCTGGTACGGTTCAGGAGGGGGGGTCACTCTCTCGTCCCCCCCTCTTTTCCTGCGGCCTGCCAGGTTGCGTGCTCGGATAAGGGTCTGGTATGGATTTTTGGGGGGACCCCACGCCATTTTTTTATTTTGGTGCGGGGTTTCCTTTAAAATCCATACCAGACCTGAAGGGTCTGGTATAGATTTTGAGGGGGACCCCACGACATTTTTTTTTTATTTTGGCCGGGGTTCCCCTTAATATCCATACCAGACCTGAAGGGCCTAGTATGGAATTTAGGGGGACCCCCCCACGTCATTTTTAAAAAAAATTTTGGTTTGGGGTTCCCCTGTAGGGAATTCCCATGCCGTTTTTTTTATCAATGAACTTTTATGTGTATTGTCGGACCGGCAATTCATTAATAGCTGCGAGTAGTTTTAAATGACTTTTTTTCCTTTGACATGTCATTTTGCTGTCAGACTGTTCTAAACACGGGAAACACGCGCCCCTTTACAGGCCTACTATAGACACCCCCAGGGACGAAATTTAAAGGAATATTACACTTTTGTTGTTTCACTTTAAGCATTATTAAAATCACTGCTACCGAAAAAACAGACGTTTTTAAAACTTTTTTTTGCATTGATCCTTGTCCCCTGGGGCAGGACCCAGGCCCCCAAACACTTTTTATGACAATAACTTGCATATAAGCCTTTAAAATTAGCACTTTTGATTTCTCCCCTAGACTTTTAAAGGGTGTTCCGCGGCTTTCGAATTTGCCGCGAACACCCCAAATTGTTCGCTGTTCGGCGAACGGGCGAACAGCCAATGTTCGAGTCGAACATAAGTTCGACTCGAACTCGAAGCTCATCCCTAGTCCCAGGCATAAAAGGGGGAAGAATGTTTTTTTTTTATCAGACTGCTCCCTTCAACCCCTGACGCCAAAGGCCCCGAACCCCTGCGACCAAATATCAACAATAAATTACCAGCAATGTAACACTTATTTTCCAAGGAGATTTCTCTTTAAATGGGTGCTAATATTATGTATGCATGAAGTTTTTTAAGTGGAGGGGGAGATGAAGAAGTCCTGTTGATGTGGATGTCCAATGTCTTCAGCTAGCTTAAAAGGGGCCCAGAGGGAATCTCTGTGTAATGACATCCAATACTGCATAGCATGTGCAAAGGGTCTCTTTGTTAACTCTTTAGTGCAAAGAAGTGGCATAAGGTGTCTGCATGCAGTGTCTCTAATGCCGCGTACACACGACCAGACTTTTAGGCAGACTTTGTCCGGTGGACTTTTCGACGGACTTTACGACAGACTTTCCGAATGAACAGACTTGCCTACACATGATCAGCCAAAGTTTGACGGATTCGTTTAAAACAAGGAAGTTCATAGCCAGGAGCCAATAGTTGCCCTAGCGTCGGTTTTTGTCCGTCGGACTAGCATACAGACGAGTGGACTTTTCGACCGGACTCGAGTCCGTCAAAGATTTGAAACACGTTTAATTTCTAGGTCCGTCAAACTTTTGGGGAAAAAAAGACCGCTGGAGCCCACACACGATCGATCCAAAGGACTCCAGTCCACAGGACCAAGTATGCCGTAAAGTCCGGCCGTGTGTACGCAGCATTAGAGTCAATAGAGAGTGGGCTTTTGCCCACTAACCAATCCTGACGATACCAGGCTGAAAGGAATAGGAAGTCCCAAAATAAGCCCCTGTAGAATCTGTCACCAGGGAAAGGTGCCTAACCGCACACCTTGCAACGCTGGGATTCAGCAGGATCTGTGCCTAGGATGATGGGAGTGACCCCAGACAGTAACTTAAGTGACAGGAAGCTAGCAAAGTTCATCCGCTCACCCGTCCAGCAAAGGGCTCGTCACATTACCTAGGCCATGGTGCTCCTCACGACCCTCCGAGCGCCCGGGTCCCTGCTCCCCGCTCAAGGCTGTAATCCCAGGAGAGCGACTCCTCTCCAGCATAGGCTATGTATCACCTCTCCCAGCATTCTGTTCTCTCCCTCCAGCCGACTGAAACTTGTAGTCCGTTCCTAGTGTAAATTTGGCCCTTTTCACTACATGACCCAAGATCCTTTGCTCTTCTCTTGGACCTCGCTCTGCGATTCAGGATGTGACAATATCCTGTCTAAGCTGGGCACTTGAGGGAACAGCCTCCATATAGCTGATGCTACATCAAAAACATCATTAAATTAGTTGTGGACTGCATAGCAATCAGCAACTCTGGAGACAATAAACACAATGGTCAATAGTACATAATGTACAATACAACTTACAGAGAAGAGCAGTCAAGACTATATAATGTAAACCCTGTGCGGAGAACGGTCGCACTTGGTGCTTGGTGGGGAGATTCAGATAATCTCCCCTGCGGTCTCTGAATTCCATTATATTCAAAGTAAGAGGTCTTTGAGCCCCAACAATGGGAAAGTAGTGTCAGCAAAGGCACCAAAATGTGAAGGAGAAGCTGATAAGTGGACTTTTCATAAGTTTGCCATTTATTGCTCACAGAATAGTATAAAAACACTGTCAATGCGTTCCATGGCACTACACGGCTACTTTATTAGGTATACCGATCAATTGCTTGGTAACAGGAATTGCTAATCAGCCAATCACATGGCAGCAACTCAATGCATTAAGGCATCTAGATGTGGTGAAGACAACTTGCTAAAGTTCAAGCCGAGCATCAGAATAGGGAAGAAAGAGGATTTAAGTGACTTTGAACGTGGCATGATTGTTGGTGCCAGATGGGCTGGTCTGAGTATTTCAAAAACTGCTGATCTACTGGGATTTACACTCGCAACTATCTCTAAGGTTTACAGAGAATGGTTCAAAAAAGAGAAAATATCCAGTGAGCGTCAGTTGTGTGGACGAAAATCCCTTGTTGATGTCAGAGGTCGGAGGAGAAAGGGTAGACTGGTTTGAGATGATAGAAAGGCAACAGTAAGTCAAATAACAGGAACCTGAGGCTACAATTCGCACAGGCTCACCAAAATTGAACAATAGAACATTGGAAAATCGTTGCCTGGTCTGATGAGTCTGGATTTCAGCTATGTCATTTAGATGTTAGGGTTAGAATTTGGTGTAAACAACATAAAAGCATGGATCCATCCTGCCTTGTATCAACAGTTAAAGTATAACTAAAGGCAATTTTTTTTTTTTTTTTTAGTTTTGGATAGAGTGGGTAGGGATTATAACACCTGCAATTTTTTATTGCTCTCTGTGCCCCCCTTAAGGACATTCACCCTCTCTGTTTGTCCTCTTTACCATTATCATTGAAAGTGAAAGTAAAAGAAAATCCCAAATTTTGGTTGTCCCCAGAAAAGTAATAGAGGGGAAATCTTCTAATGGGGACACTAGTTCTGATGAGCAGGAAGTCCCCAAGGAATTCCCTGGCTGGAAGCAATGCAATGGCATGATGTCACTTCCGGTTAGGCAGATGTAAAGATTAAACTTTTTTTTTTTTTTGTAAAGCATGAGATCGATGTGTTTTTTTTTTTTTTTTTTTATTGATATCATGTGTATGTTTATTTCTGTATGTTTACATCCGCACTTTTGCATATGGTTTTAATATGAGCTAAGAACACATCATGTATCTCTAGACTATGGAATGTTCAAATGTATTTGATTAATAAAATGATATATACCCTATGCATTATCTGTTTGCAGTGACATCCCTCATTTTAAAGTCCCACCACTTTCCTCCTCTATTTTTAAATGTTTATTAGGGATGGAGGTTTGTCATTGCAGCTGTGCCAGGTCACACCCTTCTTTTTTGTCCACTATTCACAGCACATCTCTGCAAGTTTCTTCATTCCTCTGCCTATGAGGAGAGGGGGTGTGTGCCTTTCCTCCAATCAGCTCTCACAGTGTATGCCCAGACTCCCCACCCACTGATGAAACAGTAAGAACAATTTCTAACACAATGTGCACTTTCTAAAGAATGTAGAAAGCTGAAGACAGCAGATATACATGCAAAACTTATGTAGGGAGATTTGTTTCATCTCTCTGTATCATCTGAGGCTATTCGCTTCACTGGGTATATGTGAGGATTTACATCCATTTTAAGTTTGCAGGTAGGGATGAGCCGAACACCCCCCGGTTCGGTTCGCACCAGAACCCGCGAACGGACCGAAAGTTCGCACGAACGTTAGAACCCCATTGACGTCTATGGGACTCGAACGTTCGAAATCAAAAGTGCTAATTTTAAAGGCTAATTTGCATGGTATTGTCCTAAAAAGGGTTTGGGGACCCGGGTCCTACCCCAGGGGACATGTATCAATGCAAAAAAAACTTTTAAAAACGGCCGTTTTTTCGGGAGCAGTGATTTTAATGATGCTTAAAGTAAAAAAAAAAAAAGTGAAATATTCCTTTAAATATCGTACCTGGGGGGTGTCTATAGTATGCCTGTAAAGTGACACGTGTTTCCCATGTTTAGAACAGTCCCTGCACCAAATGTCATTTTTAAAGGAAAAAATCTCATTTAAAACTGCTTGCGGGTTTAATGTCATGTCGGGTCATGGCAATATGGATGAAAATCAGTGAGACAAACGGCATGGGTACCCCCCAGTCCATTACCAGGCCCTTTGGGTCTTGTATGGATATTAAGGGGAACCCCGCACCCAAATTAAAATAAGGAAAGGTGTGGGGCCACCAGGCCCTATATACTCTGAACAGCAGTATACAGGCGGTGCAAACAAGACAGGGACTGTAGGTTTGTTGTTAAGTAGAATCTGTTTGTAATTTTGAACATTTTTAACGTGTTTAGCTCCAGCCAAAAAATCTTTTCTAAGCTTTTTGGAAAACATAGGGAAGGGTTATCACCCCTGTGACATTTGTTTTGCTGTCTTTCCTCCTCTTCAGAAGATTTCACCTCACTTTTTTGTCCCAATGAAAAATGTTTTTTGAAAATTTGGGTTTTTTTGTGGAACAAGGATTGGAAAGCATCAGTGGAAAGGAGAAATTGTTTTCCCATATTAACTCTTACAGGAGAGAATTTCCCTTCCTAGGGGTAGATTTCATCTCACTTCCTGTTGTCTCCTTCCGTTTGCAAGTAGGAGTCGTTTGTAAGTTAGATGTTTGAAAGTAGGGTCCTGCCCTATATACTCAGCAGAAATTTGGGCCTTAGGTGTTGCTGTGGCCACAACACTGTAAGCCCTCACAGGGCCCTGCTGTGAAATATTAGATCAAGAATTGTAATTACATGCCCCTGTTGAACAGGAGCTGAAAAATTAGGCCTTAGGCACTGGTGCTGGTGCCACAACACTGCAACCCCTCACAGACACTCTAGTTGGAACGCAGGAACGAGCCCTGCTGCAAAGTATTGCATCAAAAATTGTAATTACACGCCCCTGTTAGACAGGGGCAGAAAAATTGGGCCTTAGGCACTGGTGCTGGTGCCACAACACTGCAACCCCTCACAGACACTCTAGTTGGAACGCAGGAACGAGCCCTGCTGCAAAGTATTGCATCAAAAATTGTAATTACACGCCCCTGTTAGACAGGGGCAGAAAAATTGGGCCTTAGGCACTGGTGCTGGTGCCACAACACTGCAACCCCTCACAGACACTCTAGTTGGAACGCAGGAACGAGCCCTGCTGCAAAGTATTGCATCAAAAATTGTAATTACACGCCCCTGTTAGACAGGGGCAGAAAAATTGGGCCTTAGGCACTGGTGCTGGTGCCACAACACTGCAACCCCTCACAGACACTCTAGTTGGAACGCAGGAACGAGCCCTGCTGCAAAGTATTGCATCAAAAATTGTAATTACACGCCCCTGTTAGACAGGGGCAGAAAAATTGGGCCTTAGGCACTGGTGCTGGTGCCACAACACTGCAACCCCTCACAGACACTCTAGTTGGAATGCAGGAACGAGCCCTGCTGCAAAGTATTACATCAAAAATTGTAATTACACGCCCCTGTTAAACAGGGGCTGAAAAATTGTGCCTTAGGCACTGGTGGTGGCGCCCAGAACCAAAAATGTTCTTACAAGCTATCAGCGTGATGATTGAGGAGGAAGAGGATAATTACTCAGGGATAGTCACTCAGCATCAGCATAGGCAGTCTTTGAAGGGATCTGAGATTTCAAAAAAAATTATTCGGTTACATCAGCATCAGGTGCTTGGTAGCTGGTGGTGATCCAAGACTCATTCATTTTTATGAAGGTCAGCCGATCGACCGAGTCGGTGGACAGACGCACCCTGTGATCGGTTACCACGCCTCCAGCAGCACTGAATGTGCGTTCCGAAAGAACGCTGGATGCAGGACAGGCCAGTAGCTCAATTGCATACTGTGCAAGCTCTGGCCAGTGATCCATCCTCAAGACCCAGTAACCCAGAGGATTTTCGGTGGGAAAGGTGTCCAAGTCTGATCTTGCCCCTAGGTATTCCTGCACCATGTAAAACAGACGCTGGCGATGGTTGCTGGAACCGATCATACCTTGGGGCTGCGGACCAAAAAATTGTCTGAACGCATCGGTCAGACGGCCACCTTCTCCACCGCTCCTTCTTTGACTGACCGAAGCCTCAGCAACACGTTGTCCAGAAACAGGAGTTTGTAACCTCCCAGTCTCTGGGAACGCGTTGCACAGACCTTTCTGCAAGGCCTCCCGAAGATGTTTCATCCTCTGCTCCCTCTGCGATGGCAAGATAAGGTCCGCAACCTTACCCTTGTAACGTGGATCAAGGAGGGTTGCCAGCCAGTATTGGTCCTTCTCCTTGATACCACGAATACGAGGATCCTTACGCAGGCTTTGCAGGATCAGGGAGGCCATGCAGCGTAGGTTTGCTGAGGCATTCGGTCCGGAGTCCTCTGGGTCACTAAGAACGACATGGTCCGCAGCCACCTCCTCCCAGCCACGTACAAGTCCATGTGTTTCTTGGGACTGATCCCTTAAAGACTGCTGCTGATGCTGAGTGCCAGGCTCCACCTCCATACTGACACAATCTTCCTCCTCCTCCTCTTCCTCCTCGTCCTCTTCCTGTGTGATCGGCGGGCACGCAGGAACACTGTCTGGATAAAGGGGGCCTTGAGAGCTAAGGAAGTCCTCCTCTTCCTGCCTCTGTTCTGCCTCAAGTGCCCTGTCCATTATTCCACGCAGCGTGTGCTCCAACAGGTGGACAAGGGGGACAGTGTCACTGATGCATGCACTGTCACTGCTCACCATCCTCGTGGCCTCCTCGAATGGTGACAGGACAGTGCATGCATCCCTGATCATGGCCCACTGGCGTGGGGAAAAAAAACCAAGCTCCCCTGACCCTGTCCTGGTGCCATAGTCGCACAGGTACTCATTGATGGCCCTCTGCTGCGTGTGCAGCCGCTGCAGCATGGCCAACGTTGAGTTCCACCTGGTGGGCATGTCACAGATTAGGCGGTTCTTGGGCAGGTTAAACTCCTTTTGGAGGTCCGTCAGCCGAGCACTGGCATTATATGACCGGCGGAAATGCACACAGACTTTCCTGGCCTGCCTCAGGACATCCTGTAAGCCCGGGTACCTGCCCAAGAACCGCTGCACCACCAAGTTAAGGACGTGAGCCAAACAGGGCACATGGGTCATTTGTCCCTGTCGGAGGGCAGAGAGGAGGTTGGTGCCATTGTCGCAAACCACCATTCCTGCCTTAAGTTGGCGTGGCGTCAACCACCTCTGAACCTGCCCCTGCAGAGCTGACAGAACCTCTGCCCCAGTGTGGCTCCTGTCCCCCAAGCACACCAGCTCAAGCACCGCATGGCATCTTTTGGCCTGCGTACTTGCGTAGCCCCTTGAACGCCTACGGAGCACCGCTGGTTCCGAGGAAGAGGCCATGGAGGAAGAAGAAGAGGAGGGGGTGGAGGAGAGAGGTGTGTCACAATCAGCATTTTGGAGGCGTGGTGGCGGAACAACCTCCAACACTACTGCACCTTGTCCTGCATCCTTCCCAGCTGCCAGCAGAGTCACCCAATGCGCCGTGAAACTTAGGTAACGTCCCTGTCCATGCCTGCTGGACCATGAGTCAGCGGTAATATGCACCTTACCGCTGACCGCCCTGTCCAGCGAGGCATGGACATTGCCTTCCACATGCCGGTAGAGAGCCGGAATCGCCTTCCGTGAGAAAAAGTGGCGTTTGGGTACCTGCCACTGAGGAACCGCACATTCCACAAACTCACGGAAGGGGGCAGAGTCTACCAACTGAAAAGGCAGCAGTTGAAGTGCTAGCAATTTTGCCAAGCTAGCATTCAACCGCTGGGCATGTGGATGGCTGGGAGCAAACTTCTTTCGGCGGTGCAGCAGCTGGGGCAGGGAAATTTGCCTGGTACAATCTGACGTCGGTGTACCAAAAGCAGATTGCCCACAAGTACTTGGCTGTGACACACCTAATTCTACACCTTCATTCCTCTCACTGCAGGTCTCAGAGAGGACTGAAGGTCTAGTGGGGTTGGAAATCTCAGCTGATGAGGAGCAAGGAGAGATCCTCTTTGTTCTTTGGTGTGGGTCTTTTAGATACGCTTGCCAACGAACTGCATGGCAGGTCAACATATGTCTGGTCAAGCATGTGGTACCCAAGCGGGAGATGTTTTGGCCACGCGAGATACGCTTGAGACATATGTTGCAAATAGCAGCGGTGCGATCTGATGCACTCGTCTCAAAAAAGGCCCACACCAAAGAACTTTTTGAATAACGCGCAGAGACTGCAGCGCCCTGCACATGTGGAGCTTTGGGGTGTGATGCAGTCAATGTGCTGCCCTTAGGCTGGCCCCTGGAGGGCATCCTGCCTCGTTGGTGATGTGCCGCCGCCTCCTCCTCCTCCTCCTCCTCCTCTCTCCTATCAGGCACCCACGTTGAGTCAGTGACCTCATCATCCCCTCCCTCCTCATCACTGGAGCAAACCTGGCAGTATGCTGCAGCAGGGGGAGCATGACTGCCAGATTGCTGTCCTTCTTGGGCACCCCCTCTGTCCGTGCTCATGTTACTGCCTTCATCGAGCTCAGTATCGTCATCAGAGCCTTCCAAACGCTGGGCATCCTCCTGGAGCATGTACCCAACACTGTGGTCAAACAGTTCGAGGGAATCCTCATGAGGACATGGTGGAGCTAGGGAAGGAGTCACTGATGACATTGAGCTGAGGGAAGAGGCCGCTGCTTTGCCAGACAAAGCACCCTGGGCATGGGTGAGAGAGGATGAGGAGGATGAGGACGGCTTGGTCATCCACTCGACCAAGTCTTCCGCATGTTGCGGCTCAACACGGCCAGCTGCCGAAAAAAAGGCCAAGCGTGTCCCATGGCCACGTGCTGATGAGGATGCACCGTCTCCACGACCAGCACTAGACACAGAGCCTGCTTGCCCTCTCTTATTGGCTTGTGACTGTCTGCCTCTCCTTCTTGGCCTTCCAGACATACTAATGGCCTGTAGCTGCACTAAGCTGGGATAGAACACCTGTAATTTTCTTCAAGTAGCTTTATATACTGTAACCAGACAAGCCTGCCTGTCAGTAGGAAGATAACAGGAACGGATCTAGCTGAACACTGTGAGCAGGACGCACTGTACTAAATGTAAATAGTCTAGCTGCCTGACCGTGGTACTAATAGGATCAAATAGAACACCTGTAATTTTCTTCAGGTAGCTTTATATACTGTAACCAGACAAGCCTGCCTGTCAGTAGGAAGATAACAGGAACGGATCTAGCTGTACACTGTGAGCAGGACGCACTGTACTAAATGTAAATAGTCTAGCTGCCTGACCGTGGTACTAATAGGATCAAATAGAACACCTGTAATTTTCTTCAGGTAGCTTTATATACTGTAACCAGACAAGCCTGCCTGTCAGTAGGAAGATAACAGGAACGGATCTAGCTGAACACTGTGAGCAGGACGCACTGTACTAAATGTAAATAGTCTAGCTGCCTGACCGTGGTACTAATAGGATCAAATAGAACACCTGTAATTTTCTTCAGGTAGCTTTATATACTGTAACCAGACAAGCCTGCCTGTCAGTAGGAATTTAACAGGAACGGATCTAGCTGAACACTGTGAGCAGGACGCACTGCACTAAATGTAAATAGTCTAGAAGATAACAGGAACGGATCTAGCTGAACACTGTGAGCAGGACGCACTGCACTAAATGTAAATAGTCTAGAAGATAACAGGAACGGATCTAGCTGAACACTGTGAGCAGGACGCACTGCACTAAATGTAAATAGTCTAGAAGATAACAGGAACGGATCTAGCTGAACACTGTGAGCAGGACGCACTGCACTAAATGTAAATAGTCTAGAAGATAACAGGAACGGATCTAGCTGAACACTGTGAGCAGGACGCACTGCACTAAATGTAAATAGCAGGAACGGATCTAGCTGAACACTGTGAGCAGGACGCACTGCACTAAATGTAAATAGTCTAGAAGATAACAGGAACGGATCTAGCTGAACACTGTGAGCAGGACGCACTGCACTAAATGTAAATAGTCTAGAAGATAACAGGAACGGATCTAGCTGAACACTGTGAGCAGGACGCACTGCACTAAATGTAAATAGCAGGAACGGATCTAGCTGAACACTGTGAGCAGGACGCACTGCACTAAATGTAAATAGTCTAGAAGATAACAGGAACGGATCTAGCTGAACACTGTGAGCAGGACGCACTGCACTAAATGTAAATAGCAGGAACGGCTCTAGCTGAACACTGTGAGCAGGACGCACTGCACTAAATGTAAATAGCAGGAACGGATCTAGCTGAACACTGTGAGCAGGACGCACTGCACTAAATGTAAATAGCAGGAACGGATCTAGCTGAACACTGTGAGCAGGACGCACTGCACTAAATGTAAATAGCAGGAACGGATCTAGCTGAACACTGTGAGCAGGACGCACTGCATTAAATGTAAATAGTCTAGATAGAAGATAACAGGAACGGATCTAGCTAAACTGAATACAGTGTATATATATATATATATGCAACACCTGGGATGCATATATATACACAATACACTGTAAGTGCAGCTAACTGACTGACTGTTCTGCCTAATCTATCTAACTCAAATCAAATGACACTGTCTCTCTCTCTCTCTATCTCTCAGCACACCGGAACACACACTACACAGGGCCGCCGTGCAGGCGGCCTTATATAGTGTGGGGTGTGTACTAAATCCCCTGAGCCATAATTGGCCAAAGCCACCCTGGCTTTGGCCAATTACAGCTCTCTCTACTGACGGCGCTGTGATTGGCCAAGCATGCGGGTCATAGTGCATGCTTGGCCAATCATCAGCCAGCAATGCACTGCGATGCCGCAGTGAATTATGGGCCGTGACGCGCCACACGAATTTAGCGCGAATGGCCCATAAAGTTCGGAATTCGGCGAACGGGCGAACAGCCGATGTTCGAGTCGAACATGGGTTCGACTCGAACACGAAGCTCATCCCTATTTGCAGGCAAAGAGAATACGATTTTAAATTAACTCAAAACAATCTAGGTTTCTGGTTGAGCAGAAAAATAAAGCCGTATTAAACCCAAAAGCAAACATTTATTATATTTCAGCTTACCAGTTCTTAGATGTGATGGTTGTTTAGTTTCATTTTTAAGGTTTTCTTCTATTTTCACCTGGTAATCCAGCCAGCAAGTCTGTTGTTTTTCATAGAACAAACTCTCCAGCAGAATGTATCTGTTTGGATTTTGAGTGAGACAAACCACTTAACAATGGCAGGTGTGATAAAACTTTTATTTATTCATGCAAAACCTTTATCCCAAAAGGAAAACTGTTTGCTGTAACTAATTATAAAGTTTGAGCTGGAATTTGGCTTCAATTTGGTAGTAGTTCTAAATCTGCTGAATACATTTATTGTTTCTTACAACCCCCCCCCCCCCCCCCCCCGACTGACAATGCTGCTGTCTGCTGTGCCTCCTTTTATCATTCCTCCAGAGTTGTGTCTCACTAATACAGGAGGTGTGTTATTGGCCAACAGAGGGGAAAAAAGCCAATGAAAAGAAAACTGATGCAGCCACCACATCTAATGATTGGTAAGCTGCAAAATATTACATTTTTGGCTTGGAGTTTAAAACCACTTTAAACCCAACTTTACATGCACCAGTTCATCTGCAGATATATCAATTGAGGTGAGGCAAATAACTTCAAAATATTGATGTACTCCTACATGGTTCTATGTTGCCTCGTGTGTTTGCTTTGTGAAACAGAGTTGTGCCCCCTCTCTATTCTTTTGTGTTTGGGGGTTTGACGTAATCCTAAAAAATGTGCACTTGTTTTGGGGACATACCCAGATTCTGTAATGTATTATTATGATTGTGTCTCCAAGTGAAATCCAGAATCCAAATCTGGAAGAGGTGGTGTTTTCCTTTTATTAGGTGCTAAGCACATATCTTTTGCAGATTCACCACATGAAATCCCTTCACCTGATCCAATGGACTGATGCTTTGCTGTAAAAGAACCATTTTAGTAAAGTGCTCTTGACATGCTCTGTAAAGATACTACAGAAGAAGTAGTAGAGGCATCTAATATGTTACCATTCATTTTCTCATCCTGTTGAAGGTGATCAGATCTCAATCTCCTTCCTGCATTATTATTATTCCACTTGTATGTCCTGCCTGTTTTGAAAGTTGCTGGGTCACCTAAAAAGTTCTTGTATTTTTAGCCTGTACTAATTGTTTGTTGTACCCATCAATCAATTTGCGTAATTCATCATCCTGGATTTGATAATATTTAGACTGCTGAAAAGTTGCTAATTTATTGGCAACTGATTGGATCTCTTATCCAGTCTTAATAATTCACTGTGATAGTATTGCTTCAGCATCTGTAGCATATTAACAGAGCAGGTAGTTATATTTTGCTCACATTTCTTTTTAAATTCCAATGATGGATTGTGTATAGTCAGAAATACCCATACTCACAAACTTATTGGAATTATCCTGGCTTTGATATATTGTTGGAAATAAAAACTGTGCCAATAGAAGCGTGACTTTTGTTTGAGCAGGCATTTCAGATGAGTCATACACTATAATAGCAAAAGTATTGGGACGCCTGCCTTTACATGCACATGAATTTTAATGGCATCCCAGTTTCAGTCCGTAGGGTTCAATATTGAGTTGGCCAACCCTTTGCAGCTATAACAGCTTCAACTCTTCTGGGAAGGCTGTCCACAAGGTTTAGGAGTGTGTCTATGGGAATGTTTGACCATTCTTCCCAAAGTGCATTTGTGAGGTCAGGCACTGATGTGGACAAGAAGGCCTGGCTCACAGTCTCCCCTCTAATTCATCCCAAAGGTGTTCTTATAGGGTTGAGGTCAGGCCAGTCAAGTACCTCCACCCCAAACTCACTCATCCATGTCTTTATGGACTTTGTTTTGTACACTGGTACAAAATAATTTGGTGGAGGGGGGATTATAGTGTGGGGTTGTTTCTCAGGGGTTGAGTTTGGCCCCTTACAGTTCCATTGAAGGGAACTGTTAGGGAGCGTCAGCATACCAAGACATTTTGGCCCCAGATTCATGTATTTCTCCCTTCCCAGGTAGTGGTCAATAGAAAATAGATCCCCACCCCTTCCCAGGCATTGGTGGCCTGTAAAATATCTTCCCTCCCCCTTAGCCATTAGCAGAAGTAGAAAACTAACCCCTCCATCCTCCATTTCTAGCCATTGGTGGTCATTAGAATAGCCCCCCTTCCTCCTCCCTTGCCAGCCATTAGTAGCCTGTAGAATATTCCCCCCTTCCCAGACTTTGGTGGTCATTAGAAAATCCCCCTCGCCCCTATGTCAAGCATTAGTGGCCAATCACATGCACATTTTGGCCAGGGCAAGCATGTGTTTAAAAACGAATACACTGCTATTTTGTTTTTTTTTTGTATGCACCATTCATATCTTAGCCTATTGTATTATAATTTTCTTTAAACAGAATCTGAACACACATATCACTTTATCTGCCACAAAAACAACATTGTATCAATGCTAACTGCAAATAGGGACCACAGTGTATGAGTGTATTAATTTGTAGATAAGTAAAGAGTTCACTATCACAGGTTGTGCAGAGTTCTATGCAGTTATGTTATCCTAAAGTGCAACAATTCCAACTTTCTTTGTAGCAATTTCTCACCACTCCTGTGCTTTTCCTTTTAGTAAACCTGGCCAACTACATAAAGTCAGCGTTACATCCATTATGTCCTGAGGACAACATTTTTACCAGGCAGGAAGTGAAGGAATTTCTCCAACAGAACCTCCAATGGCCATAAAACAATTTAAAGAAATTAATTTTTTCTTTTTAGTTTTAGAAAACCACTTATATAAGGGTAAATATTAGGGCCTTTTACAAGATTAATCCACAGTTTAGTTATTCTATTCACCCTCATTACTACAGTCAATTAAAAAAATAAACGAAGTGGGCACCTGTCTTAAATAGAACAGTATTTTACAGACTACAGTCATGAAACCTCCCTGGGAAGGCTGCATCTGATCACAACTAGAGTTCAATGCTGGAAGACAGGAGATGGCCTGGCCATTCAGGTTGTTGCAGATCCCATCTTCTGTCTCAATGATACTCTCAAGTAACAGCTTTCTCAGTACAAAAACACAATGTACACAGGTGCCAAGAGGCTGTAGGCCAAAGTATAGGTCCCATCCCACTTAGACTTTTTTTTTTTTTTACAATCTACATGAACGATTTATACTTACCCATTATTTAGTTGTATTTACTTTATCAGAGGGTGACACAAATAAAGGTCTGTAGCTGTTACATTATTTTGGGTCTCTGGTATTTTATATTGCAATGCACACTCAATAGTTGGAAAAGATAATATGATAGCATCATGAGGTCATGGAGTTGAAAGGGCAACACATTTAAGGAGGCTTTTCAGTTATATCTCTAGCTCCAAAAGCTATATCTCTAGCTCTCTAGCTCTCTAGCTCAAAAATGTATACACATACAAAGAAAGTAAAACTAAATAAGGACAAAAACAAGTCCAAGTCCAACAGTAATCCAAGCTTTCAATAAATGTTATTTTTCAATCAGCCACTGCAAAGTGCTTTAACCATAGCAACTACTCAGAATTCATGGTTTTAGCAACTTGACCAAAGTAACTTCTCTTTGCTCCCCCTTTAGTTTGCAAAATATACCACTGAAAGCATTTGGTCATACTGGTTCTATAGGGGAAAGGCATGCCTGTCGATTATTTGGAAATTTAGAGTGGTTCTGTGCAAATTTCCTGTGTTATCTCAAGAAATCTATTTAGTTCTAAGTTTTTACCTTGGACTACAGAACAATTGGTCTCTATGTTGTAGAGATGAGGAGAGGTGGACAGGATCAGCAGTTTAGCTAATGACAACTGGGCAGGACTGAAACCATTCAGCCCACAAAAATTCAGCCCAAAATAGAAAATATGAACATTTCTGGCACATCAGCAGCTATTTGTCTCACGTACCTTGTCGGAGGACGAGGTGCTGAGAGGGCTTCCCTTGTGGCTGAGTCCAGGGCACCCCTGAAGGTGGTGACAGGGAGCGCTATGTCCAAAGAAGCAGCAGTTGCCAGCTATGATAGGCTGAGTAATGAGACATCTTCTGGATGACGGCTGGGCAAGCAGGATGCACTGCTGGTCAGGGGTTCTTCAGATGTACCAGATAAGACTTGGCTTGGAAGGGAGATCCAGGAGCAGCTTTAGGAGCTAGGCCAGTAGTCATACACGGTGTATCAGCCAGGGCTAAGGCAGCAAGCAAGGTCAGGAGTAAGCCGGGGTCATACACTGATAATCAGGCAACAGAGGAGTCCAGAAGAGCACGCCAGCGGTCATGCATGGGTACAGCAGACAGGAACAAGCCAAGGGTCAAAGCTGGAAATGGAGACAAGGTCAAAGGTAAGCCGAGTTGGCAACAGGAAATCCAATAGTATCAAGAACAGGAACATAGGAACACAGGAACACACGGAGGGAGCTGAAGATCATCCAGAAACTAGTGGCTGATGCCTTTGGCTGTAAATAGGCCACTGGGCACCAAAATCTGTATTGCATGCGCCTTGGCACATGAAACTGCGGCCGTTCATGCCCATGTACACATGCATATTAGCAATGTCGAATTTCTATGTGCCAATGGTAAATTTCTATGTGCCAATGGTGCATTTCTATGCGCCAATCTACGATTCTGCTGGGCATTGGTAGATGTTCCAGTTCCTCTGTGTGCTGTTCTCTGACAATTTGTCTGTACGTTCAGAGCCTTTAATAAGGTAAAACAGGGGAAATGTACATATATCACAGTCTCTGTCCTTTTAAAGTGGAACTTAGCTGTATCTAAGCACCACAACCTGAAAAGGTTATTTAATTTATTTTTATAGCATGCTTTATTTGTTAAGAAATCACCTTTAAAAACACCCCTCTAGCATTTCTAGCTGCACCCATCTTAAGCAAAGACAGCTGATTCATACATCATTTACTTCCAGGAATCCATCTGCATCTGCCCTTAGTTCAGGCACGCAGGCAAGAGGGTGCACTTAGCTGAGCAAGCCCCTCCTCCTCTCCTCCAGATGAAAGAAAAAAATGTCCATGAAGACTCATGGGGTGTATGACATAATTTTAACCTAGGCCAGAAACTGAAGAAATGTAAAAAAAAAGGGAGTTCAGTTCCGATTTACACAGTGGCGGCTGGTGAAGTTTTAGGATGGGGGGGCGCCAGACCCCGCCCTTCCTTTTTTGACCCCTCCCACTTGGTGAAAATGGGCGTGGTTTCAGCGAAATAGTGGGCGTGGCTCTAAAGTGGTGTGGTTAGCGTCTGAGATGAACGAGGGATGGAGGGAGAGGGAGAGAGGGACAGCAGGCCCAGATCCTACACAACAATAGAAATGTGTATTCTAGAAAGTTTAACAATCAGCAGATAAAGATACTCCAAACACCTGGTGTTAGCACTTCAATCATCCCGCCACCATGGTTGTTATGGTGTCAGGATGATTAAAGCGCATTATTACTATTCTTACATTGTAATATAAAATGAAATCATTCAACTCACCATAATGCAGAATCAGTGGGAGCCCTGAGCGTGTCACTAGCCACGTCGCCTACAACCAGATGCCATCAGGTGTCCCCAACAGTCCGTCCTTACATGCAGCCTGTGTCACATCAAATGCAGCCTCTGTCACATAAAATGCAGCCTCTGTCCCCCCAAATGCAGCCTCTGTCTCCCCAAATGCAGCCTCTGTCCCCCCCAATGCAGCCTCTGCCCCCCCCAAATGCAGCCTCTGTCCCCTCCCCAAATGCAGCATGCCTGTGTCCCATTACATGCAGCATGCCTGTGTCCCATTAAATGCAGCCTCTGTTCCCATTAAATGCAGCCTCTGTTCTCCAAAATGCAGCCTCTGTTCTCCAAAATGCAGCCTCTGGCCCCCCCAAATGCAGCATGCCTGTGTCCCATTAAATGCAGCCTCTGTTCCCCCAAATGCAGCCTCTGTGACCCCAAATGCAGCCTCTTCCCCCCCCCAAATGCAGCATGCCTGTGTCCCCCCCCAAATGAAGCCTCTGTCCCCCCAAATGCAGCCTCGTCCCCCCCAAATGCAGCATGCCTGTGTCCCATTAAATGCAGCCTCTGTTCCCCCAAATGCAGCCTCTGTCCCCCCAAATACAGCCTCTGTCCCCCCAAATGCAGCCTCTGTCCCCCCCAAATACAGCCTCTGTCCCCCCAAAATGCAGCCTCTGTCCCCCCCCAAAATGCAGCCTCTGTCCCCCCCCAAAATGCAGCCTCTTCCCCCCCAAATACAGCCTCTGCCCCCCCCAAATACAGCCTCTGTCCCCTTACATCAGAGTTGCCATCAGTGTCCCTCCACAGCATGTGTCCCCATCAGAGCCCCCCACAGCATGTGTCCCCCACAGCAGGTGTCCCCCATCAGAGCCCCCCACAGCATGTGTCCCCCACAGCAGGTGTCCCCCATCAGAGCCCCCCACAGCAGGTGTCCCCCATCAGAGCCCCCAACAGCAGGTGTCCCCTTTAGAGCCCCCCACAGCAGGTGTCCCCCACAGCAGGGTGTCTCCCTCAGAGTCCCCCCACAGCAGGTGTCCCCATTAGAGTCCCCCCACAGCAGGTGTCCCCATCAAAGTCCCCCCACAGCAGGTGTCCCCCATCAGAGTCCCCCATCAGAGCCCCCCACAGCAGGTGTCCCCTATCAAAGCCCCCCACAGCAGGTGTCCCCCATCAGAGCCCCCCACAGCAGGTGTCCCCCATCAGAGCCCCCTACAGCAAGTGTTCCACATCAGAGAACCCCACAGCAGGTGTCCCCCACAGCAGGTGTCCCCCATCAGAGCCCCCCCACAGCAGGTGTCCCCATCAGAGCCCCCCAACAGCAGGTGTCCCCATCAGAGTCCCCCCACAGCAGGTGTCCCCCATCAGAACCCCCCACAGCATGTGTCCCCCATCAGAGCCCCCCCACAGCAGGTGTCCCCATCAGAGCTCCCCCACAGCAGGTGTCCCCATCAGAGCCCCCTCACAGCAGGTGTCCCCCATCAGAGTCCCCTATCAAAGCCCCCCACAGCAGGTGTCCCCTATCAAAGCCCCCCACAGCAGGTGTCCCCCATCAGAGCCCCCCACAGCAGGTGTCCCCCATCAGAGCCCCCTACAGCAGGTGTTCCCCATCAGAATCCCCCCACAGCAGGTGTCCCCCATCAGAACCCCCCACAGCAGGTGTCCCCATCAGAGCTCCCCCACAGCAGGTGTCCCCATCAGAGCCCCCCACAGCAGGTGTCCCCCATCAGAACCCCCCACAGCATGTGTCCCCATCAGAGCCCCCCACAGCATGTGTCCCCCACAGCAGGTGTCCCCCATCAGAGCCCCCCACAGCATGTGTCCCCCACAGCAGGTGTCCCCCATCAGAGCCCCCCACAGCAGGTGTCCCCCATCAGAGCCCCCAACAGCAGGTGTCCCCTTTAGAGCCCCCCACAGCAGGTGTCCCCCACAGCAGGGTGTCTCCCTCAGAGTCCCCCCACAGCAGGTGTCCCCATTAGAGTCCCCCCACAGCAGGTGTCCCCATCAAAGTCCCCCCACAGCAGGTGTCCCCCATCAGAGTCCCCCATCAGAGCCCCCCACAGCAGGTGTCCCCTATCAAAGCCCCCCACAGCAGGTGTCCCCCATCAGAGCCCCCCACAGCAGGTGTCCCCCATCAGAGCCCCCTACAGCAAGTGTTCCACATCAGAGAACCCCACAGCAGGTGTCCCCCACAGCAGGTGTCCCCCATCAGAGCCCCCCCACAGCAGGTGTCCCCATCAGAGCCCCCCAACAGCAGGTGTCCCCATCAGAGTCCCCCCACAGCAGGTGTCCCCCATCAGAACCCCCCACAGCATGTGTCCCCCATCAGAGCCCCCCCACAGCAGGTGTCCCCATCAGAGCTCCCCCACAGCAGGTGTCCCCATCAGAGCCCCCTCACAGCAGGTGTCCCCCATCAGAGTCCCCTATCAAAGCCCCCCACAGCAGGTGTCCCCTATCAAAGCCCCCCACAGCAGGTGTCCCCCATCAGAGCCCCCCACAGCAGGTGTCCCCCATCAGAGCCCCCTACAGCAGGTGTTCCCCATCAGAATCCCCCCACAGCAGGTGTCCCCCATCAGAACCCCCCACAGCAGGTGTCCCCATCAGAGCTCCCCCACAGCAGGTGTCCCCATCAGAGCCCCCCACAGCAGGTGTCCCCCATCAGAGTCCCCTATCAGAGCGCCCCACCAGAGCCCCCCACAGCAGGTGTCCCCTATCAAAGCCCCCACAGCAGGTGTCCCCCATCAGAGTCCCCCACAGCAGGTGTCCCCCATCAGAGTCCCCCCTCACAGCAGGTGTCCCCCATCAGAGCCCCCCACAGCAGGTGTCCCCCAAAGCAGGTGTCCCAATCAGAGTCCCCCCACAGCAGGTGTCCCCATCAGAGTCCCCCCAAAACAGGAGTCGCTCATCAGAGCCCCCCACAGCAGGTGTCCCCCATCAGAGCCCCCCACAGCAGGTGTCCCCATCAGAGCCCCCCCACAGCAGATGTCCCCATCAGAGTCCCAGCGGTACTTACCTTGGGTCTCCTGCGGTGTCCTCCTCACACTAGCACCAGCATTCTTCCTGTTTCCTCTCTCGGGGCCCAATGAGAGAGAGAGGCAGGAAGTGACATCTGACTCAGGGCAGATGTCAATCAAATCTGAAGTGCCAAGTAGCTTCCGCCCGGCGCCTGTAGTATCTAATACTAAGGCCGGGCGGAAGCTACTTGGCGCTTCAGAAAACCCCACAAGGCGGGCTAAACGCCCGTAAATGCAGCGCCACGTCTGCAATCTCGTGATTGCATAGACGTGGCGCTTCCTATAAGTGCACTGTGTCCGGCGTCACACTGTGTCCGGTGTCTGAACACAGTGCACTTAAGGACATTTTTTTTCCTTTTTTTTTTTAAAGGGCCAGTAATAAAAATTTTTTTTTTTTTTGACTTTTTTTTTTTTTTTTTTTGCTGCCTGGAGGGGGGGGGGGCACCCAGGCGCCCCCTATGGAGGGGCCGCCACTGGATTTACATATGCTTGTGCTGTCCCTGTGTTAGATCTGTTGCTACCATTGAGGCGATCTTTGGGGCCCTGAACTCTGTCATTATTCCTTACCATCCTTGAGGAGTCAGTTGAGCCTTGTCTCCCTTGTATCCTATCTGGTTTCCTATCTGGGGCCCTGGACTTTGTCATTATTCCTTACCATCCTTGAGGAGTCAGTTGAGCCTTGTCTCCCTTTTATCCTATCTGGTTTCCTTTCTGGGGTCTCTCACTTGGACATGCATTACCCTTTTGTTTTTTTTGTTTAATGCATCTTGAAGTATGTAATATATAATTTTCCTCCTGATGAAAACTCTTTATGAGTTGAAACATGCTGAGGTTCGCTTGTTGCCATCTGAATAACACCTTAATGGATGGAACTTCACATGATGCAGAACTTTACTGATGCATTGGTTGTTATATACTCTCGATATATGGTAATTTTTAATCTTTTGTCAATAAAGTGTATATTATACAACATTTCTTTTATTAGTCAATCTGGTACCGCTAAAGTCCCATCGGTTCTCACTCTTTGAGTAATTAGTTCCAATTTAAGTACACTAAACTGGTAAATTGGCTGGGACAAAGATTCAGTATGTCAAGAGCTTCTGATAATTTTTCCTTTTGTGCTACAGAGCTGGAAATTCAAATTTAATGACAGCAAATCTTTCAATTTTCCACTGCAGAATAATTATTATCTTAAAAATAGTTTCTACCTTGTTTCACTTTTATCCGAAAACATTGTTATTTTGACTCAAGTGACAGTGCTTTAAGTTTGCTAAATACTTTTCATGTATTTCAATTCCCTTAATAATCAGAAATGCATGCTAAAGAGAAACCCAATATAACAAAAACAAAGTACATCTGTGGATTGTATATCCCTTACAGAGAACCAAATTACATCTGACATTCTTTCCTAAGGTATATAGCAAATAAAAATGCTAATAATAGAGGCAAGTGATGAGTGTGTGTTCCTTAAATTTATAACTCATATTTGAAGCCGACCTGCTTTCTCTTAAGTGAAATACCTACTAATCATACTTTCAGCAAGGGATCCCCATGCTGACATTTTAATTATGGCACTATTCTTTTCCGCTTGCTGTTTTAATAAAGGGCCTTTCGGTTGCTTTAAATCTAAAATTAATTAAGTCAATGTACTCCTTGGTAGCATATGGATCATAGACAATGGACAAAAATGATCCTAGAAAATGTACAGTGTGTTAGGAAGTTGTTTGACAAGGAAAATGACAATAAGCCTGCAGCAGAAGGGCTTTCCATCACAAAATTTGTAGGCATTGCTTTGTTGATTTGTATGGTATTATAGGGAAAGTCAAATTGTCATAAAGAAAGCTTTGCTTTTTTTCTCAAGATGGGCAAACATTATTTTCATCATCCCTGTAAGAGGTAATAAAGGTAATGACCTGAATTAGGAACACTTTGAACTAACAGTAATTGGAGCATACAGGAACTAATAGCTGACTAAGAAAATGGTTAGCTAGCATTAGAGGTTGTGTAATAAATTAGCTCCTCTTTCTACTGATACAATGCTACTTGAGTTTATTATACCTGGTATTTAGACATACTGACCTATAACTGAAGGTGTGATAATTGGATCAAAAGTTTAGCAGACCATGGAAAATAAATATAGGTAAATGTACTTAAGGATAGTTTTTGCACAGACTGATAGATGGATTATGCAGAGACAGAATACACAGACACTGACACAGAGAAACATAGGTAGAATGGATAGAAAAGAAAGAAAGAAAGAAAGAAAGAAAGAAAGAAAGAAAGAAAGAAAGAAAGAAAGAAAGAAAGAAAGAAAGAAAGAAAGAAAGAAAGAAAGAAAGAAAGAAAGAAAGAAAGAAAGAAAGGATGCATTTATTCACTTATACATATATAATGATTTTTTTGTGGATCTTTGGAATTCAATCTATTATATACGCCAGCAGAGGCTGACTATATGAAGCATTTGTTAGAATTCCCTTAGCAAAAATGAATGCACTTTTAATAGACCTTTTATAAAATTATGCTTCAGAGAGAGACCTCAGATCAATACACTCTTTAAAATTTTATCCTAATAAGTTATGGCAGTTGCTAGACCACATTCAGATTTATATACACATAACTGCTTAGATCTTTCCCTTAGCTCCTGTTGTTCATTTAAGTGATTTTATGATTATTTTTCAAAAACAACACATAGAAGCTGAATTTCTTGTATGACGCAAAGGTTAAAAGAAGTATACTGTAATGTTATAAGCCCCCAGAACAATGAATGTGTCGATAGATGAGTTCTGTTAGCTGTTTCTAAATGTCAAAATTAGGAAAGTTAATAATAAGCTTGCACTCTAATTAGAAGTGTAATCATCAATGGATATAAAAAAAACCTTTAGTTTAATTTGGGTATTTTTAATCTAAATCTTTTTAATTAAAAGGGCATTTCAAAGCTAACCATTTACTAAACTGAAATACTGTATTAAATATTATTAAAGAGTTAATTGTGCGCCGTCCAGCTTTTCAATTCTTTAGGCCAGCGTGAAATAAATAAATAAAAATTGCAATTTTAAAACGTACTTCGCTATGCGACCTTTCATGTCTATTTCTCCGCTGAACGTTATGTGATCTGGCAGCTGATTGTGTATATGAACATGATACCGGTTGCATGAATTGGGAGCATACATGTACAGCCCATAGAGATCTTGATGTGAGTTGCTTTCACCGAATGTCCAGTGCTGAGGATTGGGGTAGATCTGTGTTACATGCGTATATGACCACTTTATAACTTGAGAGTCCAACTCCTCTGGTAAGGAGACTTGCTGGAAACACAGTGGTGTAGTGTGTATCACTCTTCACACTGAAGCTGGTGTAGGGCTTTCATCTGTTCTCTTCATCAACTACTATATGGACTTTATATGTTACATAATATATCATATTAGCGCTGCATATTGATATTTTAATTATTGTATTTGCGATCAACAAATTTAATGCTGGCTGCTCTTTTATATTATAGGTAGCGTGGATAATTTGTGTGATTTTAAATAAATAAATACATTGGAACATTGGAACATACATTGGATCCCTATAGAGAATGTGCATTAACCACCTCACCACGTTTAACCTGTTCCTACCCAGGTCATTTTTCAGCTCTCAGTGCTGTCACACTTTCAATGACAATTACTCATGCAACATGGTACCCAAATGAAAATTTTATAATTTTTTGAGACAGCTAAAGCTTTCTTTTGGTGGTATTTAACCACTTGCCAACCGGCCCATAGCCAAATGACAGCTACAGGGCAGTTGCATAACTCTGGGAGGGCGTACAGTGACGTCCTCCCAGAGTCCCACTCTTGCGCGCCCCCTGGGGCGCGCACCTGAGAACATCCGTGACCGCCGGATCACATGTCATGACGCCGGTTCCTCTCTCCCCTCTGTGTATCGATCGGTACAGTGTGAGAGGAGAGGGGGAGGGATCGGATGGAAGCAGCGCTGTGGGCTGGATCTGTAGTGCCCACAGCGCTGCTCTGTGACAATTGCAGTCACATCCAGCCATCCATCCATCCATGCTCAGCCATCCCTCCATGCTCAGCAATACCCTGCAATACCCTGCAACTCTTTTTTTGTATTGTTGACATATTGCACTGACACCTTTGCTGCCATTGTGCAATGTGCTGGGTGTTCAGTGTTCTCCTGCCCCTTTAAGGAGGGTTGCGCTCCCTCCAGTCATCTGTCCTTCATCTATCCCTTAGAATATGAATATTATTTGATCTCATATATCTGTTTACCCATACCCAGCCAATCCCATGAATAAGTCAAATCTATAACGAAACATGTCGGGGGGCGTGGCTGTGAGATGTGACGAGCAACGCTGATAGCCGCATCGGAGGAAGGGTGGTTTGATTTCACGGCGCACTACCGAGGAAGGGGAAGAGACTGTAAGTCCAAGCACCAGTACACCTCGGGTCCGCCGTGACCATTAGTGTTTTGAGTTCATCCACTGATTGTTGAAGTTGCTGTGAGCTACACTGCTTTTGCTGCTGTTTTAAATCTTTTAAAATATGAGTGATTTTCTAGAAGATTGTAGTGGTTTTTAATAAACTTGCCGTGCTGGTTTACGCTATGTGAGCACTTTAATTATTTTTCATGTGGACCGGTTTATCAAACACTGTGGGATATTCGTATATCTGATTACCCTGGAGTGTGGTAAACAAGCGTTTTCTGCCGTGCATGAGAGTGCTGGCAAAAAAAATCGGTGAGTGTGTTTCTTTTGGGAGTGGATTCACGTTTCACGGTGGTGAGGTGAAAGACACGTGGAGTCATACACTTATCAAGATTTCAGCATTCATTGAAGATTTTTTTGTTAAAGATTTTTTGTCACAATTTTAGCACGTTTTTTTGTCACATGACTGATTTTTATATTTATATTTTTATGTTTTTTTTTATGTATATTTACAGTTATGGACTTTATTTATATCACATTATATGGTAGTTTTATACTATATGGTTAATATAGTACACCATTGGCACAGATTTTTCCACCTTTTACACATGGTGAATTAATTTATGTATGGTTATAGATTGGGTGTGCAAGCACTGTATATATGAATAGGTTCACGTGTTAATACATGTACCAGATTTCAGCCTGTAATATTTAGTTTAATTGTAGTTCACTTATTTAACATCACTTGGGAGGTGTGAGCGCCTCTTATTTTTTCTTTTATATCTGGAAGAAGGATCGTATGGGTGAACAGATATATGAGATCAAATAACATTCATTTGCAATTACTTTAAAGGGGCAGCTCTTCTTATATATATTTTCATGGTATTTAGGTGATTATTCCCTTAATCACATTTTTATCTAGTTACACTTCATTTAGTGGTGCAGTGGAGGTATTTTTGAATAAAGGGCGGTCCAGTATTCAGAATACCCATAGTTATATATCCCTTAGAATACATGTGCTCCCACTGTAGAGACTCTTCAAAGTTAGAGTTAGGGTCTGCAGGATACAGGGTGCCTTGCCGTGGCCTGCAGCTTATGCATGTATTTGCAAATGTGTGCAACTAAACCCCTGTTTTTAACGCATACTATTAGGCAGGTTAATTCTGTTGGTCGCAGGCTGGTTGGTAGGTTACGCTTGGAAATTCTTTGGTTTTATTTTACATGCATTTGCCCTTCCAGTGCTCCTTGCTGTGAAGACCAGTTATAGGTGGGGGCAGTGATTTTTTTTGTAATACTCTGCAATACCCTGCCATACTCTGCCATACTCTGCCATACCCTACCATAGCCTGCAATACTCTGCAATACTCTGCCATACCCTACCATACCCTGCAATACTCTGCAACACTCTGCAATACCCAGCCATACTCTTCAATACTCAGCCATACCCAGCCATACTCTGCCATACTCTGCAATACCCAGCCATACAAAGTCATACTTGGCGTTACCCTGCAATACCCTGCCATACTCAGCCATACCCAGCCATACCCAGCCATGCTCAGCCATACTCGGCCATACTCGGCCATACTCTGCCATGCTCAGTCATACTCTGCTGTACTCGGCCTCTGTATGTGGCCAGGCTGTGGAAGTCTCACACATGTGGTATCGCCGTACTCAGGAAGAGTAGGAAAATCTATTTTGGGGTGTCATGTTTGGTATATACATGCTATGTGTTAGAAATATTGTATAAATGGAGAACTTTGTATTAAAAAAAATGCGTTTTAATCACTTCCCGCCCGCCGTCATATGATGTCCTTGACTGTTCCGCTGCTTGATCGTTCTTACAGGAGGCGAGAGGGGAAGTCCCCCCCCCTCCCGCCGCCCTCCGGTGCTTCTACCGACTCACCGCTACGATCGAAGCCAGGATCATTTTTTTTTATTTTATTTCAGGCTTCCCAGCCTAGAGGTGAGATGTGGGGTCTTATTGATTACATTCCTTGTAATAGGAATAAAAGTGATCCAAAACTATTTTTTTGGAAAAAAGTGTCAAACTAAAATAAATAAAGTAAAATGAACAATTAAAAAAAAAAAAATTTAAAGCGACCCTGTCCCCGCGTGCTCGCATGCAGAAGCGAACACATACGTAAGTCCCGCCCACATATGAAAACGGTGTTCACACATGTGAGGTATTGCTGTGAACGTTAGAGCGAGAGCAATAAATTTGGCCCTAGACCTCCTCTGTAACTCAAAACATGTAACCAGTAAAAAATTGTATAGCGTTGCCTATGGGGATTTTTAAGTAGCAAAGTTTGGCCCCATTCCACGAGCGTGTGCAATTTTGAAGGGTGACATGTTAGGTATCTATTTACTGCATCTTTCACATTATGCAAAAACATTGGGCTAACTTTACTGTTTTGTTTTTTTTTTAAAGCACAAAACTGTTTTTTTTTTAAACGCGTTCGAAAAATTGCTGCGCAAATACCGTGTGAGATAAAAAGTTGAAAAAAAATGATTGCCATTGTATTCTCTAGGGTCTTTGCTAAAAAAACATATATATTGTTTTGGGGTTCTATGTAATTTTCTAGCAAATAAATGATGATTTTTACATGTAGGAGAGAAATGTCAGAATTGGCCTGGGTGCTCCAGAATGCCTGAAGGTGCTCCGTGCATGTTGGGCCTCTGTATGTGGCCACGCTGTGTAAAAGTCTCAAACATGTGGTATCGCCATACTCGGTAGTAATAGCAAAATGTGTTTTGCGGTGTAATTTGTGGTATGCATATGCTGTGTGTGAGAAATAACCTGCTAATATGACAATTTTGTGGAAAAAAAAAAGGAAAAAAAATCTTGATTTTGCAAAGAATTGTGGGAAAAAATTACAACTTCAAAAAACTCACCATGCATCTTTCTAAATACCTTGGAATGTCTTCTTTCCAAAAAGGGGTCATTTGGGGGGTATTTGTACTTTTTTGGCATGTTAGGGTCTCAAGAAATTAGATAGACCGTCAGTACTTCAGGTGTGATCAATTTTCAGATATTGGCACCATAGCTTGTGGACTCTATAACTTTCACAAAGACCAAATAATATACACCACTTTGTACTTATTTTTACCAAAGACAGGTAGCAGTATAAATTTTGGCTAAAATTTATGAAGAAAAATTACCAATTTGCTAAATTTTATAACAGAAACAAAGAAAAATTAATTTTTTTACAGAATTTTTTCTTTTATAACGCAAAAAATAAAAAACCCAATAGTGATTAAATACCACCAAAAGAAAGCTCTATTTGTGTGAAAAAAAGGACAAAAATTTCATATGGGTACAGTGTTGTATGACTGAGTAATTGTCATTCAAAATATGAGAGCACCGAAAGCTGAAAATTGGTCTGGTTAGGAAGGGGGTTTAAGTGCCCAGTGGTCAAGTGGTTAATCACCACTGGGTTAAAAGAAATAAAATTTTTCTTAGTTTCGGTAATAATGTTTTGCAAATAAATAATTTTTATTCACAAATTTAGGCCAAATGTATTCTGCTACATTTCTTTGGTAAAACTAACCCAACTCAGGGTTAGTTTCTTTCCCCAGGACTCTCTGCTGTCAGAATACACTAAACAGCTGGCTGCAGCCAGTCAGCCAGCTTTCCAACACTTCTGTTCAACAGAAGTAATTTTAATGATGACACATGGATGGAAATTTGTCCGATCCCTGCTGAACTGGCAGAATTTTGATCCATCTTTGGCCAACTTAAGATGGCAGCTTCCTTGGTTGTAGATGATAGGTAGGTTTAGTTCCACCTTATTTTACTCCTTTCCATTTTGTCTTTAAATGCTGATATATAATGGTAATTCAAGAAAACAAGTTGTATGCATTGTGCTGGAAAATGCTTCCTCTTAATGATTTCACTGCACAGGTCCAGCATAATATGGTGATTCATATTATTAAGATTGTAGGCAATCTATCTAGATGGCATAGAGGAGACCTAAAAAGTATAATGTAATAAAAAAATACCCACACTCTAGGAGTTTGGCGGGTAGTCCAGTTCCATAACAATCTCCAGTAAAGTATTAAAACTTTGACCTTTCCTTCTAAAAATGCTACATTTCTGGCTCTCATGCTAACTCAGTGGCATGAGCCACAGAACAACTATGCAGATAAGGATTTATGACTTTGTGTTAACTTTCTAATTTTCTTGCTTGTTCCAGGTCATTGACTGAGGAGGTCAGCAAAAGAAGTCCCTGTATTTCTCTCACAATAGGTTTCTATTATCAGGTATGATATGGATTGTAAGGATTGTAGCCCAATTTTATCACAGATCTTTATTTGTTCTATATGCAGTATATTGTATAGAGTATGTCAATGCAGTTGCCAACATTTTATAAAGTGGATGCTTTCACCAGTGTGGTTTACATCATAAGTCATTGCATTTGACATAACCGGTGTATTGTATAGATTTTTACAGAAAATCAAACATGTTTGGTATTTCTTTTATATGCTCCAGAGAAAAGGTCATGAAACACTACTTTAGAATATGCTTACTTGCTAAACACCCTCAATGAAATATTTGAACAGAGCAGGTAACATGATATATCCCCAGGCCAGTCCTACAGATGAGAAAACAAGGGACAAACTGCTGACTCCTCACCCATTGATACCAATATTTTGCAACATTCTTGCTTCCACGTGCTTTTTCACAAATCCAGGATAATGCATGCAGGTGAAGATCACGCATTATTACAGTGGGGTTTTTTTTAACACCCACCATAGCTCATAGAACATGCACAGCAGCACAATCTACTTATGCACAAGTCCATCCCTACATTGTAGTGTCAGAACATTCTGTATTTCAGCCAGTGTGCAGGTGTGCATGTTCTGTGCAGGTAGCAATAAGAACTGTTATATACACTCCTATATGTGTCTGAGCACTCCACTTAAAAATGTGCACCGGGTTGTGACAACTAGGCAAATATACAGATTTTGATTTTTTTTTTCTTACTTCTTATTCTTTACTCTTAAAAATACTTAGCAAATCCAGGGGAGTTTTCTGAAAACAGCGGGCCTGTCTGCCACATTATAAAATGGGACTCCTGGCCTGCAAACAAATAGTGGGCATGTTTCTAATTGTGCTGAATATGGGATTGTAGGAGGCACAGGTAAATAGAGTCTGAGTTGACTTACCTAGTTTAGAATAAGTAGAAAGAAAGAAAGAAAAATAATAAAAAGAGGGGACAAACGTGGGATTTTATATGAGGCGTATAACCACTAGTAGAAATAGTACATACATATTAAATATTTTCATAGGTAACAGAAATACATAAAAACAAATGATTATTTAAATAGTACATTCCAGCCAAAAATGGTACATATTAAGAACATTGGTCAGATATGTTGCACACAGCAGTAATACATTGAAGTCATCACATTCATGAGGTTGTAAACTGGTAAAAACTGTAACAGACAAAAATACCAAAACAGGAATAGCTAATGAATATGTTTAAATTGATGACCAATAGTAGTAGGTAATTAATTAATTTCATAGAAACGATTGAGATTGCATCCTTATGTTGTGTGCGTTTCGTGAAACCATTCACTTCCTCAGGAGCAATCCGTGTATCTATAAAATGTTTATACATGTATAAACAACAATCTATGGCTATCCACACTGCATGTGTACAGTCCTAGTTGATCAGTAAGTCAATTTCATAAAGATACCGGTTTTTGTTTGTTTTTCAAAGTAATATATGATTTTTATGTTGTAAATTGGTGACCACTCAGCTATATTGTTGCTTATACATATATACATTTTTTATAGATACACGGATTGCACCCACTCCTGAGGAAGTGAATGGTATCACGAAACGTGTAGAGCAGATGGATTTCGATCGTTTTTATGAAATTAATTATTTACCTACTACTATTGGTCATCAACTTAAACATGTTCATTAGCTATTCCTATTTTGGTATTTTGGTCTGTTACCGTTTTTACCAGTTTACGACCTGATGAATGTCATGGCTTCAATGCATTACTTCTGTATGCAACTATCTGACCAATGTTCTTAATTTGTACCATCTTTGACTTTTTAAATAAACATCTGTTTTTATGTATTTCTGTTACCTATGGATATATTTAATATATATGTACTATTTCTACCAGGGGATATATGCCTCGTGTAAAGTCACACGTTTGTCCCCCTTTTTTTATGCATTGTCTTTAAGGATGGAGGCATATTACCATATTATTATTATTATTATTATTATACAGGATTTATATAGTGCCAACAGTTTGTGCAGCGCTAAACAAAATAAAGGCAGACATTACAGTTACATTACAATTTGGTACAAGAGGAATCAGAGGGCCCTGCTCATTAGAGCTTACAATCTAAAAAGGGAGGGTCAATTGATACAAAAGGTAATAGCTGTGGGGGATGAGCTGATGAGCTGATGGAGGAAGTAAAACAGTGTATTAGTTAGAAGCAGGATAGGCTTCTTTAAAGAGAAGGTTTTTCAGGGATCGTCTAAAGATGGATAGATTAGGGGACAGTCAGACAGATTGGGGTAGGGATTTCCAAAGGATGGGAGAAGCTCTGGAGAAATCCTGGAGGTGAGCATGGGAGGAGTTGTCAAGGAAGCTAGAGAGCAGGAGGTCTTGGGAGGATCGAAGAGAGCGGCTTGGTTGGTATTTTGGGACTAGGTTAGCGATGTAGCTGGGGACAGAGTTATGGGTGGCTTTGTAAATTATTGTTAGTACTTTGAATTGTATTTGTTGGGTGAGTGGAAGCCAGTGGAGGGATTGGCTGGGAGGGGTGGAGGACACTGAATGGTTGGTAAGGTGGATGAGTCTTGCAGTGGCACTCATTATGGACTGAAGGGGGGATAGTCTTTGTAAATTTATACAATGAGGAGGGAGTTGCAGTAGTCGAGGCGAGAGATAATCAGGGAGTGAATTAGAAGCTTGGTGGATTCATTAGTTAAAAAAGGGGCGTATTCTGGAAATGTTGCAGAGGCTAAGGCAGCATGATTTGAACAGGGATTGGATGTGGGCCTGATAGGACAGTTCAGAGTCTAAGGTTACCCCTATCACCCTGGCATGTGGAGACGGACTGATAGATGTGCCATTGATCTTGACAGAGACGTCAGGGGAAGGGGCACATGGGGGAGGAAATATTAAGAGCTCAGTTTTAAATAGATTTAGTTTGAGGAAGGGATGATATCAAACCTGGACTCATCCAGGTTTGATATCCAGGCTGATATGTCTGTTAGTAAATCAGTGATGCATGAGGAGACTGATGGAGTGAGCTGAGGGGCAGAGAGATAGATTTTGGTGTCATCAACATATAAATGGTAGTGGAAGTCATGGGAGGCTATCAGCTGACCCAGAGAGGATGTGTAGATCGAGAATAGTAGAGGTCCAAGGACAGAACCTTGGGGGACCCCAACGGTAAGAGGAGATGGAGCGCAGGAAGTGGAGTTGTAAGTGACACTGAAGGTGCAATGAGATAGGTAAGATTCGACCCAACAGAGAGTGCGGCCATGGAGACCAAGCAAATTGAGTTTTTGAGGGGGGGTCAACTGTATCAAAGAAAGCTCCAAGAGTAAGAGTACGGAATAATGACCGTTGGTTTTGGCTGTTAGTAAGTCGTTTGTGAGTTTTAGGAGGGCAGTTTCTGTGGAGTGCTGTGCGCGAAATCCAGACTGAAGGGAAAAAAGAAGATTATTCTCAATGAGGTGGTCACTCAGTCGGTTGTAGACTAAATGTTCAAGGATTTTAGAGGCAAAAGGGAGTAAAGAGATGGGTCTTAGGTGTTAAGATTTGTGGGGTCTAATGAGGCCTTTTTTGGTATGGGAGTGACTAACGCATGTTTTAGAGGGTTGGGGAAGATGCCAGTGGAGAGTGGGTGATTGAAGATATGAGTTAAAGAGTGTAGGATAGAGCCAGATGGTGACCGTAGTATTTGAAAAAGAACAGGGTCCAGGGGGAAGAGGTTAGGTGGGCATTAGAAAAAAGTTTAATGACTTCCTCTATAGTAGCTGGGTTAAAAGAGGGAAGTATTGATTGTGCAGGAGGACAAGGAGTGTAAAGTGAGGGAGATATCCGTAGAGTGGAGATCTTGAGACGTATTGTCTCAATCTTATTTTATTTCAAAGTGATTAGCAATCTCCTGGGCAGTGAGTAAGTTAGTGGGTAAAGGTAGTGGAGGGCAAAGTAGAGTGGTAAAGGTAGAAAAGAGTTGACAGGGACTGCGTGAGAGGGTGTTAATGAGAATGATAAAGTAGGTCTGTTTGGCAGTGTGGAGGCAGGAATGGTATTTTTGGACGGCAGATTTATATTGGCTGAAATCTTGCTGTGACTTAGTCTTACGCCACAGATGCTCAAGAGCTCGGCTGCATTTTTTGAGGCTTCTAGTATTGTCTGTCTGCCAGGGTTGTAGCAGTCAGGGCCTGATTCTGTGTGTAGTGAAGGGGCAAAGGTATCCAGGGTGGATGATAGTGAATTGTTGTAGACAGAAGTAGCCAAGTTGGGGCAGGACAAGGATGAGATTTTGTCGTAGAGACAATATGTAGCAAAAAAAAGAAGAGAAGGGTTAAGATGGCAAAGGTTTCTACGGGTAAAAGTTTGGTAGTTGGAAGGCAAGTAGGAGGAAGATAAGGAGAGAGTCAAACTAATAAGGTAGTGATCAGAGAGAGGAAAAGGAATATTGGAGAGGTTGTGCAGAGTGCACAGGTAGGAGAATATGAGGTCAAGGCAGTTGCCAACAGAGTGAGTAGAAGCGTGTGTCCATCAGATTAGAAGTTCAGCAGATTAGAAGTAGCGGGAGTGTTAAGATTAACAGGGATGTTGAAGTCACCAAGAATGATTGTTGGAATTTCAGGAGAGAGAAAGTAGTGTAAACAGGCAAAAAAGTCATCAAGGAAGCTTGATACCGTTCCAGGGGGCTGGTAGATCACAGCAATTCTCAATGAAACTGGAGAAAATAGACGAATAAAGTGAGCTTCAAATGAGGAGAGGGACAGGGAGGGGGGTGGATGAAGAACCTGAAAAGTGCTTTGAGGGGATAGGAGGATTCCAACACCACCTCCTTTCCGTCCACTAGGCCTGGGAGAGTGAGTCCATAGGAGGCCACCATAGGAGAGAGCAGCAGGAGAAGGAAAGTCAGATTCTTGACTGTAGATCTCAGCAATTGCAAGTAGGTTCAGGGAGTTTGTGATAAATAGGTCATGGACGGTGGTGAGTTTGTTACAAATAGAGCAGGCATTCCAAAGGGCACAGGAGAAGGGGAGGCTGGTTCTAGGCAGCCTTTACCTGCATTGGTTGTTATCCCTGAAGAGCTGACCTCCCAATCTAAAAAATGGTAACGGGATGATTCATGTAGCTGCATGCATCAGACCAGTATAACCCCTTAAAGCCGAGGCCGCATATGTGCATACAGTTAGACCTAAGGGGATAACATTGCTTAGTGTGGGACCAGGCATTCAACATGCTTTACAGTTTGTTGAATGCACACGACTGTTTAGCAGCAATAGCGAGCAATGAGTTGCAGCAAAAGCTGAGGGAAGGTTTTAACTGCATTTATACTGTATATAGGCAATGTTTTAATGTGCTTCACAAACAGTAGGGAGTTGAACCACTTCAGCTCCAGAACATTTACCCCCCTTTATGATCAGGCCATTTTTTGCAATACTGCACTGCGTTATTTTACTGACAATTGCACGGTCATGCAAAGCTGTACACAAATAAAATGTATGTACTTTTTTTTCCGACAAATAGAGCTTTCTTTTGGTGGTATTCAATCACCTCTGTGGTTTTGTTTTTGTTCTATAAACAAAAAAAGGCCAACAATTTTGAAAAAGAAACCTTATATTTTTTACTTTCTGCTATAAAACATATCCAATAAAGAAATTGAAGAAATCTAATTTCTTCATAAATAAGGCTAATATGTATCCTGCTACATATTTTTGGTAAAAAAAAATCCCAATAAGCGTACATGGATTGGTTTATGAAAAGGTATAGCATCTACAAACTATAGGATATTTTTATTTATTTTCACTAGCAATGGCAGCTATTAGCAACAGCAGCGGACAGTCGGACACTAACTGACACTTTGGACACTTTTTGGGAACCAGTGACACTAATACAGTGATCAGTGCTAAAAATATGCACTGTCACTGTATTAATGACACTGGCTAGGAAGGGGTTAAACATCTGATGCGATCAAAGGGTTAACTGTGTTCCTAGCCTGTGTTTCGGTATACTGTGGGAGATGCTTTTACTAGGGGAAGACATGGATCCATGTTCCGTGCTTTGCAGAGACACAGGATCAATTCTTCCCTCCTGTCAGAATGGCGATCTGCCTTGTTTACATAGACAGACCATTGTTCTGCCTCTGTGCTTGATGATCAATGGGTACTGGTGGACAGCGAATCCGCGGTACCCACAGATGAGCTCCCGCTGTGTATATTCACAGCAGGAGCTGGCTGCCGGCGGCGCGCATTCACTCCCCCAACCCAGAAGTGTACCTAGTACGTGATCCGGTGCAGCAGTGCCACCTTGCCGTCGTATATTTAAGTTATATGGTCAGCAAGTTGTTAAGATTTGTCTGTGTACAGGTGGGCACTTGCTCTCTGTAATTAGATTTGCCTAAAGTTTAATTCCAGGCACACATTATTTTATTTAAATACACTCAGTAGCCACAAAGGCTATAAACCAAATGCATTTTGCACCAAATGCATTTTTAAATTCAGATATTACATTGTAAGAGCCGCAATTATATCATCACTGGTCTGTACGTAGGCTGAGCAGAAAACAGAGCTGTAGGAGGGACTCAGTAGCCTCGCCCACTACAGGCTACTTGAAGAGAACTATAGGGAGGTGGACACAAGAGCAGTAATACACAAGTGGCCAGTCTTTCTCCTGCACAGAGGCAAAGGAGTTGTTTTATTTAATTTTTTTTCCATAATGATTTTTATTTAGGAAAAATTGTAACATACAGAGTTGGAACATTCATTGTATTGTAGCACCCTTGTCCTAAACAGGGCTGCTAGTAAATGTAGTTGTGCTAGGTGGTAACTAGCCTTGCTAATTTGTAGTTTGATCAAATGATTTTCTCCTAAGCTTCAGTTGAACTGTGAATCTCTCTTCTGTCAAAAGGTGGAGTTGTTACCTTTGGCATTATTATGATAGATTACAGTTAATTCAGGTTATGAGTGAATGTGTTTCTCAGCCAATCAGCAGGAGTATCTTTGGCCGCTAAGGCTGCTGGGATAGAGAGAGCATAGGCCTGAAGCCTGAGACCTAGCCACGTGTAAAGGGGCTCAGTCCGAGGGGAGCCTGATCATTGCAGGAGGCATAGGAGAAGAAGTTGCCAGGAGGTCAACCACTCTTGTTGCCAGAGGCAGGTGTCAAAGGGATGAAGTTTTGAAGGAGTATCAGAGCAGACTCTTCATCAGCCAGGGACTGTGAAGTGTTGGGAAAGCTTCAGGAGAGAACTCATCCAAGACGTACAGTGGGTAGCTGTAAGTAAGGCTTGAAGGAGTACAGCGGGTAGCTGTGAGTAAAGCTTGAGGGATCCATTGGGTAGCTGTGAGTCTGAGGAACTCAGCGGATAGCTGCGTGTGAAGCTTGGAAGAATACAGCGGGGAGCTGTGAGCGAAGCTTGAGAAGTCCAGGGGGTAGCTGGGAGCTAAGATTAAGGGTCTACAGTGGGATACAGTGAGTGAAGTTGTTGCTATAGAAGACAGCAGTTGCTACAGAATACAGATCGCTGCATTCAGCTTAAAGGCCTTTTGTCTGCATTGCTGTCTGCCTGGTTCTATTTTTGTCTGCAGAGTCTGCCAATTTGCTATTGCATTTGACTAAGGGTGTCCTGTGCCCTACCCCTCTCTCCCCTGTTTCTGTTAAGAGAAATAAAACTTTCTTTGTTTATTTTTGGACACAGTGAGATGAACTTATGCGGTGTATGCATTGTGGTCTTTTAAGGATGGCTTAGTCAAGGGAGTAGGGGAGGGGGAAGGGTGAGGTAGATGGGGCAGGGGAAAGGAAGAAAAAAAAAAGGGGGGTGGGAGGGAGAAGGGAGAGGGAAAGGGGGTGGTCGTCTCTTACTTCCCTCCACAACAGCAAACGCTCCACAAATATACACAGCTCCGAATAGTTTGTATGCATCTCAGAGGGGGACAACCCTTAAAGTGGTTGTAAACCCACAATAAAAAAAAAAAAAGTAAAAAGGCGTGTATATAGATTTTTTTATCAATGCTTTCTTAATACTGCATCCAAAAAGGATTAGAGTGCAAATTGGGGGTGGGGTTGCTCTGGGGGTGCATTGCTGACAGGCTCAGAGCTCGCTGGGCTTTAAGAGATTACAGTGTCCATAAGGGTGGATTATAGACGAGGAATAGATTACTTGTAAACTAGTATTTCTCAGAATTAGGGTGCCTAATAATTTCTAATATCTCTTTTGTTTTCTTCTGCTGCTGCTTTTTTCTTTATATGATGGTATATATGATTTGTATAGAAAAAATATTAATTTACATAGCAATTACAAAAAAAAACATTATGACATGTACAGGTACAGCAGCAAAATTGAGAAATTAGATTGCCCAAATTAGTACAGTGGCCCTTTCATTAACGTTATATGTCTGGATAAATACATTCCGGACGTAAGGTTCATGCATGAGCTATACTCCTTACAGTGTTTGACCAGTGTAATAAGTGAGTACTTGTAGTGACCGCAACATATGGGACCATATAGTAACAAGATGGAGTAGCAAGAAGTCACCACACTAGTTACCCAGCAATATTATTATTGTTAATATAGCAATAGATATGCCAGGAGTACCAAAGATTTGGGACCTCACAGGGCCCCTTTCTCAGGCTCACAATAACTAGTAACATTAGCTATACCTTACTTATGTGACACTGCTTTCACAATAAACAAAAAAAAAACAATATTGTCCATGTTCTGGTGACCTCTTAAATTTTGATCAGTTAACCACTGGCTGACCACAATATGTATATACATTATATGTTGCAGTTTGCAAATGGTTCACTGGAGTAATTGCTGAAGCTATCAGCCATAACCCCGGTATTGTTTTTTTTCAGCCAGCGCTGGCTTTTAATTAGCCGCTGGATTGCTTTCAGAAGTGGCAGGAGAGGGCGTCTCCCCTCCCGGCGCTCGCCGGTGTTTCTCATGCTTACCGTTTTTTCCAGCGCACCTGAGGAACGATCTGACAGGTCATGTAGCTGGCCATAGAGGTTTCCAGGAACCAGATCCTCTATGATCACCTCTATGGTTTTGGAGGACAAGAGCAATGTCATGAAGTCACTTCCTGTCTAGGGCGGAAGTAAACAATTTGTTTGTTTTTTTTAAAGGTAGAGGAGAGACTTGGGGTCTTATTGAACCCAGATCTCTCAATAAAGAGGACCTGTCATCCCTTATTTCTAAGGATTACATTCTTTGTAATAGTAATAAAAGTGTTAAAAAAATTAAAGAGACAGTGTAAAAATAAAAAAAAATAAGAAAAAAAATGTAAAGCTCCACATCCCTCTGTGCTCGCCCACAGAAGCGAACGCCTATGCCAGTTGTGCACGCATATGTAAACGGGGTTCGCACCACATATATGTGGTATTGCCACAAACATTAGAGCGAGAGCAATAATTCTAGCATTAGACCGCCTCTGTTACTCTAAACAGGTAACCTGTAAAAATGTTTAAAGTATCGCCTCTGGAGATTTTTAAGTATAGTAGTTTGTCGCCATTCCACGAGCATGCACAATTTTAAAGCCTGACATGTTAGGTGTCTAACATTATCTTTCATATTTAAAAAAAATTAGGGTATACTGTATATTATGTTTTTTTTTTTTTTTCATTAAAATTTATTTTTTTCTAAAAAATAGCATTTGAAAAACTGCTAAGGAAATACAGAGTGACATAAAATATTGCAATGATCGCCATTTTATTCTCTAGTGTCTCTGCTAAAAAAAAATATATATATATATAATGTTTAGGGTTTCTAAGTCATTTTGTAGCAAAAATTACTGATTTAAACAAAAACAACTGATGTAAACAAAAAGTGCCAGAAAAGGCTTGGTCGGCAACTGACAACAGTTTATTAAAAATAAAAGCAAAAGCTATACCTTTTAACCAACGAACTACAGATGTAAACTACTCCAGTTAAGTGACTTGATGTAATTAGTCTTCTTTAGGTATCCGAGTAACCATTCCTTTAGTAATCAGAATGAAGCATCATAACTTGTTAGCAAGTCACAAGATAACATGTTGCAGCAAGAGGGCTGATCTGTATTGGACATTTGTGAATACGGCACAAACTGCAAAGGCACCAGGATTTACATGATTGTGTCATCTTTGAGCCAACGTCAAAAATGCATTTTATGAAAGAAGAACAGATCATCATCATGGGAGATACTGTGTTCTCTCTAAGAGGTAATAGATACCTGTGAGTGTTACACTTGCACATTAATTAGCATGCATACACTTATAATGAAACACTATATCCAATGCAAGGTCCAGTTTAACTATCTATGGAAATTAGAATAGATAATAAAAGTGGATGCAGATTTGTTTCCTTATAATGACCAATGATATTGCTCCTTTTGTTTCTATATACATGTACATACTGTATAAACTGTGGAACATTAAGAACACTGGTCCAGGAAGTCAGGGAAGGGGTTAATCATACTGAACTCAATGCAAGATTTGGTGATCAGTCTCCAGATTTCCCAGCATGGATTCAAAGACCGGAAAATATTCTTGGCCTACCGTAACTGAACGTCGATGGCAGCCAAAAATAAATGGAATGACATTGTGGTCAATTGCAAAGTGAGTTTGGCAAATATCCTTTGCAAGTGAACGATCAGAGCAAGCATTGATCAGGATATAACATTGTTACTAAATGTGGTGGCTGATTAATTCCTTAAAATTCATTAAGAGGCAAAGTAGAAAAAAAAATAACCGCCGGACAAAAAGTAATATGAAGAATGTACTGACAGTGCAAAAGCTGAAATGTCTATATGCCTAAAAGAACATACCCAATCATCCTTTGCACAAAGACCATTCCAAATTGCAGCAGTCACAATAAGTGGAGATAATATTATTCAAAACAATAATGTGTATTCAAATACTAATAGTACTAAAAAAAAATTAAAAAGGACACAGTGACTTTGGACTACAGCCAGATAGTTTTTATTATTTGCGTTAACAAGCAATAAAAATAACTGAGTCTTAGTGCCACATTTATAGCAGATACTATATTCCAGGTCCATGTTGCAAAATACCACCCAGATAGTTCCAACCTGGCCACCATACTATTGCCAAATAAACCTGGCAAGACTGAAGTTGATACAAACTAATCTTTATAGTTACTGAAGAATGAAAAATACATCTTAAACCAGCTTAGAGATGTATAATTTGTATTGCGTCTATTATGACCAATATATATTGTAGTAGTGCATCCGAGAGAGAGAGAGCTGGGAAAAGTCCTGTTCGAGTTTTATACGTCTCCCAGGCTCCTCTCATATACATTCAGGGATCTCTGATCCATGGTCCAGTTCAGGTCTTGGTCCTCTCCCCCAGGCTAATTTAAACTCACGTGAGACAGACAGCCAATGCTCTTGGCCTGGGTACCTCAGACAACTTCTGTCTAGGTGAGCAAAAGGTTGCTAAAAGCTATTAAAATGTGTATGTGGAACAGGGATGAGCCGAACACCTCCCGGTTCAATTCGCAGCAGAATATGCGAAGAGGCAAAAAATTTGTTCGAACACCATTAAAGTGTATGGGACATGAACATGAATAATCAAAAGTGCTCATTTTAAATGCTTATATGCATGGTATTGTCATAAAAAGTGTTTGGGGACCCGGGTCCTGCCCCAGGGGACATGTATCAATGCAAAAAAAAGTTTTAAAAACTGCTGTTTTTTCGGAAGCAGTGATTTTAATAATGCATAAAGTGAAACAATAAAAGTGAAATATTCCTTTAAATTTCGTACCTGGGGGTGTCTACAGTATGCCTGTAAAGTGGCAAATTTTTTCCGTGTTTAGAACAGTCCGAGAGCAAAATGACATTTATAAAGGAAAAAAAGTAATTTAAAACTACTTGCGGCTATAATAAATTGTCGGTCCCGGCAATACAGATAGAAGAAGTCATTGAAAAAAATGGCATGGGATCCCCCCAGTCCATTACTAGGTCCTTTGGTTCTGGTATGAATATTAAGGGGAACCCCGAACCAATATTAAAAAAAAATTGCGTGGGGGTCCCCCCAAATTCCATACCAGGCCCTTCAGGTCTGGTATGGATATTAAGGGGAACCCACGCCAAAATTAAAGAAATAAATGGAGTGTTGGTCCCCCTCAAAATCTGGTATGGACTTTAAGGGGAACCCCGTGGCAACATTTTTAAAAAAATGGCGTGGGGGTCCCCCCCAAAAATCCATACCAGACTCTTATCTGAGCATGCAACTTGGCAGGCCACAGGAAAAGAGGGGGGCGAGAGAGCGCCCCCCTCCTGAACCGTAACAGGCCACATGCCCTCAACATGGGGAGGGTGATTTGGGGTAGCCCCCCAAAGCACCTTGTCCCCATGTTGATGGGGACAAGGGCCTCATCCCCACAACCCTTGCCTGGTGGCTGTGGGGGTCTGCGGGCAGGGGGCTTATCGAAATCTGGAAGCCCCCTTTAACAAAGGGACCCCCAGATCCTGGCCTCCCCCCTGTGTGAAATGGTAAAGGGGTACAAATGTACCCCTGCCATTTCACAAAAAAAGTGTCAAAATGGTAGAAATTACAAGACACAGCTTGTGACTAGTCCTTTATTAAAAAATAAAAAATAAAAATGTCCCACGAAGTCCATTAATCTTCTCTCACTCCGCCGACAGACCGTAAAAGAAAAAAAAAGCCGTGACCGTCCCGCCGTATGATGCATCTTAACTTTGACACTTCTCATATAACTGAGGGCGGGGCCACACAATGAGGTTCCCGGGTGACCCTGCCCCCTCTGACGCACGGGGACTTCCCTATGGCTTTCCCGGGATGCTTACCCAGTGGCCCTGCCCCCCTCTGACGCCCCGGTAAAGCCATGGGGAAGTCCCTGTGCGTCAGAGGGGGGCGAGGTCACTCGGGAACGTCACCGTGTGGCCCCATCCTCAGTTATAAAAGTTAGAACATTCTCGTTCGACAGAGGTTGACCTTTTGAGCTGGAACTGCCGCACATAAATCAAAACTTTCATCTATGGCCAGCTTTAGTGACTGTTTTTTTGCCCTTCTCTTCTTTATTCCCACCCTTCCCTCTTCCTCTTTACCCCCTTTACCTCACCTATCCTACCTTTCCAGGGTAAAGGGGAGACCAGAGAAGGCAAAATATAAGCAGATTAAACTTCAGCTTTAAGTTATCTACACATCAATATGGACCCACATCAGAAATGGAAAAATTGCTCTGTATTCTAAGGGATATAATGGTGTGAGAGTTGAAGTAGTTAAGATCATCTCATGGACATTTGTCAATAAATGCCCCCGATGGGTCAGCTCATGCGCAGTAACAAACATCACTCCAGCTGATATGTGGATCAGCTTGCATGACGTCAACGCGCCACATGCGCAGATCGTCAGAGGCTATATCCGACGGTATGCAAACAGCGGGGGAACATAGTTGTCAGATTGAGCCTCTCTGATGCAGGGCAGGTTGTGGGTATGTTGATGGGTGGATTTTGTGTGTATTGCAAGCCGCCCTTAGACACAGGCAAAACCTGCCATTCAACACATCAAACCCGTCCTGCAACACAGACAAAATCCACCCTTCATCACACGGGAAACCCGCCCTGCAACAGCGAGGCATAATCTGACAAGTATGTTCTCCCTCCGCTGTTTGCATAGCTTTCATTTCTCAATAGAACATACTGCCCATCAAATAGTGTCTCCCATCGAAAAATGCCTCCGAAATCTGCACATACACTGTGTTTACGTCACTCCAGCTGATCAACATATCAGCTGGAGTGATGTTTGCTACTGCTCATGCGCAGACCCATCGAGGGCATTTTTTGGCAGGAGGCATTTCCAGATAGAACACCAGCATTCTTTTACTTAGTTTTATTCTGTTATTGTAACCTGATATGAATTCTTTGTTTCATTTAAATATATTATTTGAAGAATTAATTCAGAGTTCCAAAGAATGGTTATAGTAGGCTTAAAAGATATCTCTTGCTTAAAGTGGATGTAAACCCAATGTCATCCTTTCTAAACTACTGCCATAGGGGTTATCTATAAGGATATACATGCCTCCTGCATGTATCTTTACCTGTCAAATATCTCCCCTCTGTTTGTTATGAGACCTGGAAAACTGCATATTCTGTGGGTGGGTCTGTTGTCTGGAGCTCGGTGGGTGGAATCGTGATGTCAGTAGACTCCCTGCCCACCTCTACACTCCTCTTGTCAATATGCATTTTCTCCTGTGTATTTCTTACACTGAACTTCTGCTATGATCTCTAACATCCAGTGAAAAGACAGGAAAGTAACCACATGACTTCAGCATGCCAAATCATGCTGAGGTGTGGAACAGACAATCGTTGCAGAGCTGCTGAAGAAAGGAGTGGGGGTGGGAATTAAAAAATAATGCATGTCTTAGGCTAGTGCACTAGATATGTAAATCACCTGTCACTCACAGCAAGGGGGAGGATTTGACAAAGTTTTTTTCAGTTTGTCAAGATTTATCTCACTGAACAATAAAAGAGGATTGCTCAGAGCTGGATTAACTCTGTGTGGCAAGACTGGGCTCAAATGATAGCAAATCTTATTATCTACATTATGACATTAAAAAAATTGGGGGGTTTACATCCACTTTAAACTGCAACACAGAAATGTCCTGTTCTTGTAAGCAAGATGCAGTTTTTAGAATACAGTATACAATGTCATATGCTATTGTGTCAAGCATGTGAAGTACAGAATTTTTATAGTACTGTAATAGCAAGGCTCATCTGAGTAGTCATTTACATCTCGCTGCGAAGCTCAGTGCAAATACCATGAAGCCTCTGCTAATGAATGAATTAAACCGTTTTGTACCACCTCAGTTTAAAGGATAATGTTAAAATGGATTTGCTCTATTTTCCCAATGTGTAAAGCTCAAATTAGTGGGTGTGAATGTAAGTAATGTGACAAATTCATAGTTAATATGATCATTTAAAGAGGTGGGAGGAGTTGTCTTGTGACTAATTCTTGGTTCTTCTTAGTTAGAAGCATATGGTCTTGCCTTTATTACCACTATATCTGTACTACATAGAACATGCCAGCACAACATATAATGTGCTATAAACTTGTATGGACTTGTATGGATATATATATATACTAGTAATTTAAAGCATTATATTTAACTAATTGTATATGTATTTTATTAAGTGCCTCTGATCTTTCTTATAACAATAAATAAGATATACATATTTAACTATCTGTGAACCTTTACAGTATATAAAGAGTTAAGCCTCCAAGGTAATGACCCTGTGTATGTCTGTCCTATTGTCAAACTGATAGTTGAAGTCCCAGTCTAAAAGCAAGAGCCAGTCACAGTGATTCCTGCTTGAATGATCACTACTAGGGATGAGCTTCGAGTTCGAGTCGAACTCATGTTCGACTCGAACATTAGCTGTTCGCAAGTTCGCCGAACACCGAACAATTTGGGGTGTTCGCGGCAAATTCGAATGCCGCGGAACACCCTTTAAAAGTCTATGGGAGAAATCAAAAGTGCTAATTTTAAAGGCTTATATGCAAGTTATTGTCATAAAAAGTGTTTGGGGACCTGAGTCCTGCCCCAGGGGACATGTATCAATGCAAAAAAAAGTTTTAAAAACGGACGTTTTTTCAGGAGCAGTGATTTTAATAATGCTTAAAGTCAAACAATAAAAGTCTAATATCCCTTTAAATTTCGTACCTGGGGGGTGTCTATAGTATGCCTGTAAAGGGGCGCATGTTTCCCGTGTTTAGAACAGTCTGACAGCAAAATGACATTTGGAAGGAAAAAACACATTTAAAACTACCCGCGGCTATTGCATTGCCGACAATACACATAGAAGTTCATTGATAAAAACGGCATGGGAATTCCCCCCAGGGAAACCCCGAACCAAAATTAAAAAAAAAAAAAAATGACGTAGGGGGGTCCCCCTAAATTCCATACCAGGCCCTTCAGGTCTGGTATGGATATTAAGGGGAACCCCGGCCAAAATTTTAAAAAAAAATGACGTGGGGTTCCCCCTAAATTCCATACCAGACCCTTCAGGTCTGGTATGGATTTTAAGGGGAACCCCGCGCCAAAAAAAAAAAAAAAAACGGCGTGGGGTTCCCCCAAAAATCCATACCAGACCCTTATCCGAGCACGCAACCTGGCAGGCCGCAGGAAAAGAGGGGGGGACGAGAGTGCGGCCCCCCCCCTCCTGAACCGTACCAGGCCACATGCCCTCAACATTGGGAGGGTGCTTTGGGGTAGCCCCCCAAAACACCTTGTCCCCATGTTGATGAGGACAAGGGCCTCATCCCCACAACCGTGGCCGGTGGTTGTGGGGGTCTGCGGGCGGGGGGCTTATCGGAATCTGGAAGCCCCCTTTAACAAGGGGACCCCCAGATCCCGGCCCCCCCCCTGTGTGAAATGGTAAGGGGGTACTTACCCCTACCATTTCACTAAAAAACTGTCAAAATAGTTAAAAATGACAAGAGACAGTTTTTGACAATTCCTTTATTTAAATGCTTCTTCTATCTTCCTTCATCTTCTTCTGGTTCTTCTGGCTCTTCTGGTTCTTCCTCCGGCGTTCTCGTCCAGCATCTTCTCCGCGGCGTCTTCTATCTTCTTCTCCTCGGGCCGCTCCGCACCCATGGCATGAGGGGAGGCTCCCGCTCTTCTCTTCATCTTCTTCTTCATCCTCTTCTCTTCTTCTTCTTCTTCATCGTCATCTTCTCTTCTTTTCTTCTGCGGGCCGCTCCGCATCCATGCATGGAGGGAGGCTCCCGCTGTGTGACAGCGTCTCCTCGTCTGACGGTTCTTAAATAACGGGGGGCGGAGCCACCCGGTGACCCCGCCCCCCTCTGACGCACGGGACATGACGGGACTTCCCTGTGGCATTCCCCGTGACGTCACAGGGAAGTCCCGTCAAGTCACCGTGCGTCAGAGGGGGGCGGGGTCACCGTGTGGCCCCGCCCCCCGTTATTTAAGAACCGTCAGACGAGGAGACGCCGTCACACAGCGGGAGCCTCCCTCCATGCATGGATGCGGAGCAGCCCACAGAAGAAAAGAAGAGAAGATGAAGATGAAGAAGATGAAGAAGAGAAGAGGATGAAGAAGAAGATGAAGAGAAGAGCGGGAGCCTCCCCTCATGCCATGGGTGCGGAGCGGCCCGAGGAGAAGAAGATAGAAGACGCCGCGGAGAAGATGCTGGACGAGAACGCCGGAGGAAGAACCAGAAGAGTCAGAAGAACAAGAAGAAGAAGAAGATGAAGGAAGATAGAAGAAGCATTTAAATAAAGGAATTGTCAAAAACTGTCTCTTGTCATTTTTAACTATTTTGACAGTTTTTTAGTGAAATGGTAGGGGTAAGTACCCCCTTACCATTTCACACAGGGGGGGGGCCGGGATCTGGGGGTCCCCTTGTTAAAGGGGGCTTCCAGATTCCGATAAGCCCCCCGCCCGCAGACCCCCACAACCACCGGCCACGGTTGTGGGGATGAGGCCCTTGTCCTCATCAACATGGGGACAAGGTGTTTTGGGGGGCTACCCCAAAGCACCCTCCCAATGTTGAGGGCATGTGGCCTGGTACGGTTCAGGAGGGGGGGGGGGGCGCACTCTCGTCCCCCCCTCTTTTCCTGCGGCCTGCCAGGTTGCGTGCTCGGATAAGGGTCTGGTATGGATTTTTGGGGGAACCCCACGCGGTTTTTTTTTTTTTTTTTGGCGCGGGGTTCCCCTGAAAATCCATACCAGACCTGAAGGGTCTGGTATGGAATTTAGGGGGAACCCCACGTCATTTTTTTTTTAAATTTTGGCCGGGGTTCCCCTTAATATCCATACCAGACCTGAAGGGCCTGGTATGGAATTTAGGGGGACCCCCCCACGTCATTTTTTTTTTTTTAATTTTGGTTCGGGGTTTCCCTGGGGGGAATTCCCATGCCGTTTTTATCAATGAACTTCTATGTGTATTGTCGGCAATGCAATAGCCGCGGGTAGTTTTAAATGTGTTTTTTCCTTCCAAATGTCATTTTGCTGTCAGACTGTTCTAAACACAGGAAACATGCGCCCCTTTACAGGCATACTATAGACACCCCCCAGGTACGAAATTTAAAGGGATATTACACTTTTATTGTTTGACTTTAAGCATTATTAAAATCACTGCTCCTGAAAAAACGGCCGTTTTTAAAACTTTTTTTTGCATTGATCCATGTCCCCTGGGGCAGGACCCAGGTCCCCAAACACTTTTTATGACAATAACTTGCATATAAGCCTTTAAAATTAGCACTTTTGATTATTCATGTTCGTGTCCCATAGACTTTAACGGTGTTCGCGTGTTCGAGCGAACTTTTTTCCTGTTCGCATGTTCTGGTGCGAACCGAACAGGGGGGTGTTCGGCTCATCCCTAATCACTACAACAACCAATGTAACTGTATCAATGTTCCAGGTTAAAAGCTACCCTGTTATAGCCCTGTTTGTGACAAATCAATGTCTGGTTTGTGATCTCATCCCAACAGTAGCTGCAATAAACCTGCATAGAAAGGAAACACGTTTATATATTTCAGTAAATGTTTTTATTTTTCATATTTGATTTATTTATATTACCTTTCTAGCATGTATTACAATTTCAAAACTGATTACATTTGGAAAAAAACACACAGACATATTTTATATATATATATATATATATATATATATATATATATATATATATATATATATATATATATATGTTTGTTTTGTGCAAAGAAAATAAAGCATTTCCTGGACCATAAGTGGCGTCAACATTTTTGCCAACTTGGTTGGCTCTTAGTTTTAACTGAAATGTAAAAATTGTTCTGGTCCAAATAGGTTATACAACCACTAGGCCTAAAAGGGTTAACAAACAATAAATATAGCATTTTAAATTAACACATTTTTATGGAGCAAATAGTTTAATCAATGTATTCATTAAAAATGTGTTTACCAGCCTTTGTCTTGTTTTCCGATATCTAGTTTACCTGTAGAGATTGTGTCTCACAGACACAACAGGAATTATACTCTCTGAACTCTCTCTGATCTTTGAAAGGGAAACTCTCACAAATTAAGGTAAATTACCTTTTAGATTTTTTTCTCAAGTGCCCACATTGAAAGATTTCCCCTGATCTCCTGTTCCTTCAAATTTGGATTTCCCTTCAAGAGTATTTGGCAGAATGTTGAGAGAGAAATCTGCAAAGACAACAATTTCTGAAAAAAAAAAAAGAGCTTAGTCAGATAAGAAGTAGCGAAGTGGGCTATGGTAAAGGGAGAAGAGGGGAGGTGACAGGGTAGATGAGTCGCAGAGGTGATAATGGTTATAAAACTATTTGATAGTCATTTAAAAATCTGAGAGCCACATTCAATCTGTTATCTTCTGTGTTAAGCCTAGTTATCATGTGTACATCTGTAGTTCAAATGTTTCCATTTCCTGTGTATTTAAAGGTTCCTATTAAAGCCTAATGCCGCGTACACACAATCAGAATTTCCGACGGGAAATGTTGGATGTGAGCTTGTTGTCAGAAAGTCCGACCGTGTGTATGCTCTATTGAACATTTGCTGTCGGAATTTCCGCACACAAATGTTTGAGAGCAGGTTCTCAAATTTTCCGACAACAAAACTTGTTGTCGGAAAGTCCGATCGAGTGTACACAAGTCCGTTGCACAAAAGTTCACGCATGCTCTGAATCATGCAGAAGGCTATTGAACTGGCTATTGAACTTCCTTTTTCTTGGCTCATTGTACGCGTTGTATGTCACCACATTCTTGACGTTCAGAATTTCCGACAACATTTGTGTGACCGTGTGTATGCTAGCCAACATCCTTCGGAAAAAAAATCAACAGTTTTGTTGTCAGAAAATCCGATCGTGTGTACAGAGCATAGGTTTAGTGACATTTTTTTATTATATGATTTCTATTTTTAAATCAGCACCAAGGACAGTATCCACAATGAATGAGAAGTGTCCCTTGTACTGGTGGCTGCTATGTTCATTGCAAACTTTAGTTCTTTGACTCCTGGATTCCTCGCAGCTGTGATCTTCCAGTGTTGCGGACGTTATAAGAGGCTGTCACAGGCACTCATCAAAAGTGCAGACTATGCCCACCCTTTTCACCCCCCTTCTTTATTCAGAAAATCTGTACCATTGTTTTCCACAGAGAAAATCACTCTATGAATGGAGGAGGCAGACCTTTCATTTATCTGCCTATCCTCCATTCATAGAATGCTTTCCATTGTGGGAAACAATAGTATAAATGGAGCAGGAGGGCCAGAAAGGGTGGGCATAGTCCAGTTGCTCAAATGAACCCCCGCAACATTGAAAGAGAAAGATAATAGCTTCGGGAGTATACAGGAGGCACAGGACTGTAGATTACAACAAACATAGCAGTCACGAATACACAGGGCACTTTGCACTCATTGTAAGTACTGTACCTGATGCTTATTTAAAATAAATAATTCACTAAAATTGGGCTTTAAAGTGATTCTAAAGGCAGAAGGTTTTTTATCTAAATGCATTCTATGCATTAGGATAAAAAGCCTTCTGTGTGCAGCAGTCCCCCTCAGCCCCCTAAATACTTACCTGAGCCCCATCTCAATCCAGCAATGTGCAGGAGAAACCCGGTCATCTGGGACTTTCCCTCCTGATTTACTAAGACACCGAAGTGGCGCCATTGGCTCCCACTGCTCTGAATCAAAGTGAGTGAGCCAATGAGGAGAGAGAGGGCGGGCCGAACCGCAACTCTGTGTCTGAATGGACTCACAGAGCTGCGGCTCGGTTGCCCCATAGCAAGCTGCTTGCTGTGGAGGGCATGCAACAGGAGGGAGGGGCCAGGAGCTCTGGCGAGGGACCCGAGAAGAGGAGGATCTGGGCTTCTCAGTGCAAAACCACACAGAGCAGGTAAGTATAACATGGTTGTTATTTTGTAAGAAAAAAAACGAGACTTTAGTGTCACTTTAATATCCAAAACTGTAATGATGTTCATAGAGTTGTCTGGTTATGAGAAATTATGTCCCAAAGGTGTGTAGTAATCATCTTCCTTATGTTCTATTATGGTGTGTTTATGTAGATAAATTATTTTTGTAATCTGTCTTTGTTTCCAGTCACACCATAGTATTTAGAGAAATGGGGTCAGGCCTCTGACATGGCTTTTTTAAAACTTAGAATTACTCAAGTTTGGGCCACTCCATTGTTGATTTGCTCCTGTGTAGTGAATCTTTGCCATGTTGTGTGACCATACTTCTGTTGAGTTGTAGATCACAGGCAAGCTACTTGACAGTCTGCTGTAGAATTTTCTAGTACAGACTTGGAATTTATTAGTCTCTTGTCTTGAGACAAAGCATGCACACACCATTATACTCCCTCCAGCATGTTTCATACTTGGGATGTTTTTCTCCAAATACCTATGTACATTTACATTCACAATCATTCTCTCAATTATGCATAGTAGGTAAAGCTAAAAATGTCATACATTTGTGAAACCAAATACCTCATTAGGCTTTTTGGGTACTTTGCAACCATAGTTGTTCTTGCATATAACCTAAAACCATATGAAGACTACAGCTTTACATATGCTGTCACAATAATTGGTTGCGTTATTAGTGCAATGGCTTTGTAGAATAGTTCAGATCAAGTTTACACTGGTTGCATCTATTATACTTTCACAGGGACCATATAAGAAAATATCAAAATCTGAAATATAATAATACACCTTCAGATCCCATTCCAGAGATTTTTGCTGAAATAATAAAATGTGCACATAATGATACTACATGTGTTTGGTTATTGATAGCTTTTTACTTGTTACAACAGCACAAATGATTTATTATAACTGTAGAATAATTTATTATAAAATACCTTAAAAATTCCTCTTCATTAAACAGTATTTTGTTTGTCTTGCTCTTTCTGTTTTATGCATGGGGTTGGTTTATTAAAGGAACCTTAAAGGTGTCTCTGGGAGCTGAAGTTGCAGCCTTGGCAGTCTGCCTTTTGGTGCTTTGATGCTGTTATGTAAGACATTCAGTGGAAACCTTTAAATGAGAGCATTGACATCATCGTGTTTTTCCAACCGGTGTAATTGTGTTATCCTTCTATTTAATAGTTGCCTGTAGTATTTTAGTTTGTAGTTGGTGTCCTCTCACCTCTCTTCTCCACAAACAAATGTGTGAACTGTGTTTTTACCCGTCCTTCTTTTGGGGAAACTTACCTCTGTTGTAAGCTGCTACCCTGTATTTCTTGAATTTCCCACCTATGAGTTGATGCAAAAGCCAGATGTCTTTTTTTCAACCATCCTTTATTTCCTGAATGGGCCTTTTTCTCCTTTTTTGAAGTTACCCAAAAAATTGTTTGCAAGTGCCAGCATGGGTTTCCCAGTTCTGTGTTTTCTGAGGTCTCCAGGGAGGTCAGTGTCTAATTAGAAAAAAAAACACTATATCAAAATGGTTCCACAGCCGAAGGGTTGGTAATCTGTGATCTAGTAAACGCATGCCTTGTTAGAAACTGACTTTATATGGCCACATCTTCATGATTCAGTAGACTGAATAAGCAGACTCACTCTGTTCTGGTTGAATAAAAAAAGTAGGGAATAATTTAAAGGGAAATTCCAATGTCTTGTATTTGATAAAAAATAAATATTAGGCCCATGACAAAAGATTCCCAAAGCACCATGGGTTGGCTTAAGAGACAGCACATCATATAAGTATAGCTTTGCAGCTCCTTTTGTCTGATTAACACCCCATTCACACTTGTGTGACTCGTCATGTAACTTTGGACATCAAATGCCATACCCCATGTTTTCCAATAATAATCATTCATATATGTACAAAGTTCGTGCACTACTTTAGTCCAACTTTTATGCACCTTGAGGGCCATAGACAATGTTAACCCTCAAAAGTTGTATGAAAGTCGTACCTGAATGTTTTACATCCCAACAGTGGTGCAACAGTGAGTCTGACTTTGCAGAGAGACAACAAGTCACATCCAAGTCGCACCCATCCAAAGTTGCATTAAAGTTGTGTCAAAGTTGCATCAAATTTGAATCAAAGTTGCACTCCAAAGTCACTCGACTTTGGAGTCACACAAATGTGAGTGGAGCCTTAAACCTTCTAGTGCGCATCTGAAGGGAAGAGTCTGCTTCTTTTAGCCCAGCTGAAATAGCTGATTATGAAAAGAAGACTAGAGCTCCACTTGCTGTTTGAACAGAAGCATACTTCATATTTATATTTCATCTAGAGCTGGCAAAAAAACAAAAACATTTATGTCTTTTTTTTTCTTGACCACAATAAATAAAGAAAGAAAATATGTATAAAACTATGGTACATTTCACCTATACACATAACATATGATATGCCTCCATGGTTAACACTACTGTCCAGGATTTCTAGACTCCATGGGCTTTTTATAGAGAAATCTATCAGTATGAAATTGATATGGCTGTCTTATCTTTGTTTGGGCTTCCTCAGGGTGTTCACATTTTCCTTCAGCTGCTGTCCAAGTTGGCATGTACAAGAAGTAATGTACTGTAAGCAGTTTTGTATAATATGTAAAGGATCATGTGAGGGGCATTTAATAAATAAATGCAATTAAAATATTACTTTCCTCAATAATGAGGATTTGACCTTTTTTGTCACTGTACAGTGTACAAAATGTGCCGATACATGCACTCATGCTCCATTTCTAGTATAATATTGACATGTTGATAATAACTACAAAAAAGAGTGCTGCCAGCATCACATCAAACTTAAAAGTGAATGATTAGAAGAGTCAATGTGTACCTTTTAGGGAAAATGTAATCGTCCACATCTTTGCTGCTGACTACTAGCTGACATGTCCAGAAATGTAGCAATGAGGAGTATGTCAGATTTATAAGGTCACTTTTCAGAGTGCCTACTTAAAGAATAAACATTTGAGGTTTTGGACACTCATATTCTCATCTGTAAATGATCTTTGATTTTCAAGTATAAATGAGTTGCTCCAGAGAAACCATACAAAACATTATAAGGTCTAAATATAATCTAACCTCATCCCATCACGAATTGATTCTGACCATATTCATCACTGCTTATAAAGCCCACAGGAAATCTGCTTCCTCCACTCAATAGCAAGGCCTTTAGATGTCCTGAGCAGACCATCCTTCTTCAGGAGTAAGAAAATAATCCGATTATTTATACCCTCTTATGTTCCATCTCCCTCCGGACTGCATTACTAGAAAACAAATGCGAAGGTGTTCCTTCGGAAAGAGGGTCAGACACTAATAAATGCAAAAAAATGGGACATCTGAGAAAGCCCTAGAGGACTGAGACTTCAATTACATGAATTGGTATCCAGTCTAAGACGCCACTTAGAGTTCTTATTTTTTATTTTAATTAATAGCCACAGCTGGAAGGGCCCCTTTTTCTGCATGGTCTTTTTTCTCTGTTTGGGCAGATTTCACCCGGAGAGATAAATGGATCTCGAAGCAGGTACATTTCTATCCTCAGCGTTAATCATTAGAGCTATTGAATATATAGTTACCGCAGCATTACGGGAGTGAATAATGGCTAGCACTAAAATTTAATGTATTATATAGATCAGAGCTAATTCCAGCAACATAACGATGCGTGTGGAACACCAGCCTAACATCTTTTCCTCTTGTTACCTCTCCTCGTTAACCCTGTGTAGAGAAGTATCTTGCAGTTGGGATAACAAGTAAGGGGTACCTCTGATTTTATGATTTACATGACTTACCCACTTTTTATTTGATAATCAGAAACTAGTTCTTATCCTAAAAAATATGTTTATAAATGACATTGATATGTTTGCAACTTTGATTACTTTATATTATTTTGGAAAATTGTGCTTTAAAGTGTTTATGATATTACATTTCATTTCAACATTACATAAAAATGTGTAGAGCATGGCTACATTTGTGTTCTTGTACATTGTGTATGGGTGACATTTTTATAGTAGTTATTCCAAAGTTTCTCCAACAATTACAGATGCTGCAGAGTAATGCACAGATGGTTTCCCTAATGATCTATTTAAACCTACTATCCGAAATGTTCTAAAGGATAACAAATAAGTGAATAATTATGACATTTACTTAAAAAAATGTAATGTGCACAGACATATCTGCCAAGCTTTTTACCCTACTGCAATTGTGTGGAATATTGTTATACAAGTTAATGAAGACAGAGATGCAGGCAGAGGCGTAAGGAAGGCAGGGGTCAAATTCTAAATACACAGTGCTCTAAATGAAGGCAAGAGCCCTTAAATAAAGAACCCATAGTCACAAGGTAACAGATCAAATATGTGTATACTAAAAGCTGTACCTTTAGTTATATGTGAAAATCTTAGTTATACGTGAAAATAATAGTTGCTTTTCAATAAATGCATAAGAGATTAAATCTCCAGTTTTTTCTGCTAAAAAGCAGACCCATAATACACAGTACTAATATATCTATCGTATAAAATACAAGTGCTAAAGCATACAAGTGCTATTTGTTTCATTGCCCACTCACAAAATCAATTAATAGTAAAGCTAAAATGTAAAGTTGTAATATGAATTATGCTTTAAAAGTTAAAAAGGTGATTGAAGAACAAGTACAAGACTTCCACTACCCTTGAATTAATGGCTTAAACACACAGTTTTTAATTCAAATGTAATGACTGAATTGTTTATATGTTTAAAACTTGTTTTTTTTTACGTCCTCAGGCAAGTCTAGATTTATGCAATGCAGTTTACTTATCTGTCTTAATTATCATCTTTTACTGGGCTATATTTGATAATGCTCTAGGCATATCTTTTTACCTTTGTGAATACTCTGGCCATTTTCTAACCTGCTTTGGTATTTGATTTTTATAGCACAATTTAAACACGAAACACTACAGGAAGTGGCATTTTGTCTGCCTTACATGCAGGGTACATGCCATTAATTAAAGTGTTTCTAAACCCAAGACCCTGCATTCACTGTATCTGGTCTCCCACAGTACGCAGACCATGGAAATGCAATTATTTTACTAAATATAAACTGCTAAATATTTTCTCATCAGCAGTATATAGCAGTCTTGTGACTTCTATCAGTGTCTGGTTAAAGCTTGTAGAAGGAGTTTTCATTCTCCTCTGATTGTTCTATGAGGCTGCAGAACCCCTGACCCTCTGTCTGGACAGTGCTGTTTGGCCCTGTGCTGGTCACATGCACACTCCCAAGAAAAAAAAAACTTTCTAGTAGAACTGCTACCATGGAGTTGCACAGTGGGTTTTGTCCAATGAACTATACATCAGGTAGATGATCTACCCAGCCCACATGTCAGGAAATTATTTTTTACCTTTAGCATAGTTATTTATACTCTAATCTTAGAGGTCTATAAAAAAAATTGTCAAAATGGTCATGTGAATGTCCCAGAATTTGCAAAACCATCATAAATGGTATCTGTAGTGTGTCTAATAAGTGTGTTTCCTATGATCAGTATCTCCATTTAATGGTCATTATTGGGTATTTTCCTGCTCGTCATCTCCACCTAGTGGCCATGATGGGGTATTTACCTGAAATGCAATAATCAGTAAAATATTGCATTAGGGCCAGTAGATGGAGCTGGCAATCTTAAGAAATACACATATTAGACATATTATGGGGATTATAAATATACCCCTTCCTACCTGCCAGCATAAAACAATTCCTGTATTTTGCCTCTGTTCAGAAATTTGCTGTAATAAAAATTTCTATTTGCCGTGTTAGCAGCTTGCACAATTGAGTAAGCGCAAAGTTACTCCAAAGACATGCTGGTAGGTTAATTGGATTCTGTCTAAATTGTCCCTAGTATGTATGAATGTGAGTGAGGGACCTTAGATTGTAAGCTCCTTGAGGGTAGGGACTGATGTGAATGTACAATGAATATGTAAAGCGCTGCGTAAATTAACGGCGCTATATAAGTACCTGAAATAAATAAATAATAAATAAATACTTTGTCTTTTTTATTGCTGTAATAAAGACTGATCACTCTGTCTCCATGTAAAAAAAAAAAAACTCTCTAGCAATACACCCAAAACTGAGCATGTGCAGCTTGCCCCCAAGGCTCTGTTCTATCAGCAAATAGATTGGGGACAGTGGAAGAAGGGGAGGTTAAGAGAAGACAGGATCAAACAGCCTTTTTACGCAATGCGGAGGATTAACTCATTAGGTTCCACAGTGAGTATAACAGGCATGCTTTACTGCATATACAGACAGATTTTACTGTTGTGGGTTTAGTAACACTTTTAAGAGCCTGCAGATAGCAAATTGATTGTTACATTTTGCCTAAGCTGCAGAGAGTCTTAAAACTACTGTAAAAATAACTTATTTCACCACATTTACATATGCTGTGGAATTAAATTAGATTTAAACTCAATTACTAAAATCGCTTATAAACTGCAACATGTAAAATTATTTAAGAAACAATTTTCTTGCTTTTTGCATCCTCACAGTTGCTATTCGAAAAAATCAACAAAATGTACCAAAATTAGATAATTATTTACCAAAATACATTGATAGGTCCTTAGTAATCATATAGATATAATCCCAAATTCTTCACTACACGTTTGGGGTTGATTTACTAAAGGAAAATAGCCTGTTCACTTTGCAAGGGAAGTTACCCTCTGCAAGGACATTTTCCCCAGAGCTTAGTAAATGCGGTGAAGTTATACTTTGCAAACAGTACCCAGCGCAGGCAAAAAAAATAGAAAACAGCATTTTGCTTGCACACGATTGGAAGTCTGAAGAACATCACCTCATTTACTAAGCTCTGGGAAAAATTCAATTGTACAACTTTTCTTGCAACATGAACAGCCTATTTGCTTTTAGTGAATAAACTCCCCTGCCTTCTCCTAATACCCTTATCACCTCTTTTCCCCATAATTCTATTCCTGATATATTCCTCATCTTACCTTTTAAACCCATCGCTTTTCATTGTTTTTCAATCTCTATTGGTTTTCTTCCCTCGCTACACTAATTTAACATTTTTGTTCTATGTTCAAACTGTAATATGCACCCATTGCTTTGTGGAATACATAAAATGTACTATACACACTAACTATGCATCGCTAGTAATTACCTTTACAGCTCATGTTTCATACTCTGTTGTGCTTGCAGATCCCTTTCTATGTTATACGTATTGACTGAAATGTATCACTCTTTACTTCATGAAAAAAACTTAAAAATATTGAAATGAAAAACATTTTTCATTTAGCACTTCCTGTTATGAGATCACAACTTCACATATGTGCTCCTGCATGATCACCCCAACACATGTGCCCCTGGCAGTGACTAAAACAGGCATGTCAACTTACACCTTTACAGGTATGGGTTGATTTACTTGCAGTTTGCAAGTGCAGTTGCTCTAGATCTGGGTAAATAAGGTGAAGCTTCACTTTAGAAAGAATACCTAATCACATACAAGGAAAAATAACTACTTTAATATTTGGGACTTTTATCCCCTTCCTGCCCAGGCCAGTTTTCAGCAATTTGATTGACAATTGCATGGTCATGCCACACGTACCCATATGACATTTGTATCATTTATTTTCAAACAAATATAGCTTTCTTTTGGTGGTCTTTGGTGCTAAATAAACATAAAAAAGGCAAAAGCTTTTGAAAAAAAAACATTTTTTTCTTTGTTTCTGTGCAATAAATTTTATTTTAATTTTCCCTGCAAGCTGCCTTTATTTTGCTTAGCAACAGCTGGGGAGCCAGTGTGTATGATGAGGCCACAATGTAGTGCACTGGGAACAAGATTAGAGATTTTTTTGGATACACTCTGGTGTCACATTGACTTTGGATAGAAGTAACGGGTGCGTAAAAATTGGTCTTTGGGTGTCGGTGGCGCCTTCCCACCATAACCCTATAGAGGTACTTTTGATGAAAGCAAGAATTGGCATTGCTGTAAAAAAATTGCAATAATATGCACCTGTCAAACAGGTGCAGAAAAATTATTCTTTGGGTGTTAATTGTAAATCCCACCGTAACCCTACATTGGTGCTCTTGATGTAGGCAAAAAAAATTGCAATGATATGCACCTGTCAAACAGGTGCTGACAAATTGGTCTTTGGGTGTTAATTGTATTAATGAAACCCATACCAAAACATTCTTCCAGATGAAATGATTGAACACCCTCAAAGCTAGGCAGCCTCAAAGTTCTGCAAAGATTCCACATCCCAAAATGACTTAATCAGTGACATCGGCATTAGGGGCTTCATAGCTGGTAATCCAGGACTGATTCATTTTTATAAAAGTCAAACGGTCCACGGAGTCTGTGGGCAGATGCATTCTGTGATCACTAATGAAACCTCCTGCAGCACAGTGAAAGCACACTGGATGCAGGGCAGCCCAACAACTCAATAGCATACTGGGCAAGTTCTGGCCAATGGTCTATTCTCATGACTCAGTAAGTCAGTGGATCGTCAGCTGGATAGCTCTCCATCTCTGTTTTGGCCCAGAGGTAATCGTCCACCATGTGATGCAGACACTGCCTATGGGATGTGGAAGCTGACAACCTTGAGTGGAGAGGATTAAAAAAATTTCCAAAATGCCTCACTTAGGCGGACGCCTTCTCCATTGCTCCTCTCTTGACCAACAGAAGACTCAAAACTAAGTTTTCCACAACACTGTAACCTACTGGAGTCAGGAAAAATGTTCAATAAAATCCTCTTTAACGTGTCCTCAAGAGATTTTATCTTCTGCACCCTCTGTGGGTACGGGATGAGTTCTGCGACCTTCCCCTTATAACGGTGGTCAAGGAGGGTTGCCAACCAGTAATCATTCTTCTGCTTTATGCCACGTATTCTTGGGTCCTTCGCAGGCTTTGAAGCATAAGGTTGCCCATGCACCTCAAATTTGCTGATGCTTGAGAAGCAGACTCCTCGGGGTCACTCAGGAGCACTGGCTGTGTATGACCGCCTGAAATGGCTACAGACTCTTCTGGCCAGCTTTAGCACATCTTGCAACCCTGGGTGCGTATTTCGGAAACGCTGCACCACCAAATTGAGGACATGTGCCAGGCATTGCACACGTGTCAACTTTCCCTGTCTAAGGGTGGACAGGAGGTTTAAGCCATTTCTAGCTTTCAGCTGGCGTGGTGGGAACCACCTCTGGGCCTGTCACTGCAGAGCTGCAAGCATCTCTACTCTGGTGTGGTTCCTGTCCCCTAAATGCACCATATGAAGCACTGAATGGGACCTTTTAGCCTGACTCATGGAATAGCCCTTTGAACACTTAGGGGGTACCTGATGTTCATAGGACAATTCTGCAGAAGAGGGCATGGAGCTGGCGGGGGAGGTGGAGGGGGTAGAGCTCACAGGTACTGTGAGTACTCACACTACGCAGACACACTCCACAGATACACTATAATATAATGCAATATAATGCGCCAAGCGTACAGTGACGCACAGAACTATATGGCATTAAACTTGCAGTAATGCACACAGAAGTAAATGGCATTAAACTTGAAGTAACACACAAAACTATATGGCGTTAAACTAGCAGTAATGCACACAGAACTATATGGCGTTAAACTGGCAGTAACACACACAAAACTATATGGCGTTAAACTGGCAGTAACGCACACAGAACTATATGGCGTTAAACTGGCAGTAACGCACAGAAACTATATGGCGTTGACCTGGCAGTAACACACACAGAAGTAAATGGCGTTAAGCAGGCAGTAACGCAATCAAATAGATGGTGTTCAACTGTCACTTCACTGATGCTATCTGAACTCTCCCCTACTCTAGCTATACACTAATGTAAAGATTACTGACACGGTCTCACTACACTACACTGGAACTATCTGAGCTGTCCCTACTCTACACTAATGTATGTATTAATGACATGGTCTCACTACACTACAGTAAAACTATCTGAGCTGTCCCTACTCTAGCCGCACACTATGCAAAGCTGAATGATGGTCCTCCTCACTACACTCACACTATCCCTAGACTGACACTAAACTAATATTCTACACTGACAATTGAAGCAAAATAGCACAGTATAGCACACTAACTAACTAATAGCACTGAACAGAGCCCTGTTCAATCACTCTTCATGCCGAAATCACACTGAAAATGTCTGCCATTGAAAGAATACTTTAACAGAACGTCCCTCACTCCACTTGAGTGCTTCCATCAGTATACCACTTCCTCCCAGTCTGGATATAGATATCAGATATTCCAACTGCTCACAAAGCACAAAACAAGGCGAGACTTGCTTAGATGCTAACATGGACTGTTTTATTATCACACGGACACAACAGATAAAATAACTCAGAGACTCTCCCCCCCCACCCTTGGAAAAGAGGGTGGGTTAAACTGTCCAAAGACAATGCACACACAGGCCAGGTGAGTTCAAACTTCTCCTCAGTAAACAGTCTTATCAGCAGGGGGCTGCTGGAGGAATCCCCCCTCCCTTCATAGAGATACACATCCCAAATGATCACAGCAAAGAGTCCACAACAGAATGAGACAATATACAATATATACATATATACAAGATTGAGTCTGATTAATACAGATCAGACTTGATTTCTCATTCACCTCTCAAAGAGTATTGTTCCCTTGAAAATCCAGGGCTCATAATCAAAAGGCAAGAGGCTTGCATTCAGTCCTCTCCAAAAGCCTCTGTCCCGGCTAGATCTGTCACAAGTACTTTTTATACTGTGGGGCGGGAATGAGCCATGATTGGATAAAGTCATGATGACAGTGTACAATCATGACTCTGTCAGTGCTCTGTGCCCTGGTTGGCTGAAGCTTTCATTGCTTCAGCCAATCAGGGCTTGCAATGCACTGTTCAGCGCCGCAATGCAATGTGGTCGGTTCGGGGGGCTGAACAAACGGTCGAACGACCTGTTTGTTCGGATGTTTGCCGAACATCTGAACACTTTTTTGGAAAATGAAGAAAAAACATCTTTTTTTCCACATTTTTTTCACAATTTTTTACATACTGGTGTGACAATAACCAGGGACACTGACTGGAGACAGTATGTAAAAAAAAAAGTTTACATTTTTTTTTTACATACTGTGACCACAGCAATATATTGTTACCATAATAACACTGTACCATACTATTTGTGCTTATAGCAAATATTTTACTCAATGACAGTGTGTAGACACTGTCTCTTGTTGTGATTAGCTGTTATCAACTTTCCTTTCCTCATGCTGACAGCCTGAGAAGTGGAGAGCCGATAACCAGCTTGTTTAAAGGGACAAGTACACTGATAATCAGGGCACTGATTATCAGTGTCCTGACTATCAGTGCAGTCCCAATCAGTGCCCATCAGTGCCTCCTCATCAATGTCACCTATTAGTTTCACCAACCAGTCCCCAGCAGTACCGCATACCAGTGTCCATCAGTGCTGTCTATCAGTGCCCATCAGTGTCACCCATCAGTGCCCATCAGTGCCACCCATCTCTGCAACCTCATCAGTGCATCCTCATTAGTACCCACCAGTGCCGCCTCATCAGTGCCCATCAGTGCAGCCTATCAATGCCCATCAATGCAGCCTTATCGGCGCACATCAGTGAGGGAAAAAAATTACCCGTTTGCAAAATTTTATATCAAACTATGGAAAAGTTTTGTTTTGTTTTTTCAAATTTTCAGTCTTTTTTTGTTTATTTTGCTAAAAATAAAAAACCCAGTGGTGATTAAATACCTATTAGTGGGAAAAAAATGATAAAAATGTAGTTTGGGTACAGTGTTGCATGACCGCACAATTGTGCGACAGCGCTGAAAGGTGAAAATTGGCCTGGGCAGGAAGGGAGTAAAAGTGCCCAGTAGGCAAGTGGTTCACTAACAACTGTGTGGTCATACAACGCTTAACCCAAATAAAATGTATGTAATTTTTTCCCACAAATAGAGCTTTCTTTTGGTGGTATTTGATCACCTCTGCTTTTTTATTTTTTGAGCTATTAACAAAAAAAGACCGACAATTTTGAAAAAAATTTCTGCTATAAAACATATCCAATAAAAAAATGAAAAACAAATTTAGTTATAAATTTATGCCAATATGTATTCTGCTACATATTTTTGATTAAAAAATCCCAATAAGTATATATATATATATATATATATATATATATATATATATATATATATATTTGCACTATTAACAAAAAAATGCCAACAATTTTAATTTTGAAATAAAAACAATATTTTTTACTTTCTGCTATAAAACATATTTAATAAAAAACAAAAAAATCTATTTTTTTTATAAATTTAGGCCAATATATATTCTGCTACATATTTTTGGTAAAAAAAATCCCAATAATTGTATATTGATTGGTTTGTGCAAAAGTTATAGTGTCTACAAATTATGGATTTTTTTTACTAGTAATGGTGGTGATCAGTGACTTATAGAAGGACTGCGATATTGCAGCGGACATTCTGACACTAACTGACACTTTTGACACTTTTTGGGGCCCAGTGTTACTAATACAGTGCTAAAAATATGCATTGTCACAGTACTAATGACTGGGAAAGGGGTTAACATCTAGGGCAGTTAAAAGGTTAACTGTGCGCCTAGCCAGTGTTTTACTATACTGTGTGAGGTGCTTTTACTAGGGGAAGAGATGGTATTTATTCCCTGCTTTGCAGGGACTCAAACTCCATCCCTTCCCTCCTATTAGAACGGCGATCTGCCTTGTTTACACAGGCAGATCTCCATTCTGTGTCTCTGCCTGGGCAATCGGCGGGTGCCGAAGAAAACTGAGTACTCTGCACCCGCCGAACGGCTTCTGCTGTGTGTAATCACAGCAAAAGCGAGCCGCCGTCGACGCACACACGCGCCCCCTACCCGGAAGTGTCGGATCGCGTATATTTACATGATCCAGAGCACAGGTGCTGCCCTGCAGCAGTAAAACTGCTGTAGGGCAGACTTAAAGTGGTTAAATGTCATCCAGCTTGGTTTTAGCTCTACTTAGAGCCCTTAAGCCTCGTACACACGATTGGATTTTCCACCAACAACCTGTCATCACATAAATCCCGTTGGAAAATCCGATCGTGTGTACGAGGCTTTAGTCTTGTAATGGCAGCAAGACAAAGTAAAAGTATGCACAAACTGTAAATGTGGTATGTTGGTTGTAGCGCCTTGTTTCTTGCTGCTCTAGGGAAAGGCTGTAAAGATAACCCTATTGCTTCCAGAGCTGTTGCTGGTGTTTCGTTTTTTGGCCTTAGCAAACATTTCAAGATGCACCCTAATTTTGGCCTTATTGCACCTAAAAGTTAGCATGCTATGTATGAGAAACCTCTTGTCCCCACTGGAATGTCCATGAGTATTAGTAGCAGAAATTATGTTTAAAGTGATCCCATCTACAGGTGTAACACCAATGCTGAGACTGTTCATCACAGGAGGCCACAGTGTTAAGTAAAACCTTTCTTCACAGTCTCTAGATAAAACTTGCCGGTAGCCCCAGAAGCCTCATTGTACCTATATTAAAAGGAATCCTTTTGTAATGATTGTGGGACTTAATTAGCTTTCTAGGCCCTGGTTGTAAAACATAGTGATAAATGAGCAAACAGGCCCGTGGATCATTATTCTTTCAGAGATGAGCTTATTAGCTGATTATGAATCATTAACAAAGTCTACAAGGGATTTCCTTATCTAATTCCTCTGTCTTTTGTTCTCCTCCTTTAACATCCAGTGCTATAATGTTTAGGTTATGGATAGAGATGTGTAAATTATCACTTCTGTCCTCAGAGGCTTTGGCTGCTGCTGAAGGTACAGAAATTACTGTAATTCTCCATAGTGAAGATAAATAAGGCAAGGAAGCCACGAAAAAAAAAAAAAACGGCTGGTTGACTCAAAATATAGCAGAGTACATGGATGTAATTCCATGTATCTTAAGTGGACCACACATGTTACAATTTGATTGTACAATCTCTGTGCCTACCCGAACTCAATTCAACTTATATGCAATCAGGTAAGCCTTTGCATTATATAGTTGTTGGTAAATCCAAAGGATATTGTGCAAACATTTGTACAGCCTAATGTGGCCAGATTTGGACTACAGTTTGTAAAAAAAAGCAATGGTTCGCTTTATCACTGGGGATATTAGATGGTTAATAATTTCATGTTGGTAAGTATAACAATAAACATTTATGGAGGCAGAACCATGCCACATTGGCACAATATACAATCACAATTTTTCATTATGTCATTCATTTTCATTGTATGGTAATTTTATACATTTTTACCTTTGCCCCGGCAAACCTGTCCTCATTTAGAAATGAGAATCTTTAGATTTAAAATTTTCTTTAAGCAATGCTTCTGTTTGAAGTGTACACAAACTTCACACAATCCAAATAATGATGGCTCCCTTAGTAATTAATTCCAAGTGTAAGGCAAGTATACTCTATTAGTTTGCATCTATGTGCAAGTTACAAAGTAAGTACATCATGCTGTCAGGTTTCTTTAAAAAAATGTATACAAAAAATGAAATTTGATTACAACTTGTCAGTGGAGAAACACAATGAGATTTAATATAAAATCAAAGCTGTAAAATGAACTCACATTTCTGAGAAATTTGCAATTTGATAAATATTGTTATATCTTATTAAAGCTGAACAGCACTGGAGAGTTTTATGTAAGAATTAGTGACTAGGCCACATGGGGGCAGGAGAATTTTCTGGGAGCATACAACATTGATTGATATACATATTATGCATATTTTTACATTTTTTCTTAAAGCAGAACCAAATCCATCAATGTGACTATTTCAGGAAGAGTTATATTCTAGGCATGCCGTGTTGATAACTGTCACGTTGTCAAACGTAAAATGGCTGGAGTTATAACTGCTCATATGTATAGCAGCATGGCAACTTCAGATCAAACAGAGGCTAAGATGGCAGCTTCCTTGGCTGTAAAGGATGGGAAGGTTTAGTTCTGCTTTAAAGTGGTTGTAAAGGCACAAGGTTTTCTTATCTTCATGCATTCTATGCATGAAGATAAAAAACCTTATGTGTGCAGCAGCCTCCATCCCCCCCAATACTTACCTGAGCCCTTTCTCGATCCAACAGAGCCTTGCCTCTCTGGGGACTTGCACTCCTGATTAGCTTTTAGCAGCACTCCCGCTGAAGTCAAAGCCAGTGAGCCAATCAGGAGATGGAGGGGGATGGGCCAAGCCACAGCTCCATGTGTGAATGGACACACAGAGACGCAGCTCGGGAGCACGCATGCTTGGGTGCCCCCAAGCAAGCTGCTTGCTGTGGGGGCACCCGGCAAGAGGGAGCAGCCAGGACTGTCGGCGTGGGATCCGAGAAGCGAAGGCTCCAGTATGCTCTTTACAAAACCATTGGCTGGTTGGTAAGTTTGAGCTTGGAAATCTCCTTGTATTTCTTTCACAGAGCAGGTAAGTATAACATGTTTTTTTTTGTTTTTTTTTAAACAAGGCTTTATTATCGTTTTAAGCAAAACACTATATAATGTCTCTTCAGAAAAAAAACTTGCTAGTTTTATTAGCAGTTTTGATCAGGATAGAATAATGTACCCTGACAAAGCAAGTGAGATAGGTACATAGGGGTTGATTAATTAAAACTGGAGAGTGCAAAATCTGGTTCAGCTCAATCATGTATAGAAGAAAGTGCAGTGCTTTAAAATCTCAAAATAAATATATATGCTCAGAAAATATATAAAGATGTGCAAATACACTCCTCAAAAAAAATTAAAGGAACACTTTTTAATCAGAGTATAGCATCAAGTCAATGAAACTCCTGGGATATTGATCTGGTCAGTTAAGTAGCAGAGGGGGTTCTTAATCAGTTTCAGCTGCTTTCGTGTTAATGAAATTAACAACAGGTGCACTAGATGGGCAACAATGAGACAACCTCCAAAACAGGAAAGGTTTTACAGGTGGAGGCCATTGAAATGTTACCAACTCATCTTTTCTGACTATTTCTCACTAGTTTTGCATTTGGCTAGGGTCAGGTTCAGTGTCACTACTGGTAGCATGAGGTGATACTTGGACCCTATAGAGCAGAGGTAGGCAACCTCAGCCCTCCAGCTGTTTTGAAACTACAAGTCCCATGAGACATTGCAAGACCCTGACAATCACAGGCATGACTCCTAGAGACAGAGGCATGATGGGATTTGTAGTTTCTCCACAGCTGGAGGGCCGAGGTTGCCTACCCCTGCTATAGAGGTTGCACAGGCAGTCCAACTCCTCCAGGATGGCACATCAATATGTGCCATTGCTAGAAGGTTTGCTGTGTCTCCCAGAACAAAAGCATTGAGGAGATTCCAGGAGATAGACTGTTACTCTAGGAGAGCTGGAAAGGGCAGTAGAAGGTCCTTAACCCATCAGTAGGACTGGTATCTGCTCCTTTATGCAAGGGGGAACAGGATAAGCACTGCCAGAGCCCTACAAAATGAGCTCCAGCAAGATACTGGTGTGAATGCCTCTGACCAAACAATCAGAAACAGATTTTATCAGGGTGACCAGAGGGCCCAACATTTCTAGTGGACCCTGTGCTCACTGCCCGACACCGTGGAGCTCGATTGGCATTTGCCATTGAACACCAGAAATGGCAGGTCTGTCACTGGTGCCCTGTGCACATGTGACAGATTTGAAAGGGTCTGGAGAAGCCTTGGAGAACATTATGCTGCCTGCAACATTGTTCAGTGTGACCGTTTTGGTGGTGGGTCAGTGATTTTCTGGGGAGATATATTCATGGCGGGGTATACAGACCTCTACAGACTAGGCAATGGCACCCTGACTGCCAATAGGTATCGAGATGAAATCCTTGGACCCATTGTCAGACCCTACGCTGGTGCAGTGGGTCCTGGGTTCCTCCTGGTGCACAACAAGGCCCAGTCACATGTGGCGTGAGTATGCAGCCAGTTCCTGGAGGATGAAGGAATTGATACCATTGAATCGCACCCACACACGCCTGAACTAAATCCAATAGAAAACTCTGGGATATTATGTTTCGGTCCATCTGATGCCACCAGGTTGCACCTCAGTCTGTTCAGAAGCTCAGTGATGCCCTGGTCCAGATCTGGGGGAAAATACCCCAGGATGCCATCCGTTATCTCATTAGGAGCATACCCCAATGTTGTCAAACATGCATACAAACACATGGCGGCCATACAAACTACTGAGCACCATTTTAAGTTGCTGTAATAAAATTTCAGCAAAATGGACTAGCCTGCTGCATATTTTTTTTTTTTTGGTTTTCGGGGTGTCTTTAAATTCAGCCTTCTGTAGGTTGATCATTTTCATTTCCATCAAACGATGTGGCATCCTTTCGTTCCTAACACATTACCCAGTCTATATCAGTATGGATATCCAGCATGATATTTTTCCCCATTGAAATCTGTTGTGTTTTCAAAGTGTTCCTTTAATTTTTTTTTGAGCAGTGTATATATGATTCCCTTACAAGTCCAAGATCTCATTGAAGAAACATAAGTCCAATACAATAACTCAACAATGTCATATAAAGTCCACAAGAAGTGTAAAAAAAGTAAAAAGTCTTCACAATCTAACAGGATCAAGTGATTGGAAAGGAATCCGTGATAGAATTGAAAGCATTCACACTGTAGCTCCTTACCAGATCCAATTCACCCCTGTATTACAGATGGTCAAACAGCGTTGAGGGGTTAAGGCCACCCATCAACCAGTATGTTTCCTCTGCCAAGCCGGTAAGGGATATCAATTTCTCAGGGTAAGACATGAAAAGCAATCTCATAGTGTAAAACCATATGGTCAAATGTATTCAAAAGTAAAAAATGCACACTCATAGTAAAATTTCAGCCAACGGGCTTCAAAAGCATATAGCATGATGGCATTCCTATGGGCTAGACTGATCGAAATGTGCCCATCAACCAATACAAGTACATAATGACATGAACCTAGTAGGCCCCACCCTATGCGTTTTATCAAAGATGGCATTGTTGGGGGCGACGGTGCAAAATCTGGTACACCTCTGCATAGAAACCAATCAGCTTACTTTTTTTTGAGCAAGGTGAAGTTAGAAGATGATTGGCTACCATGCACAGCTGCACCAGATTCTGCACTCTCCAGTTTTAGTAAATCAACCCCATAGTTTCATAGTTTCATAGTTAGTCAGATTTAAAAAAGGGATAGGTCCATGTAGTTAAACCAATAGATTTTTTTTTTACAGAAAACCTCAATATACACAAACCTATGCCCAGAGGAAGGCTCCGGGGGCACACGTTTCAAGCACAAGATTCACATTTAATAGGTACGTTTTAATATTGATTCTATTATTTAATTCTATTTATAAAAATAATTGTTGTTACATCAACAGCTCGCTGATCACACTCATGTTCAGTTAGCTGTAGTTGTGAACATTATATCAGGGGTTCCTTGAGACCTCCCTGGGATGAACAGGAAGAGTCAGCAGGGAACAGCATGCCACAAGAGGACTGGTCACAGCCGCTTCCCTGCCACGCTGTGCATATAAAGGAAATCGGTACTGCAATGTGCCCCATGTAATGTGCCCACTGTGTTCCTCATAATGTGTCTTATTGTGTGCCCCATAATCTGCCCTGTTGTGTCTAATAATGTGTCCTGCTCCCATTTATTGTGCCCTGCTCCCACAAAATGTGCCCTGCACCCATTTAATGTGCGCTGCTCCCACATAAAGTGCCCTGCTCCCACATAATGTGCCCTACTACCATTTATTGTGCCCTGTTCCTATTTATTGTGCCCTGTTCCCATTTGACGTGTCTTACTCACACATAATGTGCCCAGCTCCCATGTAATGTGTCCTGCTCTCATTTAATGTGCCCTGCTTCCATGTAATGTGTCCTGCTCCCACGTAATGTGCCCTGCTCCAACATTAAGTGTCCTCCTTTTTCGTAATGTGCCCTGCCCTCATGTAATGTGACCTGCCCTCAGGTAATGTGCTCTACCCTCACATAATGTGCCCTGGCCTCATGTAATGTGTCCTGATCCCATGTAATGTGCCCTGATCCCATGTAATATGCCCTGCTCCCATGTAATGTGCCGTGCTCCCATGTAATGTGCCCTGTTCCAACATAATGTGCCCAGCTCCCATGTTATGTGTCTCACGTAATGTGCCCTGCCCTCATGTAATGTGACCTGCCCTCAGGTAATGTGCCCTATCCACACATAATGTGCCCTGCTCCCATGTAATGTGCCCTGATCCCATGTAATTTGCTCTGCTCCCATGCAACGTGTAATGCCCCCACATAATGTGCCCTGTTTCCATGTAATGTACCCTACTGCCACCCCCCCGTTCCTCATATACTGTGCCCTTCTACCCCCCTGTACACTTTTTATCTCAAGCAGGACCCAGAGTTGAGCATCTCTACAGAAAAAGCAAACCTATGTTTTACATTTAATAGGTATGTTTTTATATTGATTCTATTATTCCATTCTATTATTTCATGCTATTTATAAAAATAATTGTTGTTACCTTCACAGCTCGCTGATCACACCAATGTTCCTTGAGCTGTAAACATGTATATTATTTCAGGGGTTCCCCGAGATCTCAAACTTTTTGTCAAGGGTTCCTGCAAGGTCAAGAAGTTGAGAAACCCTGGACTAGACATTGAAAGAAGAAGCAGCACAGTGATGAGCTCATGTCTGTCACTCTGCTTTCTTCTTGTCAGGACATGAATTGATTGGCTCGTTGTGCTGCTTCCTCCCATGCTCCTGCCTTTCTGTACTAGGACTGCTAGAGGCTGATACCAGGTCAAATTCAGGTACCTACACTGCTTGTATTTAAAAACTACATTTAAGCGGAGTTCCATCCAAAAGTGGAACTTACGCTCGTTGTGCTCCTCCCTCCCGAAAGGTGCCAAATGTAGCTTTCACAGATATCCTGTTTCCACTTCCAGGAGCCTCAGCCGCGGGTATTGATGTCACCGCCCAGCTCCTTCCTCCTTCCCCGGCCACCGGGCCAGTAGGAGAGAGGAGTGGAGCCTCGCGCATGCACAGTAGGGCTCCCAGCGTGAAGCCGTAAGGCTTCACTGCCGGGTTCCCTCACTCTCAATGGAGGCGGCATGCACCCGACTGCTGGAATCATCAGCTGCGGTGCCGACATCACTGGACATCAGGACAGGTAAGTGTCCGATTATTAAAAGTCAGCACAGCTGCAGTATGTGCAGCTGCTGGCTTTTAATTTTTGCAGCGCTGGGCGGACCTTCGCTTTAACAGCTTGCCGACCGGCTCACGCCGATATACGTCGGCAGAAGGGCACGTACAGGCATATTAACGTATAAGAAGCGGTTTGCGGGCGGGCCCGCCGCGACCTCCGTGAGTGTGATCGTGGGTCCCGCGGCCTCGATGTCCGCGGGGATACCCACGATCATCTCATGGAGAGGAAGAAAGGGAAAATGCTGATGTAAACAAGCATTTCCCTGTTCTGCCTAGTGACAGGACACTGATCACGGCTCCCTGTAATCGGGAGCCATGATCAGTGTCATGTCACACATAGCCCCTCCACCCCACAGTTAGAATCACTCCCTAGGACACACTTAACCTCTACAGCGTCCCTTAGTGGTTAACCCCTTCACTGCCAGTCACATTTACACAGTAATCAATGCATTTTTAATCGCACTGATCGCTGTATAAATATGAATGGTCCCAAAATAGCGCCAAAAGTGTCCGATCTGTCCTCCATAATGTTACAGTCACGATAAAAATCGCTGATCACCGCCATTACTAGTAAAAAAAAAATTATTAATAAAAATGCCTTAAAACTTTTTTACCAAAAATATGTAGAAGAATATATATCGGCCTAAACTGAGGAAAAAAAATATTTTTTTATATATTTTTTGGGGATATTTATTACAGCAAAAAGTAAAAAATAATGCAATTTTTTCAAAATTGTCGCTATTTTTTTGTTTATAGCACAAAAAATAAAAACTGCAGAGGTGATCAAATACCACTCAAAAAAAGCTCTATTTGTGGGAAAAAAAGGACGTCAATTTTGTTTGGGAGCCATGTCGCACGACCATGCAATTGTCATTTAAAACTACACAGTGCCGAATCGCAAAAAACGCTCTGGTCTTTTCCCAGCCAAATGGTCCGGTCTTTTGCCAGCCAAATGGTGGTTAATGATTTGTTACTGATTACACAGCTGAATTAAATTCTATCTTTTATACAGTATCTGACTTGAGTTCAGTTATAATTAGGAGCTCTATTAGGCCACAGATCTTTAATAACTTAAAAGCCCTAGGGCATAAACTCCTTAGCGCTTTCCTGCCCCCAAGGAGCCACAGGTGCCAGGTACAGCCGCTAATACAAGTGAGGGGCTGTATGTGTTACTCGTGTAAACTTGTGTAACTGTTGATAGCTTCTGCATCAGCATTTCTGCACTTAGGAAATTACTTGGAAAACGTATGCTGTTTCATATATGAATAGTTACAAGGTCAATGTAAATATATAATTCAGAAAGAGAGATGGTATATAAAGTGTTACCAGGCCCTAATAAAAAGCATATAGTACTGCAGACCTCAACACCTACCTATTTTGTGGATGTCTGCTTTTTTTTATCTCAGTAGTTGCCTTGAATCCCTCCTTCCTCATTTGTTTTTTCAGATGGCACTGGCCCATCCCCTTACCCATGAAGTTACTTTTGGCAGGCACTGTGGATAAGTTTAGTTACAGTATGCCCTTAGAAACACAATGCCTGGCACCAAGCTACTCTCCAGCCCCCCCCCCCCCCCCCTCCCTTCCGTGCCTGTGCTCATTCACTTCTTAATATTACATTAAAAGTACACAGGGCACACACTCCCCTACCTGGAAGTTTGGGAAAGCGGCACTCTGTGACCAGGAGGGTGAAGTGTATGTAGGGATTTAGCTACACTGGGAATTGTAAATATACTGGGGCATGTTTTACGGCTTTCTAACAGCGCATTAAGTAAAAAAAAAATAAATCTAAGTCTTTTGTACGACTTTATTTTAGGAAAAATAAAAAGGTTCAGTACAAATCAGTTTTGCATCAATCACAACAAATGATCCATTTACAGGAACGCTTCATAAAGTATAAAACACTTATAAACATCTGATACAGGGAAATAACAATTCAAGGATACGTCTACCCATTCCATATATTTCTGCCAGACTCGTACTGCTTTAAATCTTCCGGGTCTATGGCTAAAATATCTCCAGATGTTTATTCTTTATTTCAAAAAGAATATCAGTTAGTAACTATATCTCCTGACTTATGTGTTTTCTGAACATAAGGAAGTTAGGAGAGGATATTAAGAAAAAAGAAAAAAGAGAAAAAGAATAGATATACTAAAGTGTAACACTCAACCACATAAACAGCCCTTTTTGAATCCTATACATTCCAGAATGTTTGATGAGTTCTTCAAACAGTACCGATCCCGGTATTGTGTCCAGCTGTGTAGTTTGCGAAGGCAGACGAGCATTTGAATATCGTCCACGGTTGCCATGTCTTGTGAAGTCTGTCTATCTGTGCGTTGGACTGTGCTAGTGTGTCTTCCAGTTCATAAATTTCTGTTACTTTGTGGATCCAATCTGTAATTGATGGGACCCTAGTAGAATTCCAGTGAATTGGAACAAGTGATTTTGCCGCATTTAGTAAGTGTTTTGTAAGAGAGTGCTTGTATTTCTTAAGGGGCCATGTGTACAACTTTATTAAGCTTTTAAAAGAGATGCAAAATGTGTCATATGCATTCATTTTCAATATTATATTCTTGTAATTTTGTAAAGTGCTGTGCAGACTGCGCTTTATAAATCCTTCATAAATAATAATAAAATAAACCTACACATCAGGCTTGGAAGAGTAAGGAGGAACAGGTTAAGACAATTAAGGGGGATTTACTAAAACTGGAGCGTGAAAAAACAGTTTATAGGTTTTATTGTCAAAGCTTAAAGTGATTGTAAAAGATCACCTTGTAAAACAAGTAAAACAACTCATTCAGTTTAAAATAGAAATGAAAAGCAAAACATTTGTGTATAGATTAAAAAAAAGATTATAAATGTCTTTTTTCTTCTTTTTTCATAAGTGATCACATTCTCTCTGATCTGAGATGCATAAGAGCTGGGGGGGAGGAGCCTCACAGTGAGCTTCACAGTGAAAGGCTGTGCAGGGGAGGCGTGTCAGGACAAGTTTGATCAGTGGCATCCCTAGGGATGGTGTCACCCAGTGTGGTAAAATATGGTGTCACCCCCTCCACCAACTATAGCCACCCCTCAATATAGACCCTCCTCCCTCAGTACAGACCCCCCTCCAATAAGTATAGACCCCCCCTCCAATATGTATAAACCCCCCATCAGTACATACCCCCCTCCAGCATTTATAGTCCTTCCTCAGTACAGACCCTCCTCCACTTAGTAGAGACCTCTCTCCATTAGTACAGACTCCCCTACACTAAGTATAGACCCCCCTCCATCAGTACAGACCCCACTCCACCAATTATAGCCCTTCCTTGGTACAGACCCCCTGCACTAAGTATAGCCCCCCTCCATCTGCACAGACCCCCCTCCACCAATTCTAGTCCTTCCTCAGTGCTTACCCCCCTCCCTCAGTACAGACCCCCCTCCACTAAGTATAGACCCCCCTCCATCAGTACAGACCCCCCCTCCAGCAATTATAGTCCTTCCTCAGTACAGACCCCCCTCCACTAAGTAAAGACACCCCTTCATCAGTACAGACCCCCCTCCAAGTATAGTCCCCCCTCAGTACAGACCTCTCTCAGTACAGACCCTTCCTCTACAAAGTATAGTCCCCCCTCAGTATGACCCCCCCACTAAGTATAAATCCTCTCCCTCAGCATAAACCGCCTCAGGACAAACCATGCCCCTCCATTAGTACAGACCCCCCTCAGGACAAACCACCCCCTTCATTAGTACAGACCCCCCTCAGGGCAAACCACTCCCCTCCATCAATACAGACCCCCCTCAGGACAAACCACCCCCCTTCATTAGTACAGACCCCCTCAGGGCAAACCACCCCCTCCATCAGTACAGACCCCCCTCAGAACAAACCACCCCCCTCCATTAGTACAGACCCTCCTCAGGACAAACCACCTCCCTCCATCAGTACAGGACCCCCCTCAGGACAAACTACCCCCCTCCATCAGTGCAGATGCCCCTCCATTAGTACAGACCCCCCTCAGGACAAACCACCCCCTCCATTAGTACAGACCCCCCCTCTGGAAAAACCACCCCCCTCTATATAATATAGCTGTGCCCAGCAGAAAAAAACAACCTCATCATCAAGCCCCACCTGTCACAACACCTCACCTTGGGTTCGGGCCTCGAAGGACACCCCCCCATCACAAGCCTCCACCCCAGCACGTTACATAGGGGGGGTTTAGGAACATAGAACACCCGGGTGGCAGCTGGAGAGGAGAGGACAGTGTGAAGCAGGGCGGAGAATAGATAGTGACAGGCTTGGGCAGCTACGCAGTAGTGAGAAACAGAGAGGAGGAGGAAAACATGCAGCGCTGGAGGTGGTTACTGCTGAAAAAAAGAAACCTTCCAAAGGGAACCAGGGCTTTCATCACCCTTGTAGTGGGTGGCACCTGGGTGCTGACCACACCCCCAGCACCCCCCTAGCAACGCCACTGAGTCTGATCATTGGAGGAGAGCAGGCTGATTTCCCAGCATAGCTAGAGAAATGACCACGGTGTGCTCTCCTGCTTAGTGTGGTCAGTTTTTAATAGGAAAGCAGAGTGACTGGCAGGATCACCAGGGATTTTACACAAAGGAAGCAATACAAAGAGAACATAATATATTTTCATACAAGTACATGGTACAGCAGGCAAATAGCAGGAATATGACATTTTGGGATAACAAACACTTTAATTGGACAAGCTAAAGTTAGAAGCTGATTGGCTACCATACACAGCTGTACCAGATGCTGAGTGCTCAAGTTTTAGTAAATATTCCCTTTAGGTTCTACTGCATTGCACTGTGGTATCAGCAGTGGCGTAGCTAGACTTTCTTTCACCCGGAGCTAAGACTCCCCCTCCCTAAAGAGGAATTATTTTTACAATTGTATTAACTTGTTTTTTACAATATTATTTTTGCAATATTATTATGTTGCATCAGTGCCCCCCTTACATCAATGCCTCCTCTTACATCAGTGTCTCTCATTCTTCAGATTCCCTCTTTACTTTTGAATCCCCCCTAACATTAGTGCCTCCCCTTACATTAGTGCCCCCTTAAATCAGTTTCTGCCATTACTTTAGAATGCCCCCTAACATCAGAGTCCCACTTTACCTCAGTCCCCCTCGCCCCCTTTTATCAATGCCCCACCTTAAAATATTATTATGCAGTGCAAATCCAATGTAATTAGATACAGTCCATATAATAGATGGCAAAGAAGAGCAGATGTAAGCCCCGCACCAACTTCAGTGTGAAGATAGAAACACACCACACCACAGTGTTTCCAGCAAGTCTCCTTACCAGAGGAGTTGGACCCTCATATAATAGAGAGGTCAGTAAGGTATGTAACACAGAGCTATCCTCTTCCCCAGCATCAAGCAATGCCCCGCCTTAAAATATTATTATGCAGTGCAAATCCAATGTAATTAGATACAGTCCATATAATAGATGGCAAAGAAGAGCAGATGTAAGCCCCGCACCAGCTTCAGTGTGAAGATAGAAACACACCACACCACAGTGTTTCCAGCAAGTCTCCTTACCAGAGGAGTTGGACTCTCATATAATAGAGGTCAGTAAGGTATGTAACACAGAGCTATCCTCTTCCACAGCATCAAGCAATGCCCCACCTTAAAATATTATTATGCAGTGCAAATCCAATGTAATTAGATGTAATTAGATACAGTCCTTATCGGAATCTGGAAGCCCCCTTTAACAAGGGGACCCCCAGATCCCGCCACCCCCATGTGAAATGGTAAGGGGGTACAAAAGTACCCCTACCATTTCACAAAAAAAGTGTCAAAAATGTTAAAAATGACAAGAGACAGTTTTTGACAATTCCTTTATTTAATGTCTTCTTCTTTCCATCTTCTTTCTGCTATCTTCTTTCTTCTATCTTCCTTCGGTTTCTTCCTTCATCTTCTTCTTCTTCCTCTGATCCTCTGCTTCTTGCTCCAGTGTTCTCGTCTGGCATCTTCCTCCGCGTCGTCTTCCTCACTTCTTCGTTCTTGGGCCATTCCGCATCCATGATGGGAGGCTCCGGCTGTGTGACACTTCTCATCTTCTGACGCTTCTTGAATAACGAAGGGCGGGGCCACCCGGTGACCCCCCCTCTGACGCACGGGGACTTGACAGGGACTTCCCTATGGGTTTCTCCATGACATCAGAGGGGGCGGTCTGATGTCACGGGGAAACCCATAGGGAAGTCTCTGTCAAAGTCCCTGTGTGTCAGAGGGGGCGGAGTTACCGGGTGGCCCTGCCCTCCGTTATTTAAGAAGCGTCAGAAGACCAGAAGCTTCACACAGCTGGAGCCTCCCATTATGGATGCAGAGCGGCCCAAGAACGAAGAAGGGAAGAAGACGCCGGAGGAAGATGCCGGATGAGAACACCGGAGCAAAAAGCAGAGGATCGGAGGAAGAACCAGAGGAAGAAGAAAATGGAGGAAGAAACCGAAGGAAGATAGAAGAAAGAAGATAGAAGAAAGAAGATGGAAAAAAGAAGACTTTAAATAAAGGAATTGTCAAAAACTCTTGTCATTTTTAACATTTTTGACACTTTTTTTGTGAAATGGTAGGGGTATCATTTCACACGGGGGGGCGGGATCTGGGGGTCCCCTTGTTAAAGGGGGGCTTCCAGATTCCGATAAGCCCCCCGCCCGTAGACCCCCACAACCACCGGGCAAGGGTTGTGGGGATGAGGCCCTTGTCCCCATCAACATACCAGACCTGAAGGGCCTGGTATGGAATTTAGGGGACCCCCACGCCATTTTTTTAAAAAATTTTGGTTCGGGGTTCCCCTGTGGGGAAATCCCATGCCGTTTTTATCAATAAATTTTTATGTGTATTGTCGGACCGACAATTCATTAATAGCCGCAAGTAGTTTTAAATTACTTTTTTTCCTTTGAAATGTCATTTTGCTTTCAGACTGTTCTAAACACAGGAGACATGCGCCCCTTTACAGGCATACTATAGACACCCAATCAGAAACAAACAGTCAGCGCAAAACCCAATGACTACTAACAGCAGCTGAACACTAAAGGCAAATATATAAACCCTTTTGAACTAAATACACTAAACAGTGCAGCGCTAAAATAATAAACAACTAAAATAATCAATAAACGAAAAGTCCACAAGCTCGTATGTAAAAACACACATGTAGATGGAAAACCAAAGACGTCAGCGGTGATAAAGGGTGCTTCATGCAATAGTCAGAAGTGCTCCTTAGTCCGTGCTTAAACCATTTGTTAGCCAAACTGCTCACCTTGCATCAAAGACCCCTGAACTAACAGGAAGGTCATAAGGGCATTCACCACCTCTGGTGGTTATGGTAAACTTGTGGATGGAAGCCGGCCACCCTTTAGACTCCGCAGATAGACTTGTATCTCTCCCGTGACAACATAAAATACAAAGAAAAAATCTAGTGCTCTCTGTATAGCTTAAAACAGGTATCATTTATTAGAAAGACAGGTACTCACATCAATAGCACTTAGTCCAAGTGCTAGGATGAAAAACATATGGTGACTGGTAACAGCAAAGCAGGTAAAGTGGCTGCAGTGACATCCAGGGGAACTCCCGCACGCGTATCGTCCGAAGGACTTCCTCAGCGGTCAGGACCGAGGAGGACCGCTGAGGAAGTCCTTCGGACGATACGCGTGCAGGAGTTCCCCTGGATGTCACTGCAGCCACCTTACCTGCTTTGCTGTTACCAGTCACCATATGTTTTTCATCCTAGAGATACAAGTCTATCTGCGGAGTCTAAAGGGTGCCCGGCTTCCATCCACAAGTTTACCATAACCACCAGAGGTGGTGAATGCCCTTATGACCTTCCTGTTAGTTCAGGGGTCTTTGATGCAAGGTGAGCAGTTTGGCTAACAAATGGTTTAAGCACGGACTAAGGAGCACTTCTGACTATTGCATGAAGCACCCTTTATCACCGCTGACGTCTTTGGTTTTCCATCTACATGTGTGTTTTTACATACGAGCTTGTGGACTTTTCGTTTATTGATTATTTTAGTTGTTTATTATTTTAGCGCTGCACTGTTTAGTGTATACTATAGACACCCCCCCAAGTACGAAATTTAAAGGAATATTACACTTTTATTGTTTAATTTAAGCATTATTAAAATCACTGCTCCTGAAAAAATGTCCGTTTTTAAAACTTCTTTTCGCATTGATCCATGTCCCCTGGGGCAGGACCCAGGTCCCCAAACACTTTTTATGACAATAACTTGCATATAAGCCTTTAAAATTAGCATTTTTGATTATTCATGTTCGAGTCCTATAGACTTTAACGGCGTTCGCATGTTCGAACAAATTTTTTACCTGTTCGCATGTTCTGGTGCAAACCAAACAGGGGGGTGTTTGGCTCATCCCTACTTACCAGAGGAGTTGGACCCTCATATAATAGAGAGGCCAGTAAGGTATGTAACACAAAGCTATCCTCTTCCACAGCATCAAGCAATGCCCCACCTTACATTAGTATCCCTCTTTATATCCGTGTCATTCCTTATATCAGTGTCCCCCCTTACATTAATGCCCCATCTTACATCAGTGTCCCCCCTTACATTAATGCCCCATCTACATCAGTGCCCCCTTACATTATTGCCCCATCTTACATCAGTGTCCCCCCTTACATTAATGCCCCATCTACATCAGTGTCCCCCCTTACATTAATGCCCCATCTATATCAGTGCCCCCCCCTCCTTATATTAATGCCCCATCTTACATCAGTGTCCCACCTGACATCAATTCCCCCCCTTTACTTTAGTGTTCTCCCTTCCTTCAGAGCCCCCCCCCCTTATATCAGTGCCTCCCTTTATATTGATGTCCCTTCTTACATCAATTCCCCCTACATCAGTGTCCCCTTTGAAAATAGTCCCTTACTTGCATCAGAGTCCCTCCTTACATCAGTGTCCCCTCTTACATCAGAGTCCCCCCTTACATTAGTGTCTCCTCTTACATCAGAGTCTCCACTTACATCAGTGCCCCCTTTATATCAGAATCCTTCCTTAAATCCCTCCTTATTCCAGAGCCCCTTCTTACTTCAGAACCCCTCCTCAGATCAGTTCCATCCTTTATATTAATGTCCCCTCTTACATCAATTTACCCCTTTCAATAGTGCCTTCTTTGCATCAGTGTCCATCCTTACATCAGAGTCCTCCCTTACTTCATAGACCCCCCTACATTCATTCTCCCCGTTTACATCAGAGTTCTTCCTTACTTCAGTGTCCCTACTTACTTAAGTGCCTCCCTGTACATCAGTTCGCCCCTTTAAATCACTATCCCCTCTTACATCAATTACCACTTACACCAGCGTCCCCTCTTTCTTCAGAGCCCCCTCTCACATCAATTTCCCCCTTTAAATCAGTATCCCCACTTACATAAATTCCTCATGTTACATCGGTGTCCACCCTTACACCCCCATTATATCAGTGTGCCCCTTTACAATAGTGCCTTCCTTGCATTAGAGGCCCCCCCCACCAAGAAAAATGGTATGTGGCAATATAGCGGTAATGCGCCAAAACTGTGGGTGTGGTCAGATTGTATCAACCATGGGAGGGGCTTAAATGGCCATATGCTTTAATTACTGTGCCGCAAGTGAGTATGTAACAGATAGTGCAAACCTCAGTACACTCATTTTAATAAAATAAAACTGTTCCATTGCATATCCTTTACTACACACAGCTAATCTAAAAGTCTTTGTTTTTTGTTTTTGATTTAATAACAAACACATTACTCCCTGTAATGGTTTTGCACAGAGCAGCCTGGATCCTCCTCTTCTCGAGTCCCTCGCCGGCGCCCCCTGGCCCCTCCCTCCTGAGGGGTGCCCCCACAGCAAGCAGCTTGCTATGGGGGGATCCAAGCAGGGGCAATCCCACCTACTCCTGATTGGCTAACTGGCTGTGATTGACAGCCAATGGCTTCCACTGCTGCCAAAAGGCAATCAGGAGTGCGAGTACCCTCCTAATCTAGGGCCTCCCCTCCTAATCCAGGGCCTCCTCCGCATCCCCTAGTCCAAGGCATCCTCTGCACTCATCCAGTCAAGGGCCTCCAGTGTACTCCCCTCCTAGTCATGGGCCTCCTCTCCTAATCCAGGGTCTTTGCCACACCAACCCCTTTTATAGTCCAGGGCCTCCTCTGTACCCCCAGGTCCAGGGCCTCCTCTGCACCCCTCAGTCCAGGGTCTCCTCTGCACCTCCCCAAGTCAAGGCCTTCTCTGCACTCCCCCCAGCCCATTGTCTCCTCTGCACTTCCTATCAGCCCAAGCCCCCCACTGCACCCCCCAGTCCAGGGCCTCCTTTGACCCCCCAGTCCAGGGCCTCCTCCGACCCACCCTCAGCACAGGCCTCCATTGCACCCCTCAGTCCAGGGCCTCCTGTGCACCCCTCCAGCTCAGGGCCTCCTCTGAACCCCCCTCAGTTTAGGGCCTTCTCTGCACCCCCTTCCCAGTCCAGAGCATTCTTTGCAACCCCCCAGGCCCCCCAAACCTTTGCCATGCCTACCCCGACTTCCTAGTTCAGGGCCTTCTGCACACAAACCCCTCTCCTTGTCCTAATAAATGCCTTCCAGTTCCAGGAAGGCTCTCCCATGCTGAACCATCACTCTTGAATGCCTTTCTTTAGCGCTGGTGGGTGGGAGGAACAGAGTGATTCAGCGCTAGTGCTCCTGTGCAATCTCCCTCACATTTGGTTATCTGGTTTTTGGCAAAATATGCAGTGGACTCTGCCCATCCATTACACTTGATCGGGCGGCAATGACACCCTTGTAATAAATCTTTGTATATTTACTTTCATCTGTGTTGTGTGCATTGGCTATTATGCCTGGTAACTCACAATCATTGTTAGTGCCACTCCGTTACATAACATTTTGAAACGAATAAATTGATTTAGTCTCAGTGTTTGCTGTGAACATTGGCTAAACCTCTCTCACCTCATCTAAAGTCCCAGGGCTATTTCTCTTGTTTTTTTGGCAGCAGTGACACCCTTAGAGCAGCGCTTCCCAGTGCAGGTGGGGGCAGAACCCGTGGAGGCACCCCCCTAGATGCATCACTCAGGGTGTGTGCCCCCCCTGTCCCCATCATTTTGGCCCCACCCCACTTACATCAGTGTACCTCCCCCTTAGACCAATGAGACTCCCTTACATCAGAGTATCCCCCTTAGATCAATATGACCCCCCCTTACATCAGAGTATCCCCTCCCCCCTTAGATCAATGTAACCCTCCCTTCTTGTATCAGTGTGCCCCCTCAGTTCTTGTCACTGTCAGGTGCAGCTCAAAAATTGGTTGTGTGTGTATGTGAGTTGGGGGGGGAGCTTGTGGACATGTACTTACAGAGCCTAGGTAATGTGCTGTCTTCCAGGCACAATCTTGCTTGCAGAGGCTCCTGTAACCACTCTGGAAACGTTGGGATCCCCAGGGACAGACCACTGCCGCTGCCTGGCAGTCTACAGAGCCGACACAAGTAGTGTGGGCGGGGCACACATGTCCTCCTGAGCACAGCATAGCATGTGGCATCTGAGGAATCTTCCTCTCCTGCTTCAGGCTCTCACAGTTCTTTGCCTCTCCAGAGCTCTCCCCAGGACAGGTCACTGATGCTGACTGTGAAGCTATTCGACAGGACATCTGCACCAGGAGCTAATAGGAGAAGGAGGGGGGGCGCATGTTCTCCTGCATACACTGTACCAACCCTATTCTCCTACCACTCCGATCCCTCTCCAAACACCTGCTGACATTCAGGTGCCCGGCACCCTCACTGCTGTCCTCCCACAGGCTCCCATTGATCCCGTGCTGCACTTACAGGAAGGAGGAGAGAGAAAACAGCTGGCGCCCTCTCACGGCTCTCTCCTTCTCCCTCCTAGCGCTGGGCTGACAGGAGTAGTGATGTTGGTCTCTCTACTCCTGTCAGCCGTGACGCCTGGGATAGGTGCCCCCTCCCCCCCCCCCCACATTTTGGGCCTTGGGTATCAGTACAATAAAATGACCTTACTGACCGGATGAGAAAGCACAGGGATAAGGTCAGTGAATTGCTTTTTCTTCACTATCCATATACAAGCTGTATTGCTTTAACAGCAGTGGTGTAAAAGAGAGATCAGTCACCCACCTCACTGGCTGAACAGGACTGCAAAATTTTTTTTAGAAATACATATAAATATAATTTTTTTTTGTGTAAATTTAACTGTCCACACCAGACTTTGCAGGGGGCACAGGCTGAGGCAGCTGCTGGTCCAAGCATCTGGTTGGATCCCAACATTAAAGTTGAGATCTCTCCAGAATCTGGACCAGATGAGTAAAGTCACCCTCTGTTGGCTGAATAAGGATCACAGGTGTGCAGAACAAAGTGCACTTCTGTGATCACCAGGGAATGTAGGGCCAAAAAAGCTTTGGCCCTACTTCTCCTTTTAAGATTGGCTTTATGCAAGAATCTGAATAGTTACTAACATTATTATTATACTTGTGCATACACCCTTATGAAAAATTATTCTTGGCTACTTCAAGTGGACCTTCACTCCAAAATTTGTATTTTCCTTCCTCTACCCCTTCCCACGAATATCTATCTATCTATCTATCTATCTATCTATCTATCTATCTATCTATCTATCTATCTATCTATCTATCTATCTATCTATCTATCTATCTATCTCTATAGATATAGATATGTATCTATAGATATATATATATCTATAGATATATATCTATATATATCTATAGATATATATAGATATATATCTATAGATATATATAGATATATATCTATATTTATTTATTTATTTATTTATTTATTTTTTGCCATATAAAATGTAGACATATTCTTGATAGATCAGAGTATCTTGATTTCAAAGTCAAAGTTCCTTTAAAAATCTGAGTTTAAAATTCATGGGTATGGAATATGTGTGAATGCATCACCATAAACAGCAATAAGATTATCATGCCTGTTAAATAATGTTGAATATGTCTTTGATTCTGTCGGCAAAATTTTGGTGAACAACGGTATGTGCGAGACTGTGTCCATTACGCTTTGGTGAGCAGTAAGTGGTGTTAGATTTTGGCCGTTAAACCAAGGCGTTAAACAGTTTTTTTCTTGTGGATCTGCATTATTAGGGCTAGTTATTTTGAATTGCAAATTTAGGTTTCCAATTACACAGGTATCTTAATTGCACCATTTTCAAGAAAGTTGCACAACAGTTGTATTTCATAGATGCACTACACCAATAAAGTTTCTGCCAGTACCTGAAGAGATGTTTTTAAAACATACTGGTAAGCATTTTTATCAGGCAGAACTTATCATTTCTGTTCCCCTAGGCTTACTGTTATGCCTCCTCTCCCCTCTTCACCATGGTGATATACTGTAAGCAGCTACTTTAGAACACAAAAGGGCATACATGTTTAGATTCAGGAAAGGGTTGACCGTAGCCACCTCCTAGTGAAGTTTTGCTCAGGCTTCACAGCCATTTACCTTGGCCTGGTATTGACTATGTCACCTTGGGGTGACTTACAGTGTTGATACCACCTTCCACTTACCCGTGGTGAGCGGTACCTTATTTTGCTCCAAGCCTCTTTTGATAAGCTTGCATCAGAGGATAAAGCCTGGAAAGACTAGTACAAGTGGATGAAGCTAAATAGGTGTAGAGAGCAATGCTACTGGTATGTTAATGCCATCCCATCATTAAGGATATGATTGTGTAGTCTAAAGAGTATCAGAAGTAGGTAGCCAAACAAGAAGAAATAAAAAGCATTTTTTTTAACTGGAAGTCCAGTGTGCTCCCCAGCCAGTAGCGCTCTAGGTGACTGCCCACTTTGCATATTCTTATAAGTGGCTTTGTATGATTTAACATTGCTCCAAGCCATATCAACTGAGTTGTTAAAATAGTTATTTTTTCTCTCTGCAGTGTCAGGAATTATTCAGTAAATTGGACAAATAGAAGCAATAGTCAGAGATATGCAACTTTTTATAAAAAGGCCCTAAGGAATATATTTATAAAGCAGTGAATCTTACAGTTAAACATTCATGGCAGGTGAATCTTCCTGGTGCATGTGTTTTAAATTATAGTGATTGACTCACCCCAGAGAATGTTGGTGAACGTCACCTTCACTGCTTTATAAACGGACCCATAAGTGTTAAAATATTGTTGTTACCTGACTTGTATTATGTTGTGTGGTCACTTATATCTGAACTTCAGGGAATGCCAAAATGCTCTCTTGCAGTGGGTCTGTCGCTGTACTGCAAGGGTTTAATTCTCGTTTAAATTTAAAGCCTCGTACACACAATCGGACTTTCTGACAGGGAAATGTTCGATGACAGGTTGTTGGCGGTAAATCCGACCATTTGTATGCTCCATCGGACAATTGTTGTCAGACTTTCCGCCAACAAATGTTGGCTAGCAGTTTTAAAATTTTCCGCGGACAAATGTCTGTTGTCAGATTTTCTAAGCTTGTGTACACAAGCCCGTCGGACAAAAGTCCAAAGTACAAACACGCATGCTCGGAAGCAAGGACGAACCAGAAGTGGTCGGTCTTGTAAACTAGCGTTTGTAATGGAGACTTAACATTCGTGACATGGCAAATTATGAAATCTAGAAATGCAGCGCACATTCTCTCCTTCTTTAATGGGATAATAATGAAGCTGCATTGCTGGTGATACTGATGGAGTTATTGCAAACAAATTTTCAAAGGCTTTTTTTTTCCAAGTGATATCAAGAATAATATTATTATGCTTTTTTTTTTTTATTTGGGCAAGTTACCACAACACCATTATCCCGTAGTTTTTAAGATAAAAAACTCAACTTTGTTGGTGTCCCTTGTCAATTTTACATTGTATTTGTTTAAATGTAACTGCCTACACCAAAATTGTCATTTGAAGCAAAACACATAGCCAATTATTATTCTCCACAATTTTTTTATTGTGCATTAAAAAAAGAAAACAAATACAATTAGACATGCTATCTGCCAATAGAACTTAACCAACAAGTGCATTCTAAATCAAATCATTATTCAACCAAAAAAATAATGTGAAAGCAATAACTCCAAGGCCAATAATAAATAACACTTTATCTCCTCCGATTCGGCAACATGGCTGGTTGACAAACGGCCATTCAGAAACGAACTGAAAAGTGAAAAATGAAAAGTGCGAAATGAAAAGTGTAGAATGAAAAGTGTGAATCAACACTCACCAAACTTCTACTAACACAAAATTAGCAGAGTCCAAAGGGTGGTGCTAAAGAGCTGAAAATCAATGTAGTACGTCACTACGTTCGTAATTATTGGCCAACAATTGTGTGGCCGTGTGTATGCAAGACAAGTTTGGGCCAGTGCCCTTCGGATAAAATTCGATGGTTTTGTTGACCAACGATCCGATCGTGTGTACGAGACTTTAGGGGCCGCAAAAAGCAGTTTTACGTACCCAATCATTCACTCCCGCATTCTCCTCTAAGTTGAAGAACAGTCCTCGCAGCCTCTTCTCCCCATATGCTTCAGCTTTCGATGCCCCCTGACTTTATGTTATGGTATAATGTTATGTTTTGCCCCCTGTCTAATGCTGAGCCAAGGGACAGTTCATTGCTGGAACATAGCAGAGCAGAAACATTGCTTCTGAAGCACTGTGTTTACATTTTATTCAACAGAATGCTCCTATGAAGCTATCTGTAGCAGTTTTGAAAGCCAATAGCTGATTGTTTCAACTGATGGACTCAATACTACATCCTAGCTGTCACTGACAGCTGACGGTACTGGCACTAGTGTCGAGCGGAGTTTGCAGGAGCCAATGAGTTTTAAAATGGTGCTGGGACAAGTAACCACTATGCCTGAGAAGTTTTAAAGGTAAAGTAGATCTAAAACCTAACTGAATGACATTTAAGTGCACTCACATTGACAGTTTTAACAGTTTTAACCGTGCCTATCTCAACTCCTTGGTCCACTTCATTTGTTCCAATGCTCCAAACTGTGGCTGTAATCATTTACGCATACCATGCTCTGGACCATTTGAAAGAGGAGGCTGAGCACAGAACTCTCCGTAGATCATTGAGTCAGAAGCAAGGATCACTCTGGTCTAGTTGGCAAAGGTGATGATGTAACACTTGTAAACACTTGCTTATAGTCCAGTGTGAGTGCAGAGCAGTAGGAGAGTGATGGAAGAGGGAGGGGATGGAATCAAAATCGCGAATGGTTCAGTTCAACCATGCCCAGTATAAATGCGCCCTTAATTTGCTAAAGCTCAGTGTATCATAAACAGTTAAAAAAAATACTATTTTCACAATTTTTTTCTAATTGTCTAATGTTCGTCTAATTTTTTGTCTGATTAGTCAGTGCTGCCGATCTCCACCAGCCTCTTTAACCTACTTCCTGTCTACATGCACTTGCTCCAGCATTGTCTGCACATCATTGCTCTGGACTAGCTTTCTGATAGTGACAGTGATGTACCAAGCTTGTGCAATGTGCATGAACCAAAAAAGGTGCCAAACCTAGTTCATAAAAGAGTCCAAAACAGCTTTAAAATAGAAGTATGGCCAAAGCATCTTTGGCCATACTTCTCTTGTAGGTAACAGGAGTGCACTTACTTGTGCTCTCCAGTTACCCAGAATCAGCTGACAGTGGGTTAAAGACCACTTTTGGCAGATGTCACAGAGGCAGTCCAGGCTTTGGAAGAATTTTGAAAATAATATTGAGATCCACCCAGATGCCTGACCTGTAGCTGTCTCAGCCTCACAGCATGCTGCTGAGATCCCGAGCTAGCCGCTCTCACCCCCCTTCCCAGCTTAGTGCTCCAGTGAGGTCCAGAAGGGCAGAGCAGAGAGCAGTGACTGACAATCACCACTTTCTTCTCCAGAAAGACAGAGAACTGAGCAATCAGTGGTAAAGTGATCAATCGTTTTTCAGGCTTAAAGCTGATGGAGGACAGCTTCAGTATCATACCGATGCTGCAGTAGGGAGGTGAGTATGTATGTTTGCTTTTTATTATTATTATTCAGGTTTTATATATCGCCAACAGTTTGCGCAGCGCTTTACAACATGAGGGCAGACATTACAGTTACATTACAATTTGGTACAAGAGGAATCAGAGGGCCCTGCTCGTTAGAGCTTACGATCTAAAAAGGAAGGGTCAATTGATACAAAAGGTAATAGCTATGGGGGGATGAACTGATGGAGGAAGCCAAACAGTGTTAGTTAGAAGCAGGATAGGCTTTCTTGAAGAGAAGGGTTTTCAGGGATCGCCTAAAGATGGGTAGATTAGGGGACATCCAATCCATACTTATTAATCCATACTTCTCCATTTATCCATTATTAATCCATACTTCTCCATTAATGATTCATAAGACATCCAGCATGTTTCGGGGCCAAAAGATTATCCACTCTGCATCAGGGCTCAGTAATGTTTGCAAATATTTGAATAGACTCAGAGAAGCAAATGTCAGAGAAATCTTACAATTACTGCTTGCAAATGAATCAGATGGGGCAGTTAATGCCAGTGAAGTGGCTACGACAACAACTGCACAACTTGGATCAGCATGACCGCTCGCAGTACAAAGCATGTGACGGCGCACAGTTGTCTTATCAGGAAGAGTGTGAATAAAGATTTACATGACAGGATCATCATATATTAATTGAAAGAAAGTTACAGGTTGTAAATGATTGAATGACAACCAAAGGTTATGATAAACCTTTCTACCCACCCAGGATATTAAATAATAATAATATTAAGAATTTAAATACTATACTAAAAATGGTGCCAAAATAAATTACAATAAATCCAATATATTTTTGAGAGCTGCTCGTTATAAAGCTATATCATAGCCCAAAAAGATGTTGAATCATATAACAGCATGTGAGTGTGGCGTCCCAACGATCATTTTGTCAACTGCAATGCCATCAGGGGTACCGACGATCGTTTAATCAAATGTGACGTCATCAGTACCCCTGATGACGTCACATTTGACGAAACTATCGTCGGGACCCCACACGCTCTGCGCATGCGCGATTGCCTCCACATGTTTGTGGACTTTTTACCTTTAAGGAATTCCTTTTTATTCATGTTGCATTGGAGACTCGTTTTTGAGTCAGAATACTTGTCTGCAGCACTGCAATACTTACCATTAAAAACACCTTAAAGAGACAACACTGCACCATTGGAGTTTTTTGTTTCTTTGCACACCTGCACTTCCTGGGATTGGGGATATCTGATCTGGTCTGACCTTCGCCTGGTTTATGTGGAGACTTCTGTTGGGAGACGCTCAGGACATCCTGACGTCTTTCCATGGGATCTCTGGTCCAACAAGCGCTTTGTGACCCCCCCTGAATAAGGTTGGTCGCTGGCTTTCTGGTAAGCCTTTTATCTCACTGTTGTGACGGGTATCATGTGGTCAACTATTTGATCCAGGCTCCATATCTCACGTGAGATCTTTTTCATTAAAGTCCAGCTACTAATGAACTTTTTCACGTTTGCACTACTGAAGGATTCATTATTTGGCACTTTATATGAAATTGCACTTTATAATATAATGTATGTATTTTTGTAGTATGTTGGTCACATACAAAATTATTATTATTGTATATCAGTTACAGCTACTTTGTACATTTGCACATTATAGTTAATACATGCTATACTCACTTATGTATTATTTACATTTTTAGCGCTGCACTTTACATTTTCACATTTGACTTAATGCCCAATATCTGGGTTATAGTGCTTAGCTGCTATTTAATTTTTTACTAAGCCCGGATATTATTTTACACTTAACTCACATGGTTGATGATTAAAGAGGCACATCTAAGAATGCAGGCATCCGGGATAAAGCTGTAACATAGACCGTCCTCTGCACCGCCGGCTCTTACTGCTGTCAGTCTGCCATCATGACCAGGAAGACTATCCTGCAGTAGAGCGATCTGAAAGCGTGGCTTGAACCGCTCATGGAGCACAGTGTGGAAGGGATGACGTTGATGGCGGTGAGGAGGATGGTTTATGTGGACAGCTTTACCCCGGATACCTGCATACTTACATGTGCCTCTTTTAATCATCAACCATGTGAGTTTCTAAATGTTGTACCTTCATAAAATGTAACCATCTTGCTACACTTAGAGGCACCTCTCTTCTCTTTTATACTCAGTTGTGATATGACACTACTTGTATATCAAGACATCGCTTGTATATCAAGTCAAAATTTAAAAAAAAAATTTTGCTTGTCTTGCAAAACACTCTTAATCCAAGTTACTCTCAAACCAAGGTTTTAGTGTAAATATGATTGGGAAAAAAAAAAAAAAACTCCATACTTCCCTTTTAAATAATTATTCATCAATAAAGTGATCCTTATGTCTTTTGTACGTCAAGTCTTCAGTATCGGATGTTATGGCTCCTTTGGATGCTTGCCGATCAGTAAAAAAATTGGTAGATCTTAAAATCAATCAAGATCTGTCTGTTTATGGGAAACTTTGTTAATCCTCTGATACTACCATTCTCCCATCCCTATTAGTTTTACTTATTGTACAGTTTTTTCATCTTTCTTTTAAAAAGAATAATATTATTTATAATATTAACAATAATAACAATAATGATGAAATAAGAAGGGAAAATACTAACATTTTCCTATACTGTATATTTTCCTCTAATCTTTCACCACCTCAACAGAAGGATCCCATTGTAGGTGTATCAATCTACAAGATTAATGTCCCCACATAGCTGCGTAGCAACAGATCCCTCACACAAACAAAATGCATTGACCACATTTAGCTTGTGGCTAGAAACCTTGTTTGTCTCCGTTTTTTTCAGGCCAATGTACGTCGATATATTTAAACAAAACAGGGCTGATTAATTTGAAGCAGATTGAAATAGGGCAATGAACAGAAACATAGCAAGGATTCCAAATGACTAAATATAATTTTCTATTACTCATAATCACGCCAAATGTATACTGTTTTTTGTTTTGCATGAAATATGTCTGCTTTTATTTTTTTTTTTTTTTCCTTTTTTTTGCATATCTCTATTTCTTAGTTTGTTGCTCTTGGGAATATCTATTTTTAGGAAGGTGTATTTAATATATGGTTTGGTAACATAAGTCCTTTTGAAGAACATTATTAATGCAGCTATAAATATACATGATGGGTAGGTGCAGGGAATGCTAAGTTTTACAGGGGAACATTTACAAGGCTTTATCTAGACAAGGTGTCGTCCTTCAGTAGAGGACAGCGCTTCACTGTTACCTCAGCATTTATGTCAAATCTGAGTCACTCATTTGATTTCACTTTTTATACATATGCTTAGATGCTCAGAAAATTACTCTGTGTGGAGGGATGTGAAAGGGGAGGTCAGATGCAAGGTGGGGAGTCTACACATCTGCTGTTTTTCTGTTTGTTTATTTTAGTACATTTTAACCCTCAAAAGACACAATGGAATGATTTTGTGGTTAGCATGTCTGCCTTGCAGCACTGGGGCTTTGGATTTGAATCTCTGCCAGGATACAATCTGCATGGAGTTTGCTTGTGCTTGTGTGTGTTTCCTCCCACACTACAAAGGGTGGGTTAATTGGCTCTTACCATAATTGGACCCAGTGTGTGTGCATGTGTGTGCATGTTTGTATGTGACGTAGGTACCATAGATCGTAAGTTCCTTAAAGGCATGTACTGCTTTGTAAATTGTTAGTGCTATATACTGTATATGGCTATATTAAATAAATATTTGTGAAAATGGAACCAGGGCAAACGGTATTCCTGCCCATAGTGACCAATCATAATGGGATATGTATGCATGTCTTTTTTTCTGTGGGAAATGCTTTTTTTTGTTCCCTTTTCATATGGAAATTTCATAGTCTCTGAGACTGAAATTTTTTATTTACATTTTTACTTTGAAATTAAAGTACGGCTGTAACTTTACCCCTTCGGGACAAAGTGTCAAATTCCTTTGATAGTCCTATTTCCTCCTGTTGATACTCTCATCAGATTACCCCTGTCCACTTGGTTAGGGTAACATGCACTAAAATGCGCATTTTATTGCTCTTTATGGGAAAGAGAGTCACTGAACAGTGCTGCTTTGAGGTGCTTTTAATTGTGAATGGCATCTCAACATTCCAACACTAACACATATGGCAGTGCACCACAGCACCTTCTGGAAGGTCGCTTCATCCATGAAGGGGCCATTTTAGTATATTTTGTCCACCTGTCATGATGCAGTGCTTGGAGTCTGAGTAAACTCTGACACAGACCTTACACAGGGTTTTAACTCAATTCCCCAACAGGCCACCAGGTCTAGTGTGAGCACACGGAAGGTAAGAATTAGCAGTAGGAGGTAGTCAGGAGCTAAACTTTGCTTTTTTTTTCCTGAAAGCATCAAAGTGACAGATTCACTTTAAGAAAAATTCCAGGCAAATAGTGTAAAATTGCAGTGTCATTTTAGAATTATTCGTTTGGTTTTTACTAAATTTGCAGTGATCTACTCCACCTTTCTCCAGGTTCAAATAATAACCAAATCTCTATTGTTGGCAGGCAGACCATTCTAGTAGATGTTATTATTGACCTTCCATGGATTGATTGCCTACTTTCTTTGCACATTAGATGATTAGACATTAAGAAACAAATTTACCTCTAAAATGAATTGACCTAAACATGGATAATAGAAGTTTTGGTGGCTTTTAATGTATCCCAAAACCAGCCTGATAATCATGCAGTCCTGCCAAAATTACAAGAATCAAGCAATAAATATCAGATGTCTATGGGTTTCCCCAATGTCAGCTGAGTAAAAAAAACTGTAAAAAAAAAAAGTAAAATTAAAAACGGCATGGGGTCCCCCCCAGTCCATACCAGGCCCTTCGGGTCTCGTATAGATTTTAAGGGGAACCCCACGCCAAAATTGTAATAAAACGGCGCGGGGTCCCCCTCAAAATCTATACCAGACCCTTACCCGGGTATGCAGCCTGGCAGGTCAGGAAAAGGGGGATGATGAGCAAGCGCCCCCCTCCCCCCGAACCATACTAGGCCACATGCCCTCAACATGGAGGAGTGGGTGCTTTGTTGATGTTCATGTTGCTGTGTCCCCCAATGTAAATCCATCATCAATCACTCCACACCCAAAAAATAAAAATATTAAAAACTCTCCCGCTGATTTGAAGGATGGCTGACTACTGAAGGCTAAGCCGTTTGACATTTCTTATATAGGTAAGGGGCAGGGCCACCTGGCTATGTCACCTGGTGGCACCGCCCCCTTCTGACATCACTGACCCAGCATGCACCATAGCCAGGGGGCCCCTTCCCTATATAAGAAATGTCAAATGGCTTAGCCTGCAGTAGCCAGCCTTTATGTCGGTGGGATCGTTTTTTATTTTTTTATTTTTCAGATGCGGCATGTTTAACAATGGATTTACATCGGGCGATGCTGTTTTTTAATTTTTTTAATAAAAAATTGTCAAAAACTGTGTCTGTGTTTTTATTACTTTTTGACACTTTTTTGGTGAATGGGTAGGGGTACTATGTACCCGATACTCATTCACGAAGAGGGGGCCAGAATCTGGGGGCCCCCTTGTTAAAGGGCAGTATAGCCAGTGTTATTTGGTGCTCCTAAAGGACTAATCCTTAGGGGTATAGTTTGTGGCTGTAATAGCTGGATGGTGATGTATCCATAAGCTGGGTGGTTGAAAAATAAAGTGGTAAAAAGTTAAAAAAGAAGGCAGCCATCCTTCAGAGTGTGTCCAGAATTCTGCCAGACATGTAAGGACAAAAAATGTAAGGAAAAAAACAGGGTTCCACAGCCATACCAACATGCTCTCCATTGTGTATATATACCTGTCCTCCTAGCACGTAGCCTTCACCACTGCAGCCCTGATTGACAAGATTCCAGCCCTGCCTTGGTCCAATCAGACGCAGGTGATGTCACTTTCGGTTCCGTGGTTCGCTTGGAGCTTCCTGACTCCTGGAGAAACACTGTGATCCATTCCAGCCAGCTGCCCAATCCTTTCCAGCTATCCGGAACAGCAGTGTGACCCGCAGAGCCATGTGGAATGCCAGGACTGCACTTTACTTTGACGAGCATGCATCTTCTATCATCTTGTAAGTGTTTTTAATCTTATCCTATTAAAGTGATACAGCACAATATACTCTCTTATAAGAAGGAAGTATTAACAGTGCTAATACCGAGCTTTAACAGTGTAATATATAAACTCACAAGAAGGTGAGAGTAGACATGAGGTAGATGTTCATAAAACATATGAAAAATATATCTAGAGATATATATATATAAAGAGTCCAATGCTATGTAAGAGAACCCACAGTCCCAAATAGATAGTTCATAAAAAACACAGAGCAGTGTAAAACACACTGATTATGTCAGCTGCATAGACTCAAAAGTAACATGAATAGTTCATTGCATGAAGAGGACAGTGATCATAATTAGAGAATATATTTCTTCTGGAGTGCAGCAACTAGACCATCACCACATCACCGCGTGAAAAAACCCTTATGGATGTGAGCTTACCAGAGGTAAGACAAAGACAAGCCTGTCAGCTCCTTTTCTCTCAAGGATCAGGGACATACTGGGGCAGGGGGGTTCCAGAGGATAGGAGAGGCTCTGGAGAAGTCCTGAAGGGGAGGATGGGAGGAGGTAACAAGGGAGCTAGAGAGCAGGAGGTCCTGGGAGGAGCAGAGGGGACGATTTGGGCGATATCTGCAGATGAGGTTAGTGATTTAGATGGGGGCGAAGTTGTGAATGGCCTTGTATGTTATGGTTAGTATTTTGAATTTTACACGGTGGGGTAGGGGAAGCCAGTGAAGAGAATGGCAGAGAGGGGCAGCAGTCACGGATCGATTAGTGAGGTGTATTAGTCTAGCAGCAGCATTCATAATAGACTGAAGGGGGATAGCCTGCTTAAGGGTAGGCCATTAAGGAGAGAGTTGCAGTAGTCAAGGCGGGAAATAATAAAAGGAGTGAATAAGTTGCTTTGTGGTGTCATTAGTCAGGAAGGGTCGAATTCTGGAGATGTTGCGGAGGTTAAGGCAACAGGATTGAGCCAGTGATTGGATATGGGGCTGAAGGAGAGGTCAGAGTCAAGGATTACACCCAGGACCCACCCTGGCATGTGTGGAGGGACCAATGGTTGTGTTGTTGATATTAATGGTGAAGTCACAGGGGAGGACCGTGAAGGAGGAAATATAACAAGCTCAGTTTTAGAAAGATTAAGTTTGAGGAAGTGGTGTGACATCCATACCGATATGTCATTCAGGAAGTTTGAGATCCGTGAGGAGATCGAGGGGGTGAGTTGAGGAGTGGAGAGATAGATCTGGGTGTCATTGGCATAGAGGTGGTATTGGAAGCCATGGGAGGTTATCAACTGGCCCAGGGAAGAGGTATAGAGTGAGAATAGGAGAGGCCCAAGGATGGAGCCTTGGGGTACCCCAACAGAAAAAGGAAGGGGAGCGGAGGGGATGTAAGGGGGGGGGTACCCACGCCATCTTTTTATTTTATGTTTTCCAATAGCCAGGTGCTGGCAATTGCAACCGTGAGTCAATTTAAATGTGATTTGGCTTGTTTTGTTCCTTTAGAAATGTAGTTTTTGCAGCAGCATGTTCTATATATGCTACAGATGCCCCACTTTACAGGCAAACTAAGGGGACCCCCCAGGCACTATATTTAAAGGAATTTTTCATTTTTATTGTTGCACTTTAAGCATCAAAATTATAATTTTTAAAACTTTTTTTGCATTGATACATGTCCCCCAGGGCAGTGCCCGGACCCACCATACCCCTTTTATGGTCAATTACTTGCATATAATCCTTCAAAATGGGCACTTATGATTTTTCCTGTTTGGCTCCCATAGACTTCAATGGGGTTCGCCGTTCAGGTTTTTAGGTCAGGCTTCATGAGCTACTGTACATAAATGCACTACACCTATAGTAACGGCATTATTCAACTTGTCAGAGCTGCACAGTTCCTTTTTATCTACAGAGGCTCCCTATAGGCAGTGTTCTGGTAAGTGTACACTAACCCTTTAACCCCCCCCCCACCATCACCACCACAGCAGAGCACCTTGTTCCCATGTTAATGGGACAAGGTTATCATCCACAAATCTCTGGCCCAGTGGATGTGGAGATCTGCTTGGGGGGGGGACTTATCAGAATCTGAAAGCCCCCCTTTATAAAAGGCAGGGCAACCAGATATCTGGAATGAGTAAGGGGTACATAGATCCCCTAGTTACTCATTCACAAAAAAGTAAATAAACATACAACACAATCTTTTATTAAAAAAGAACCCCCCAAAAAACATGTCCCACAATGTAAATCCATCCATAATTATGTCATCCAGTCATGTAGAGCCATATTTAGCAAGATGAACAACACCTGGAAACCCGCCAAAGAGCAAAACACACCGACCTGCCTGAGAGACTCTTACCATGAATGACATTTCCCCAGTTGACAGCTTAATGCAAACAAGGGGATGTGGTATGTTGACTGATGTAATTGATAAAATATTGATTAAGATACCCTCCCCTTTTTGAAGGCATGTGGCCTGCTATGGTTCATGGGGTCTGGCATCAGTTTAAAAGAAACAAAAATCCCCAAGTAATTTTTTGTGGGTTCACCTCTTATAGTTCATAGCAGAAATATACTGTAACGAGCCCCTTGCTCGCTCGGTTCCACTCTCCCGACACTCCTCTGCAGCTATAGAATCAGACTGCAGATCGAAACATCTGATTGTTCGGTCATCCGATGCTCCGGGATTAGAACTACAGCTATGTGCCGTTCTAACCCAGTTGTGATAGCTCAGAACAAACACCAGGCAGGCTGTATGTAAGTTCAACCAGGAATCTCTTTTATTGCAAAATACAGGCTCTTTTATACACTAAAAGTGAAGGCGCATACCTCCGGCTCATATTACTCTGAACATACACCTGTGACCAGAAACCTAATTAACATGGGCTAATTAACTAATCCCTTTAGACAGCCTAGATGACTCAGGCATGACCTTTAGGCCAGACTGGCCGTCTTGTAGTTCAGAAAACACAATCAACATAGACTCTTCTTCACACAATAGCAGAGTTAATTAACACAAACAACAATGGGGATCTAATGACTCTTAGATCCCAAACTAGAGACTTATTTACAATACACATTCTAGCAGGCAGTTTGGTCCTAATAACAGCTCTTCTTCTGCTGGAGGCTCACCAGGTTGTTCTTCCTCAGCAGAAAAGTCTATCAAATCCCCTGTCTCTGCAACTGGTGTCTGGGGATAAAGGTTCACCATCTCCTGTCCCTGGAACCCAGAAGATGCTATCAGTGCTGGGCAGAGATTAGCAGAGCTCTGCCCTGTTGTCAGCACTTCAGGTTTGGGGATGGCAATCTTCAGATTTTCTACTGCTGATTCTCTGGCATGCTGCTGGACAGGCACATTCCTCCATCCAAGATCATCCAATGCAGAAACAGGTTCATCAAGGTCAATCAGCACTTGCTGCATCCGCCATAAGACCTCCGCCTCCATAGCTGCGGGGGCAGGTTGGCAAAGCACACTGTTACTCTGCCACATTGTCAACTCTTCAGCCAGGATTTCAGAGTTGTCAACTGGTATTTCCTGATAGTCCCAGGCAAAGGGAGCACCACTCTGCTGCTGAGCAGAGTCTAGCAGCTGTCTGTAGGCCATCTAAAGCTCCCATTCCTGAACGGCCAGAAACTCCAAATCTTCCTGTGCCCAGTGCACTTCCGAGACATTCAGTCTTCACTCTCTGTACTCCATTATTTCCTCCAAACGCCACTCCCGATCACTCCCAAAATCAGGGTCCCTGGACAGCCTCCAGTACAACAATCCCAGGCCATCGTAGTCAAAGCCTTCTGTGGGGCTGTCATCCGCTGTCCACGGGCACACTTGGGCTACATACCACTGGAGGGCTCTGTAGCTCTCGTCCAACCGCATTTCTGCCCGGATCAGCCTGCTTAACTCGGCTGTCCACTCCTGGTTTGGCTGTTCCTCCAATAACAGCATTCGCACTTCATACTGCGACCAGTACCTTACATGGATGGAGGGGAGAACTTTTCCCTGGTTTCGCTGCTCATGGGCTAGCACTTCCTTCCACAGTTTGCAGCGGATAGAATCAAACCATCCTAGCAGGACCTGCTCTGATACTGGTCCTCTGTGCTGTATCTGCATCTCTCGCAACCTCCTTCTGAATTCCTCATCCATGGTGGCTGGTATCTGTACCTCTCCTCTCCTGCTATCTGGACCTTGGATCCAGGTGATGGTTTGGATGTGTTCACGGCAAGGAAGCACGATCCCACCATTCCCTCCACGGCTCTCAAGTAAGTCTTTCAGTGTGGCTCTCCTGCAGGCTGGTTTGGAGTGTCCCAGTAAATGGAGAGCAAATCCCACCGCTGCCAACCAATGTAAGGAGCCCCTTGCTCGCTCGGTTCCACTCTCCCGACACTACTCTACAGTTATAGAATCAGACTGCAGATCGAAACATCTGATTGTTCGGTCATCCGATGCTCCGGGATTAGAACTACAGCTATGTGCCGTTCTAACCCAGTTGTGATAGCTCAGAACAAACACCAGGCAGGCTGTATGTAAGTTCAACCAGGAATCTCTTTTATTGCAAAATACAGGCTCTTTTATACACTAAAAGTGAAGGCGCATACCTCCGGCTCATATTACTCTGAACATACACCTGTGACCAGAAACCTAATTAACATGGGCTAATTAACTAATCCCTTTAGACAGCCTAGATGACTCAGGCATGACCTTTAGGCCAGACTGGCCGTCTTGTAGTTCAGAAAACACAATCAACATAGACTCTTCTTCACACAAAAGCAGAGTTAATTAACACAAACAACAATGGGGATCTAATGACTCTTAGATCCCATACTAGAGACTTATTTACAATACACATTCTAGCAGGCAACAGACAGACAGGTGCTGGAATTTACATCAGCATCTCCTAACAGTATCTGTCCCAGCATTATGAATCAGCCACTATTTCTAATATGGCAAATCCAGGGTCCCCAGAGTCTGTGTGTCCTGGGGGACCAGGACCCGAATCCACAGTAGTACCACCTCAAGAGTCCCCAGGCATACAGCTTACAAAGAGCACCGTTCCCCCAAATGCCAGGGCCCACGATCGATCGGCAAGAGGCTAGCATTCAGTCCCCTCCAAAAGTCTCTCTCCCGGCTAGGTCTGTCACATATACGTAGATGGTATAACTGTTGAGGGGAATCTCTGGCCACTGCATTACAAAGCAGTTGGGAAATGTAATTTAATGGCAATTTAAATTGTATTTTTTGTAAATGTCACTTTTGCTTTAGTACAGGAGTGCCAATTCCAATGAACATTGAAGGAATCCCCTAAAAATGTTATTTAAAAGAGAAGTGCATGAATATAAAAAACAAACATTCATACTCACCTAGATGGATGTAGCATCGGTCTGATGCTGCATTTGTTCCCTGCCACTTCAGACCAAGAACTGAGTGATCAAAGACCACTGATAACTCAGTTCTCAGTCTTCAGTGAGCAGAGAGCAATGACTGCCAGTCACTTGCCCTCTGCTCTGCCTGTTGGGCTGTGGAGGGGGCAGGAGAGGCTGGCTTAGTCTCCGAGCAGCACCGTGAGAGGCTGAGCCAACTGCTAGTTCTGGCATCTGCTTGGATCCTGACATTAAAGTCAAAATCTCTCCAGAGCCTGTGTCAGGAAAGGCTTGCTGGAAACAGTAGTTCTACAAAAGCTGGTGCGCGATTGCGGGTGCCGCATGTGCACGCGCGCACAGGGGGGTGAGCACACACGATCCCTGGTGCCAGGCTAGCTTTTTAAACTCAGCTGTTACACTGAAGCCCTGCTGTCTGATATACAGCGTTCGCTGTGAGTTACCTGCTTATCTGTTTCTGTGATTACCTGGCTTGCCCTGTGACTACTATCCGCCTGCATCTGACCCGGGCCTGTCCACAACCTTGCACCTGCCTTATCCATTCCTGCCTGTTAGCGACCCGGTTTGTCCAGTGACTCTGCTGTCTCCAGTCTGCTGATTCCCAGCCACAGCATCACCTGAAACTCCAGACCTACTTTCCTGCTGTTGATCCTGCCAGGCACTCGTGCTACCCTGCACTTCCGCACCTCCTGTTCACTCTATCAGAGGCCACGAGTCAGGGGCGTAAGAGAGGACTTCCTTTGCATATCGGGCTCATCTACTATGTACGTGACAGCCTGCACCAGTTGAGTGACATCAGCTGACAGTGGAATTTAGCCCGCTGTCAGCTGAATCTGGGTCACAGGAGTGCAGAAATAAGTGCACTCCTGTGATCCACAGGAGAAGTATAGTCAAAAGAACTTTGGCATTATTTCTCCTTTAAAGAAATTGAGTGTTTTTAAAGTTGCCCTTTAAACCTTTTAAAATAGTTGCTCACTGCTCACTTTTCTTGCATTGATATACATCTCCCATCAAATTTCCCAGCTCTCTGTGCCCTTTTCTCCCAAAGCTTGCAAAAAGCGTATAAAAAAGGACAGAAAAATTACACGCTTCATTCTCCATAGACTTCTGCAAACCGAACTTTGCTTAGTTCACTCATCACCAATACTAACTTGAACAGGGTACAGACCGGGCACAAAGTAGCTCATGAACTATGTTTTTTTTCCAACATGAAGAATAAAAAAGCGAAATCCTTTACAAAAGTTTGGTATTTTTGCCCAGGAAGAGGAGGCAGTGGTTTTCAGTGTCCTGCAGAGGACCGAGCAGGAAAATCTCTACTACTTTTATGCAGCAGTTGCTTGGGCAGGGCATAGAGCACACAGATCAATAATTAGGAATAATTTAGGCTTAGAACTGTGAATCTAAAAAATGCAGTCCTATTTTTTTACGATGAAGCCACTGAAATGACAAAGAAACAGAACTCTACAGATTTAAGGAAAGAAAGCCAACAGAAAACACAAATGGGCTGTGCCATGGATTTTAAAAGAGTTCTTAATTTATAGATTTTGCATGTGGAATTGATTGAGCTGTTTGTCATTGTAAAAAAAAAAAAAAAGGTAGAAAACAGGTAGCTGGTATGTAATAAACGAAGCAGCAGGCCCTTAAGGCATGAATGCTAATGTTGTGGTCTAATTTACAGGCCTGGCGTGAAAACCATTCAGCTGTGCTTCTAAGTCCTTCAACCACTACCTGTGAGATAACACCATTAACAGGTAGGATGCAGCCCTGGAGGTACAACACATGATGCTTGGTTGGGCTAGTTTCTTTGTTTGAGGATATTTTCACTTAAAGCTACAATCCTCTTAAAATTTTGCATTCTGGCATTTAAGATACTGACTACTTGCTTTCATACAAAAATGAGTCCAAGATATATTTCACTGTTGTCATTCTAAGATATTAATTGCAACAAATTAGCTGTATATTCTGGTGCTGCAAATCCCAGGGAAAGTTACATATCTAAAAGTTGCAAATCTAAGTTATAAATCTAAGTTACTTACGGTATCTAAACACAAAAACAAAAAATGTAATATTTTGTTATTTACCATTCCTTAGATGCCGTGGCTGCATTCATTTTCACATTTTTTCACCTGATGATTCTGCCAGTAACCCACTTCGTGTCCTAAGGTGACAGTAATCACTCCCTTTACTGTATCTTTGGAGAAGCAGCTTTGTCATCCTAAAACAGGAAGTGCTTTAGGAGCACATAACACCTACCCCTCTCTTCTTCCTCATAAAGTAGGGAGGAGTTGCCCTGTAGTCCACAGGGAGAACTCAGATCAATCAACTACTAAGAGTGCAGCACAAGCAGAGAGCGCAGAAAATTATCGGCACACATGATTTCTTGCAGGATTAACAGTTATTTTTTTCTGCTTATTACACAGATATAACAAAACCCTTTCAATGGTATATTTAACAGACCAAAAGAAAGGTTCATTGTCAGGGTTAACATACTGTACATTTTAGGTTATTGTATCAAATTAAGTCTTAAGAAATGTATATCATATGGCAGCATGTTGTGTTACAGTATGTGACCATGGGTAAGCATTAAAACACAAGATCCAATACTTAGCCAGCCCATAGCCATGAGTTGCACTCAGGGCCGGTTTTACCCTGGGCAAGTATCAAACTGAGGCCTTCCTTGTTGGAATACTGCTGGCCCTCTGATATGACCCACTTCATGTGGTAGACAATTGTCACGGTCTGGAGTCAGGCTCAGAGGCCAGCAGCTATAGCAGTGGAGCACCATCCACTGACTAGCTGGAATGATATACACTCAGGTCACCCTGGCTGATATCACAGGTTCACCTGAGGTGCGGGGTCTAAGAACTAACCGGTAGCTTCTGATGGTGGAGATAGACTTTGCTGCATGTACCAGGTCACGGTCCTCAGGATTGCCCCACCAGGAGGTTAGCAAGCTAGGGTCCAGTAACAGATATAGCAGGTAGGGATCAAGCAGAAAAGAAGTATAGTCGAGGGACAAGCCAAAGGTCGGTAATGAATAGTTGCAGGTTGGGATTAAACAGAACCATAGTCGAGGAACAAGCCAAAGGTAGGTAACGAATGATAGCGAAGATATGTATGGCAGCAGGAGAGACAAAAGCGAGAAATTGGCTAAAGAGAGCACAATAATCTGGCAAACAGGAAGTGCAGAGACATAACTTAAAGCAGGAAGTTCATGGGAGGAGTAAAGAGTTCAAGGTTCAAGACAACCAAGTTTCAAGGCAAGATCATTTAAGGAATTGTCCAGGGAACTGTCCAGCATTCCAGATGGCTCAGCAAGCAGAATCATTGTCAGACACAGCAGAGGCCCCAGGTTCAAGTCCAGGTGCTGATGAGAGTACACTTCTATATACCTTTGTGTACTGACTTTTTGTAAGAGTTCATTGGGAGCTGTTAAAGCAGAACTAAAGTCCCATTTTCAAAAACTGCAAGAAGGCAGGCTATGTATTGTAGAATAGACATGTGATGTGTCTTCTGCAATGAAAAAAACCTACCTATCTCCTTAGAATTTTCTTTGGAATGTACACTGAGCTGCACAAACGTAGCTCAGTTTCTATTTCCACACAGTGCCTGTGTGCCGGGATTACTGCACTCCTGCATATGCCACACTGGTCAATGAAGACAGCTTCAGTCCAGCACCCAAAAGAAGCCAGGTAAAAGATTCTGCCACTGGTGGGGAACTGGACAGGTAAGTATTCCAAAGTTTAGCTCTGCTTTAGGGAAAGAAGTATTTTGTACCATTTAAGGAGTGGATTATTTTGTACCATGTAAGGGTTTTGCTAGAGGATATGAAATTGTAATGTTGGAAAATCATATTATCTATGTTAGATAAGTAAACAAAATGCTATTTTACAATTAAACCTTGCCCCAGAAAAGGAATATTGCCAAATAGCCATATAACATGATTCATAACCAAATGTTGTTTCACCAGATCAAAAGTGTACTGAAAAGTGCTATATTGCAATACCCAGAGACAGTGGGGTTGATTTACCAAAGGCCAAACATGTGCAAGCAAGAATGCTGTTTTTTTATTTTCCTTGCACATGATTGGATGTTCTTTGCAAGGTTGATTTACCAAAGGCCAAACATGTGCAAGCAAGAATGCTGTTTTTTTATTTTCCTTGCACATGATTGGATGTTCTTTGCAATGTGAAATTTCACCAAATTGCCTAAGCTCTGGAGAAAATTCCCTTGTAAAGTGCAACTTTCCTTGCAAAGTGAACAGCCTAGTTGCCTTTAGTAAATGAATCCCCAAATCATCAAGTTAACAGCGGCAGTAATGCCATCTAATATTACATAGCACTGTTGTGGTTACTTACTTTAGGATATTTTGGAAAGCAATTTGTCTAAGGAGGAATTGTGGATTAGTTTGGACATGGAAAGCAGAAGAGAGCAGCAACACCAAAGAGTTGGTGGAGGAGAGCAACTACACCATGGGAATAAAGGTGGAGGAGAGCAGTGACAGTATGGAGAGGGGAGATGATGGAGAGGAATAACACTATAGAGGATGGTGGAGGGAAGGAGCAACACTATGGGGAGGGAGTAATACTATGAAGATAGGAGGTGGAGGAGAGGAGAATTGTTCGAACAGGAGAGTCTAGGGAGATGGTTGATGCTTTGGAGTGGAGTGGTGGGGGAGATGAGCATTGGTATGGTAGAAGGGAGGCAGAGTAGTTAAGTGCACTATAGAGAGAGAGGAGGGAGGAGGGAGGAGATGAGCATCATTAAAGCAGAGTTAAAGCAGAGGAGATGAATATTGCTCTGGAGAGGGGAGAGGGAGAGGAGAGATATGGCACTATGGAAAGGAAAGGAGAGGAATTGCATTATGAATAGGGGAGGCAGAGGAGCTAAGTGTCATTATGGAGAGGGAAGTAGGAGATGATATAATGATTTGGAGACTTAAGTTGGAGGAGATAAGCAGCATTATGCAGAAGAGGAGATAAGCAGAGCTATGAAGAGGGGAGTTGGATTAAAAGAACAGCATTATAGAGAAGGTAGGTGGAAAAGATGAACTCTATTGTGGAGGGACTATGAAGATAGAAGGTGGAGTAGATAAGTGGAACTAGGGACAGAGAAGATAGGGTAGATGAACTGCTCTATGGTGTAGAAAGGAAGAGAGCATGAGTGACACTATAGAGAGGGGAGGTTGAGGAGAAGAGCTATAGAGAGGTGAGTCACAGTCCTGCAGCTAGCACTTCTTTTATTAGGCTTAATGTACATGGGACGTTTTTACAACCTCTCCTGAACGATTTAACTTGACAGATAGTAACCCACGTTTAAAACGTCCATTTTGCTGCGTTTACGTTTTAGAAGCGTTTGAAAAAATATATATATTATTTTTTTTTTTTTTTTCAAAATAGCCAAAAATGAAAAACTTCTGTAAACGAAATGCGGCTAAACGCGAGTTACCACGTTTAGCTGCGTTTAGAAGCGTCCGAACTTATTTTTTTGCTTTCCAAAAAAAGGCCCTAAACTCAACTGCCTAGAGATGACTATAAACTGTGTACATGTACTGATAAGATAACATAGAGGAAAGTTCAGGAGCAGTTGAAAAAAAATGCCAAACTGCTCTTAAACATCCGTTTAGCAGAAGAGGTGTACATGAGGCCTAATGAGGCAAAAAATTAATGTATTAATGTAATGTTTTCTGCTTAAAAATGCACATGCAACTAATTGGATAAATACTTTTGAGCAATCAAGGCATAAAGGACAAGTGCAGTTAAAATCGAATTAAAAAAGACAAATAAAATGGCTTTGCAGTAGTAAGGAACACCTTTCAGCATCTAAAATGTGATATTTTATCAAAAGATGTAAAAGAATGGCCAGGGGGAACATATCTATTTATTTATTTACTTTTATTTACTTTTGTTTAATGTTTATTTATTTTTTTACATAAAAGCTCATTTACACTTTGCTATTCTTGTAAATTAAAATAATTTATGCGCATTAATGTGTGTTGCGTCATGCATTCATTTGCCAGCACAACAAGGATCTTCAATTGCGTCCAAACATTTTTTTATCAAAGAAAAGTCACAAACAGTAGTGCAACATTTCAGAGCCTCGCAGGACCCCTTCGTCAGACATATGATGATTCTGTCCTGTATGCTCCAGTATCCAGCTGGTGGTCGCTGCAGCACTCGGTACCTTTGAGAGCTCATTCCAGGAACATGTGTGATGGGAATATGGACTGTTATGCATTAATTTGCATTACGTAAGGCACAAGAGAATACCAAAAAAAAAGCCATGAAGTATTCTTGCTGACATAGTGCACTGCAACACACCCTAGTGCACTACTTAGCATTGCTGTGTACTGCAATGATTGTGCATCTGAGCTGCGCTGTCTTAGTGCATTGAAGTGCCCTTCAAAATGAAGGACACTTCAACCCGCTAATTTACTTAAGGTACTTTAACATGTGTTGTGGTTCCACACATGCAAAGTGTGTTACCGCAAAGCAGTGCATCGCAAAAATGTTTTGGTACCCTTATTCTTTATTAAACGTACAGTATATATAATATTTACATATATTCCTGCATTTTATACATAAACATACATACCATCTGCACTATACAGGCATACCCCGATTTTAAGTACTCAATGGGGTTTATTTACTATGGCTTGAAAGTGCAAAATCAGGCTCACTTCTGCGTAGAACATTAACATTAATGTCATTTACCAGCCCCTTCATTTTCTGAATGAATACAGTGAGTGATCAGTACTGATCTCTCCTGTGTCCATTCATAACTGAAGTATAGTAAATTGTCCATGTTTTAACACATTTTAAAATGTTTGTTTACATTAATTTATAATAGTGTGTGCTTGTGTGTGTATGTATGTATGTATGTAAATTTTGGGGTGCACACCCTAATGCAATAGGCTAGACACACCTATGGTAATATGGAACTGAATTAGGGAAAACAATGGTCTTATATAAACATACTTAAAAAATGATTGAAGTTTGCTATAGTTCTAAAAAATTAGGAAAGATAATTCAATATATCTTCATGGTGTGCTGAGACCTTTAGGGGCTGTTACTGGACGATTGAAAAAAGCATTTTCTATCTATGATTTATCAGAAAAGTCAGAAAGGCAAGCCATTTCCAAACATAGTTTTGCAGCCAATATCATCATTAATATAATTTGTGGTATTGTTGCAAACTGGCAGCGAGCTGTGTTTGAAAACAACAGTTGCGTCAATAGTCTTCAGCCTAAACACACTAATTAGTTGCTGCTTTAAGAACCAGCCAGATGGTACTGTAACTGCAAAAACAGGGAAATATTACTATAATGTATTTAAAAAGGCCATAGACCCACAACTCCAAAATGTATCCCAATGTAACCTATGAAAATATGTATATAACTTACCCATCTTAACATACTGCATATTTTATTTTCATTAACCAATTCAGATCACATATTTCCATTTAAAGCTTGAACTGGCCTTATTAGGTCTAATTTATCAAAGTTTCAAAGTAAAAATTTTGTTTATTTAATGCAACCGAGATTTACACATGTATTGAAGAATGATACCTGAAGAACAAAAGATGGATCTTATTGGTTATTACGATTTCTATAGGTAATAGAATTCAGTAAAAACTGAAAAAGTGAGCCTAAAATTAGAACTATGGGCTCCCATTAAAAATATATGGCATGGAACATCTGCACTTCTAGTTTTTCTAAGTCCCCCTGCATCGGGCCACAAATATCCACCTGCCAGTGAAGCCCATCTAATGCAGCTTCCTGTGATAGCGTGACAATAATGCTGTAATGCTGCACTGCTTCTGTATTTGAGGCAGAGTTACCACTCTCATGTAGGCTGTGCCTACTTGTACAACAGTGGGAACTGTTGGCTGCAGTGTCCAGGAAGTGAAGCATGTGAGACACATATGATCAGTCAGGGAAAGTAAAATAATTCTTTGTTTACTTTATAAAGCTTGTGAATCACATAGTAACTGCATTTGAGACTTGTGTAGACAGTCATACTGAAGGTTTTAGTGGTACTTTAACCACATGCCAACCAGACGCCGTAGTTGTACTGCGGCAGAATGGCACGGCTGGGCGAAACAATGTTATGTAACGTTGCTTCGCCCTGTGGCTACTAGAGGGAGGCGCACGCGTGCCCCCTGCTCGCCCCCAAGCCAGTGCGAGTGCCTGGCGGTCTCGATCACCGCTGGGCTCCCGCGATCGCCACTGAGACACAGAGAACCTGGAACTGTGTGTGTAAACACACAGTTTCCAGTTCTCTGAGGGGAGAAGTGACAGATCGTCTGTTCATACAGCGTATGAACAGCGATCTGTTATCTTCCTTGCACAGTCCCCATCCCCCTTCAGTTAGAACACACACTAGGACACACTTAACCCCTTCACTGCCCTCTAGTGTTAACCCCTTCACTGCCAGTGACATTTTTACAGTAATCAATGCATTTTTAATTGCACTGATCGCTGTATTAATGCCAATGGTCCCAAAAATGTGTCAAAACTGTCCGATGTCTCCACCATAATGTCACAGTCACAATAAAAATCGCAGATCGCCGCCATTACTAGTAAAAAAAAAATAATAATAATAAACATGCTATAAATCTATCCCCTATTTTGTAGACGCTATAACTTTTGCGTTAACCAATTAATATACGCTTATTGCAATTTTTTTTTTTTTTTACCGAAAATATGTAGAAGAATACATATTGGCCTAAACTGAGGAAAAAAATATTTTTTTTTATATATTTTTGGGGGATATTTATTATAGCAAAAATGTGTTTTTTCAAAATTGTCACTCTTTTTTTGTTTATAGCGCAAAAAATAAAAACCGCAGAGGTGATCAAACACCACCAAAAGAAAGGTCTATTTGTGGGAAAAAAAGGACATCAATTTTGTTTGGGTGCCATGTCGCACGACCATGCAAATGTCAGTTAAACGACGCAGTGCCGAATTGTAAAAAGTACTTTGGTCAGGAAGGGCGTAGAATCTTCCGGGGCTGAAGCGGTTAACCACTTGTCTACCCAGGCAATTTTTTTTATTTTTTGCACGTCGCTCAAAAAAGTATATATTTTCTGAAAGCAGACACCCTAGAGAAAATAAAGGAGGTAGTTTAATTTCTTTTTTTTAATGTTGTGCAATATTTGCACAACTATTTATCAAACTCCTATTTTCAGGAAAAAATATATTACAATTAATTTTAGTGCAAATCAACACATCATTAAACCCAAATGTTGGTAAAATATAAAAGATTGGGTTGTGTCGAGTAAATAAATACCAAACATGTCAAGCCTTAAAATTGCACATGCCCGTGGAATTGCAAAAACAATAGTGGGAGAATAGGGATTCTTCATAGGTGACATTTTAATAGCCTTATTAGTTTTGGGTTGACTGTAAAGTGTGGCCCTAGAATTGTTGTTCTCACTCCGACATTGACTTTGCTTTTTATATGGGGTGTGTACAGGGGTGACAGGGATGCTTTTTCCACTTCAAGTCTAGACTGCTTCACCCACGTTCAGTTCAGGCCATTTTTCAGTTTTCAGCACTGTCACATTTCGAATTGCAGTTACTCAGCCATGAAACACTGTACCCAAATGAACTGTATATAATTTCTTGAGACAGATAGCACTTTCTTTTGGAGATATGTATTCACCGTTAGGTTTTCTATTTTTTGCCTAATAAATGAGAACATTCTGAAATATTTGAAAAAAACACATTTTATTTTTTTTCGTCTTTGTTTTGCAAATAAATACTTGTTCTTCATAAATTTAGACCAAAATGTATTTTGCTACATTTCTTTAGTGAAAATATCCCAAAACAGTGTATATTACTTAGTCTGTGTGAAAGTTATAAAGTCTGCAAAATATGGTATATGTATTTGATTTTAACATTGATCAGTCTTGATGTACTGACTGCCTAGCTCATTCCTTGAGGCCCTAAAATGCCAGGGTAGTACAAATACCCCTCAAATAACACAGTTTTGGAAAGTAGAGGTATGGTTTTTGAATGTTTAGGAAAATTAAAACATTTTTTCACAAAGTTTTCATTTGAACAAGTTATTTCCCACGCACAGCATAGGCATACCTACAATTACACACCAAAACATATTCTACTGCACCTCCTGAGTATGGGGATACCCCATGTGTGAGACTTTTTCACAGCCTATCATGCAAACACTCCAAGGTATTTTCTGAGAGGCATAGCGAGTGCATTTCAAAATGTAATTTTTTTTACCACAAGTATTTTGTAAACTGTAGAAAGAAAAGGAAAATGTAGTTGTCAATTACCTGCTTCATGACCGCCCACTGCACATATATTGCAGCAGGGCAGCCAGTACGGGATCTGACACTTCCGGGTCTGGGGCACGTGTGCTGCCGGCGACCCGCTCCCACTGTGATCACACACAGTGGGAGCCCTGCGGCCGGTACTGCTGACTTGATGTCCGCCGACACCCGATGATTGTTTAGTATGCAGGCAGAACAGCGGTCTGCCTATATAAACATGGCAAACCGCCGTTCTGTCAGTAGGGAAGACATTGATCCTGTGTTCCTTCTAAGCAGGAACACAAGCCTATGCCTTCCTTTAGTAGAATCACCTCCCACACAGTGAGTAAGCAATTGCTAGGAACACATTTAACCCTTTGATTGCCCCTGCTGTTAACTCCTTCCCTGACAGTGTCATTAGTACAGTGACATTGCATATTTTTTAGCACTGATCACTGTATTAGTGTCACTGGTCCCTAAAAAGTGTCGAAAGTGTCAGTTAAGTATTTGATTTGTCCGCCACAATATCAAGGTCTCGCTATAAGTCACTGATCATCGCCATTACTAGTAAAAAGTAGAAAAAGAAATAAAAATATCCCATAGATTGTAGACGCTATAACTTTTGCGCAAACCAATCAATATTCGCTAATTGAGATTTTTTTTTTTACCAAAAATATGTAGCAGAATACATGTTGGTCTAAATTGATGAAGAAATTCGATTTTTTTCATTTTTTTTAGTGCATATGTTTTATAGCAGAAAGTAAAATATATAGATTTTTTTCAAAATTGTCTTTTTTTGTGTATAGAGCAAACAATCAAAACCACAGAGGTGATCAAATACCACCAAAAGAAAGCTCTATTTGTGGGGAAAAAAAGACATCAATATTATTTGTGGACAACATATCGCAAAAAAATGGCCTGGTCATGAAGGGGGGGGGGTAAATCTTCCGGAGCTGAAGTTGTTAATAGGATATTTGTAATGCCCATTATTGGCATACTTAGAATTACACCCCCAAAATACATTCTGCTATTCCACCCGAGTATGGGAATACTACATGCGTGAGGCTTTTTCAGAGCCTAACCACATAGAGATGCCCAAAATCCAAAGAGCACCTTCAGGCGTTCTAGGGGCATAAATTGCGCATCTAATTTCCTGACTACCTATCACATTTTTGGAGACCCTGGAGCACCAGGACAGTAGAAACAAAAACAAATACGCCCCCTCTCCCGACATCATCCAGGCTTTCTGACAGCTGTCATCCTTCGTGTACGCCTGGGAAAACTGTTGCTACCATTCACGTCCCTACCTGTGTGTCTGGCGGTGTTTATAATCTCACTGTGACTGCAGTTGCCTGTCTCCTGGTGTCTTATACACATACTGTGATCCTGTGGTCTGGCAGACTGGTGAAAACATTAATGTAAGTGTCCTGCTTTTTTAATTAAAGTTGTATTAACTCGAGACTTACCTCAGCGTCCTGCTTTTCATTTTCTTCTGCCTATGAGGTGATCCCATTCATATCCACTAAGGAGCTGGAGAGGTCTACCCAGTTTTCCACTCTCCAGTTCATCCTCCCTTCTGCTCATCCATTCATCCATCCATCGCTTCATCCATCCATTCGTCTCATCCCACTTCTCAACTTGCTGCTCTCATCACAGATGAAGGATTAACATGGACTAATTAACTCTGAACTTTCCTGAGGACTGCCGTATGTACTGTGTACTTGTGCATTCTTTTGTACTCTTTATAGAGACTTTGGGGGTCTCTTAGACCTCCAATGTCTCTCTCCTGTTCTCTAAGGCAGCTATTCGAGGACAGATATGCACCATCTGTGGAATGGCAGCTGTGACCCAATAAATGATGTAATAGACATCACATTTGGGGTCATTAGTGACAGGAAGGATTGGGGATTCACTGTGGAAGCAGTTTCCAGTGCTCTTGGAATCCCTGGAGAAATGGGAGAGCCCAGGAAAAACAACAGGTACCGACGGTGGGGGAAGACACACTTTGAAAATCTCATAAAACTGATCAGGTGGCTCTAGAGCCATGCAGATTATTTTTATTTAAAAAAGCCCTTCACAAACTGCTGGGGGTGGTACCAAGCTCACAGCTGTAACAGCAGCAATTAGCTTGATTTAACCACTTGTCTATCACGCCATTTACAAGTGATTAAAGCAGTAGTATTCAACATGACAAATATAGGCAGGGGTTTACTGGCCAGCTGAACCTTCAGAAGAGCCTCCAGTGAGCCTCAATTGTGTAAGGCAAAAGTGACCGCTCCTGCTCATCAGTTTTAAAGTGGAAGAAAAGTCTTATTATAACTAGAACCACCAGTAAAAAGTCCTTAAAACCAAGTCTCTCTAGCATTTATGAAAATCTATGTTTGTGTGCACAGTTAGGCGGGGGGTCACTGGTACGACAGAACTGTATATAAAGTGCAATAAAGGAAACCAGAGCCTGGTTTTCATTTATTGTAGTTTATATACCTTTCTATAACTAATCTTAAAAATGCTGTCTGGTCATGTGGTCAAGTAGAGTCTTCACTCCCCAAATGCTATCATACTGTCATACTGTAATTTACAGCTCACTGGCCTGCCTCTGTAACAGAAGCCCATTCACCACTGAGGGGCTGCTGAAAGGACTTTATATTCATAACCTGCAAGGCTAATATCTCTAAAACAAACCCCCGCTCACCTCTGCAGCTGCTTTTAATGTAAAATTATTAGGAGACTGTCGCTTTTGCACTTTCTGGATTGTAGTAGCCTATCCTCCTATCCCACTTATACTCACCATCACCACTCTACCCCACTTTTCTATTACTCCTTGTGACCTTCTCCGCTGCGCAAAGGAGATTATGTACTCCTCTGTACTCAAAAGCATATGGCAAAGTCTTGTTAATGATTTATTATTTTCAATTACAGCAGTAAGTTGATTCTTCTATCCTCTATCTTCAATGGAATCGTTCTAATAGGAGCAACTCAAGTTGCTCCGACTTTTGGGGCGACTACAGAGCGGCTTGCATTGACTTCTATACAGAAGTCGTTTTGCTAGCCGTGCTGCAGTTGCGCTGTACAGGGCAGCTTCAGAGTCGAGCGACTTTGAAGCCGCCCCTGTGTGAACCGGGTCTTATATCAGTCGTTTACAGGTACTTTCAATCCTTTAGCTTAAAGTGTTACTAAACCCAAAACACTAAAATCAGTCTGTATATGCAGCATAGCCTGCTTGTTATACTCACTGTGGAACTTAAGGGGTTAATCTTCTGCATTGTGTAAACAGGCTGTTTTATGCTGTATGCATAGATCCTTCCCCTCCTGCACTGTCTATCTGGGGAAAGCCAGCTAACACAGGCAGAGTAGCCAACCTGCACATGCTCAGATGTGTCTTTCATGCTGGAGAGAACAGTTACTTGTTCTCAGAGATAGCCAGGTCACATGATATTGGCATTACACATGTGGGCGTGTATACAGGCTGCAGTAGAAATCTCCTCCTTCTTGAACTGTAAGCACTGGAGAAACTGTGCAGTTTATCATGTAACCATGGTATACAGATCATCCAAAAAGGTATATAGTGGCAATATTTTAATGTAAAAAGAAGATTTATAAGCTGTGGGCACTGTGGAGGGGCGGATGAACTATTTTCATATTACTGGGTTTAGTAACACTTTAAAAGCACAAGCTACTTATAAACATGAAAGGAGAGATGATTTTTACCCCCCCCCCCTAACACCTGACAGCCACTGGGGTGGACAGTTGTTTAGGTATAATAGAAATCTTGCCCTATTGCCTTTTTGTTCTCTACTGAGATAAGAAGTTCTGCTATATACAGTACACACTAGAAAAAGAAAGTTTGGTTGAATAAAATATGACAGTGCCAAAATGGTAGGAACACTTGAGGATGGCTGGATGGTAAGGATGTCTGACCATTCAAGCTAGAAAAAAAAACATCTGAGCTACATGTTATCCTATTAACATGGCCACTGTGGCCAAATGCACCCCAGTCCACAACCCTCCATTCAATAATGAAAATGCCACCCTGCTTAGTTGCCTGCCCAAGCAAAAGAGTAGAGAAGCTGTGCAAAAAATTGAAGCGTGGTGGCTGTCCGAAGGTGTTTATGACAGCAGTGGCTGAAGAAGAGGTCAGATTTTACTGGTTTTTTTTTTACAGTTGCTAAGCAAAACAGGAGGAGAGGATAGGATGCACAGGACACATATGCTCATATTTTGGGGCTTAAGGAGTTGGTTGATGGCAGAAGAGAGAACATTTTGGACATGAGGTAGAAGAAAAAAGTGAAAGCACTGGTCCAAAGTAGGGCAGATTTCTGGCAAGACAAAAAAACAAATTAAACAAATTACAAATTAAAAACAACCAGGACCATAAAGGTTCACCTGAAACAGATACAGTATTTCACCTTTACTAAATGCTGAAGATTCAACAAATGTTTATTTTTCTACACAATTCCAAAAATAAGGAGCTTTTGCTTGAAATAGATGACACATAGAGTTGGGAACTATGGAATGAGTCTAGCTGCGGGAGATATTGGAAACCAGCTGGTGACACGGCTTTCACAATTCAAATATCAGCCTTGTGTTGACTGATCCTTTAATTTGCTTATTGGGATTACAGCCTACCTGACCACCGGAGGTTCTGCTTTTCTCTTTTGCACTTTACAAAAAGGCTACCCTGGTGTTTAAAATCCCACTGCTACCAGCAATCTGATGTTAGAAGAATACCTATTGCTGAGACACCTTCTAAGAATCTGGTTATATTGATTAAATAAATCTGAGATTAAAGTAGAACTTCAGCCAGGAGCTAAATAAATAGTTTAAAAAAATGATTTATGTTTACTGTTTTCCTTGACACACAGTTAATAACTTTCTAAAGCCAATCTTAAAGTGGATGTAAACCCTCACATATACCCAGTGTAGTGAATAGTCTCAGATGATACTGGCTGTCAATCAGCTGGAGCTCCCTCCCCTGTCACTTTTTTTTCCTTGGTGTCAGGAAAACTTGTCAAAAGTGATTCATGCTGTTAGCAGAGGAATGAAGCAGCAAAAAGAAATGACACTTAGTGCTCTTAATTGAGACAAGTGACAAGTACACACTATAGAGGGACATGCTTTATCATATTTCATGTCTGAGGTTTACAGCCACTTTAACGATTCACAAATGAATTCAACATTGATTCTTTGAAAGTGGATCAGCATCATGCTTTTTGTTCAGTTATCAGAAAGGTGATACAAGAAGAAGTAAAGATGAGCCAGGAAGTAGTAAAGCTGAACCAGTAAGTAAAAAAATGGTTTTCCTGGTTATGCAGTGTGGTAAATATGTGGCTAGCAAAATAATAGGTATTAGGTATTTCAGCCGCTATTTAGATGTCAGAATGGAGCTCCACTTTAAAGTAGTTGTAAACCCGCACATATACCAAGTCAAGCGAACAGCCTCAGATGATACACAGAGATTAAACAAATCCTCCTACCTAGGTTTGACTTGTTTATCTGCAGTCTTCTCTTACCTACATCCCTTCAAAAGGGCAGAAAAGTGTTAAAATCTTTCTTTTTCTGTCAGGAGCACAGAGGAGGGGGCAGAGAGACTGCAGTATTGGTGTGTGAGAGCTGATTGGAGGAAAGGTACACAACCCCCTCCACACCGCAGAATAACTGGGTTCTGAATAGACAAACTGTCTGCAGAGTTCTCCACCTGCCCCTCCCGACACATTTTATCTCATGTTATGGGAAAACTTCTCAGAAGTGACTCATGCTGATAACAGAGGAATGAAGCACCAGAGAGAAACAACATTTAGAGCTTTGGAGAGATAAGTAAACACTACAGATATATGTGCTTTGCTCAGATTCCATGACTGATGTTTACAACCACTTTAAGTTAAACTAAGTGAACTTTTTACATTGTACTTTATTAGGTAGCAGGCATTTCATACCAATAGTTCACTGACTGATTCTGTGAAGTGACAGGGTTGCTACTACTATTGGAATGACTTTGCTTTTATACTCTTTTTCTTCGCTTCAGTTTTACTGAAAGTCCCATAGGGACTGATTTACTAACATAGTACAATTACATTTGGCTTGTGTTCTCTTCAAATACTCAATATCAATATGTAATGGTTATCACTGAGTTTTTTCAACTTATGATGTGTGTCATGCATAGTACAAGCTGGCCAAACACTTATGGATGTCTCTCTTTCAGCAGCCCCTACCCTCTTGGTTATGGAGAAGAGAGGGAAGAGTTATGGAGTTCTAACATGGTATTACGTAGTCCTAACCATTCCCTGTCCTAGAATAATAATGTTCAGTATATTTGTCATGTGAAAATAAAGAAAAAAATGTCATAAAGAAAACTAAAGCAGCAACCACATCTAAGGACTGGTAAGCTGCAATTTTATCATTTTTATTTTCTTTGGGTTTTAGGTACATATGTATAACAAAGAGTATTGAAAACGAAGTGTATATGAAAGAGTATTTTTTAAAAAAGTGTATTGATAGAGTATTTTGAAGAGAGTGTATTTAAAACACAGAGAGAGGACTGTTGATATGTTACCACACTTTGCACTTTGATCTTTGGCAATCATAGATTGCTTATATGCAGATGACAAATATCTTATATTATGCAGTATACTTACAGGGCTTTGTGTAAGCATTTACCCCCTTGCATTTTTCCATGTTTGTAGTGTTTGAATCCAAAATGTAACATATTTTATAGTGTTATAATCCAAAATTTAAAAGGGTTTCATTTGAATTTTACTATTTGGCTACAACCGCCTATCTGTTTTCATCCAATCTGATATTCCAGACGAATGGAAAATAGGGTTTCCATCCATCTGGATTTCACGGACAAGATCAGATTGGATATCGGTGGATGTCACCGCTAACATCCGCCGGTCCACATAGGTGAATGGAGTGTCCGATCAGGTCCACCTGAAAAACTGACAGGCGGACCTGAAAGGGAAATGTGAAAGGGGCCTAAGAATTATCGTGGGGAGATGCAGACTAGAATACTGCAATCACTGAGCAGCAAATGATATCACCTGTGATGTATTTCAGTTATCTTGCAAACCTGGCCTGTTGGTGGGCCCTGAGGACAGGAGTTGATGACCACTGCCTTAATGCATTCCTTGCATTAACCACTTGCTGACTACTGAACGCCCATATACGTCGGCACAATGGCAGCAGTGGGCAAATGGGCGTACGTTCCCTTTAAGAAGCGGGGATAGCAGGCGCGCCCGCTGTATACATTGTGACCGTGCCCGCGGGAGCGGCGGACTCGTGTCACGGAGCCGAAGAACAGGGAAGTGCCTATGTAAACAAGGCATTGCAAGTTCTGGCTTGTGTCATGACAGAGATCACTGCTCTCTGTCATTGAGAGCAGTGATCGCTGTCATGTGAGTTGAAGCCCATCCCCCCCACAGTTAGAATAACTCCCTAGGACACCCCTTTATCGCCCCCTAGTGGTTAACCCCTTCCCTGCGAGTGTCATTTACACAGTAATCAGTGCATTTTTATAGCACTGATCGCTGTATAAATGACAATGGTCCCAAAATAGTGTCAAAAGTGTCCGCCATAATGCCGTGGTCCCGATAAAAATCGCAGATCATTGCCATTACTAATAAAAAAAATTAACAATAAAAATACCATAAAACTATCCCCTATTTTGTAGAAGCTATAACTTTTGCACAAACCAATCAATATACACTTATTGCGTTTTTTTTTTACCAAAAATATGTAGAATACTATATATCGGCCTAAACTGAGAAAAAATAAAAAATGTTTCTAAATATTTGTGGGGAATATTTATTATAGCAAAAAGTAAAAAATATTGTGTTTTTTTTTCAAAATTGGCCCTCTTTTTTTGTTTATAGCGCAAAAAATAAAAACCGCAGAGGTTATCAAATACCACCAAAAGAAAGCTCTATTTGTGGGAAAAAAAGAACGTCTATTTTGTTCAGGTGCAACGTCACACAAGCGTGCAATTGTCAGTTAAAGCCGAATCGCAAAAAGTGCTCTGGTCAGGAAGGGGGAAAAATCTTCCGGGGCTGAAGTGGTTAAGGTAAAACATGTTTAGGCATCAGCATCCTCACTCACCCCCCTTTTTACTTACCTGAGCCCTCATTCGATCCAGCACTGTGCATGTCTGCAGCTCTTCTCTCCCCTCACTTCCAGGTCTCACTGGCTTTGCTGGGGTACCGGGAGCCATTGGCTCCTAGTGCTGTCAATCAAAGTAGTGATGAGGGAGCTGGGCTGAGTCCCGCTGTCCGTGTCAATGGACGCAGCAGCGGGGCTCAGGAGTCCACACTTGAGTGCCCCCATGGGAAGCAGCATCCTATGGGGGCACTGAACAGAGAGGAGGAGCTAGGACCGTGGGGGACCGAAAAAGAGGAAGTTTGCGGCTTCTCTGTGCGATTCAATTGTACAGAGATGGTAAGTAAAGACACATTTGTTATTTTATTTTGAATTACCTTTACAATCACTTTAAGGGCTTGTTCATACCATGAATATTGATCGCCATTGATCAATGCAGGCTCAGCACAAGGACATATACAGGTGCAATGCAGTGTGTGTCATTACAATGCAGCTTGCTCATCAACGCAATGCATGTGAATGCATCTTGGGGAAAAAACTGTTGTTTGACCCTTCCAGTGATGTATACAACAGCCATTTTGAAAGAAAAGTGTGGTTGATATAGACCAGTTTGTCAGACTTGTTCAGCAGATCAAAAACCTGACGTCCGACTTGATCGCAGTTAGAAGAACAACAGGAAGAAGTCCCTGGTTTATTATTACTATTATTATCATTACGCAGGATTTATATAGCTCCAACAGTTTGTGCAATATGAGGGAAGACAGTACAGTTACAATACAATTCAATACAGGAGGAATATGAGGGCCCTGCACGTGCTCGTTAGAGCTTACAACCTAAGAGGGAGGATCAAGTGTGGGGTGGATGAGCTAATGTAAAAAATAAAAGTAAAGTTGTTAGGTGTGGGCAGGATAGGCTTCTCTGAAAAGACGAGTTTTCAGGGTTCGTCTAAAAGTGGATAGAGTAGAAGATAGTCAGACAGATTGGGGTAAGGAGTTGGTAAGATATTGCATCAAACATCTACCCAGATTGGGAAAATTATTCCCCAGCAAGCAGCCACTGATGACTACTTTATTCTTTATTTAGCATTGGCTTGCAGTGTGACGGAATTAACGAATGTTATGTGATTTTTCACACACAAATGTCGGCATACATGGAAACATTTTCCTGTATGTATAAATTTGCATGATTTATCATATATATAGGTGTATAGGCCATAGATTATTTTTAGGGCTTTCATTTACCAGTGGAACTGTGGCATGTACAGATCAATGACCAATGACTCATCGTGGAACTATATTGGTAGTTGTTGACGTTGTGTGCTTATTTTTTTCAATAAGTATACAATTGCATGATTTATTGATAAATATTATTATATGATTTATTAATATATAATTTATTATAACATATAGGCCATAGATTATTTTGTAAGACTTCTATTTACTGGTAGTGTAATGCCCTGTACACACGGTTGAACTTTCCAACAGAAAATGTGCGATCGGAGCTTGTTTTCAGAAATTCCGACCGTGTGTGGGCTCCATCGGACTTTTTCCATCGGAATGTCCGACACACAAAGTTTGAGAGCAGGCTATAAAATTTTCCGACAGCAAAATCTGTTTGCGTAAATTCCGACCGTGTGTGGCCAATTCCGACGCACAAAGTGCCACGCATGCTCAGAATAAATTCCAAGACGGAACTGCTCGGTCTGGTAAAATTAGCGTTCGTAATGGATATAGCACTTTCGTCAGGCTGCAATGTTTTAAATTGTTTAATGCACTCTCTTCTTCTTTATAATGCTAGAAGAATGAAGTTGTTTTGCTGCTCATATTCACACAGAGTTCTCACAAACTTCTTTCTTTATTATTTCTCGTGATTTCATGAATATAATATTTTGATTTGTCACATCTACCAAAAATTTCTTAATTTTTTTTAGTTTATTTTTTGGTATTATTTGTTGTTGTTTTTTTTTTAAATACAGATCTCCAGTTTTTTTTTTGTTTTTGGTGATCTCCAGAATAGTTTTGGGTGTGTTTTGTGTGTCAAGTTATCACAACACCATTATTATCTTGTCTTTTTGTATCTCAAAGAGGTTGGTTGGTGTTGGTGTCCCTTGTTAATTTGACATTGTATTTTTTAAATGTACCTGCATACTCACAAACAAACTGTCCTTCTTGAAGGAAAACACACATAGGCAAGTATTAGTTCACAAAAATACCTCTATTAAGGGGTCCTAACCAAATAAAGAGGAAAGCAACGCTGGAGAAACAGCAGAAATTGGCGAAGCCATTGGCCCCCAGGGCACACATCAACCTTTTTTCAGGCAAAATTGGTGGCCTGAGGCGTCCTTATCTAAGGGAGTACAATCTGGTCCAGAAGTCCAAGAGATCATGAACAGCAGCAGATGACATAGATGTCCCCAGGCTGTGGTCATACAAGAGCCTGCAACTTTTGTCAGACCAGACTGAAGCCAGGCCATCACTTTCTTGTCTTCTTTCCACTCTTCCTTCCAGGCTGTGTGTGTGGTGTTGGAGTTGTGGCAGGAGGAGGAGGAGGAGGATGATGCAACTCATACAGGTGGGTATTGGGTGTGATTTCGCCCCTCAACCCCTTATTTAATGTTTTATAAATGATTTCCTCACACATGAGGCCGTTGGCCCTCCTGCATGTCCTGCAGTTTGGTGGCAGCCATGGAGGCAAAGGCTTCTTCATGAGTGGGGGTGGCCCTGAGGGACGCAGAAGCCTCCTGAATCAGCCTGAGCGCTGACTCCTCCACCTTACTCCCCTTCCTGGGTCTTTTGTTTGGAAGGCGGAGGGGAGCAACCTGTGATTGTGTGAGGCTCCTACTGGGCCCTTCCACCTCCTGGCTGCCACTTACCCCGGCCACCTCCTGGCTGCCACTAACCCCCGCCTCTTCCTGGCTGCCACATGCCACAGCCTCCTCCTGTGTGCCACATTCCACAGCCTCCTCCTGGCTGAGGTCTTCCTGTGTATGAAAAAGGGACATAGTTTTAGTTTTTTCTTCATCAATCACACACAATTTTCATCTCATGATTGTTGCAAATTGAATGTTAATAAATAGAAAAGACTATCATTCTGAGCCCAGCATTTTTCATTCTTGTCCCAATTATTTTTGCCCACTACTGTCTATTGATATGTAAACGCCTTTATTAAATCAGCAATTAGTGATCAATAATAACATCTAGTAAACATAACTTATGTTTTCCCAAGAAATCTGTAGAACAATGCTATACCTGACTCCAGAAGGGCTCCTCCACTTCTTCCTGGCTGGAAGTCCCAGCTTGGACATCGGAAGCCTCAGCTGGGGTGGAAGATAAGGTGGAAGGAAGAGTGGAAGGAAGGGTTGAGAGGGATTCCTTGACTTCAGTCTAGTCTGACAGAAATCGCAGTCTCTCATAGTACCAGAGCCTGGGGACATAAATGTCATCTGCTGCAGCTCCGGATCTCTGGGAATCCTGGACCTTCTTGCGCTCCCTAAGATATGTGCTCCTCAGGCCACCAATTTTGGCTTTTAAATAGGGGATGGTTGCCGTGGGGACCACCGGTTTCACCAACTCCAGCAGTTTCTCCAGCGCAGCCTGCCTCTTTTGTTTATGATTATAATGCAGGTGTTTGACCTGCCACAGACAGGACAGCTCCCTGTACTTGTCTATGAACTGGGGGAAGAAGTTGTGATCATTGAAGCCATCTATTTTCTCTGTAAGACACAACACAAGACAAACCCTAATGTCAGGCTAAACTCTTCTAATCTTGTCCCAACATATGCCTCAATCTATAAGCAGTATAGGCCCAAGTTAAACTTGTACCTTCGTTATCATGATCGGCACTTCCGATACTACTTCCTCCACTCACAGATCGTACGTACGATGCACGTGTGTTATGCTTTATATACACTGTGCATGCGTGAAACGCCACCCGCCCCTGATGTTCTTTCTAGTCTATTCCCCGCCCCTTCTCTTTCGGCACAGTGGGGGAGAGCACATGGTGGAGAGACAATAGGTACATGATAATAGCAGCAACGAGGAGGAGGAGGAAAGCCCAGAGCCAGAAACACCATGATCCCAGAGGAGATTTAAGGCACCAAATATGGCCTTTGTTGAGATGGTGGAGATGGTGGATATATTGAAGAGTGCCGACTATGACAGGAAGTATGGACCTTACCCCAATCCAAATGTCAGAAAGGTCAAGATCATGGCTAAAGTTGTGAAGAGTCTGCACAGGAATTTTGGGGTACAGAAACGGTGGTCGGACCTCAAATTAAGGGAGCACAATCAGTATAGAAGGATCAGGAGAGTGCTGCAAAAAAGTAAGTAGTTGTCCTGTGTTCCTATTCTTTCTTTTTATGACGTTTGTGCTGCTCCATGTGCTTTTCTTTACTGTTGTACATTTTAAAATGGCAACTTTCATGTTTATGGGCACATTAATCGTTCGTAGGAAATATTGTTCATTCGGCCACTAAAATACGATGTTTTGGCCAGATGCAGTTCAATACGGTTTTTCGGGCCTACTTCTATTAAGAAAAGTTTGTTGTCTAGATGGGTTTGTAGCTAGAATGAAATGCTAACTAGATTCTGTGTAAGGAGAGGACACTCAGCAGCTGTTTACACATCTGAACGCTGGAGCACTAGTTTGGGACAAAAGAACACCCTTTTCATTAGGGGGCCCACACAGGTGCTCCAGTGTAAACTATAGGGGTGTCTCCATCTGTGAAGCTTGCACAAAACAGGTAAGTATTCAAGCTTTACAAAGGACAAAAAAATTTCTTCAGCTTGGAACTTTGCCAAAACAGACAATTGTACCCCACTTCCAAGCAATGTTTCATATTCCTATTTCTGACATCAAATATCTGTGTGCTAAGTATACCTAATTTTTGTTCACATAGGGGAGAAAAGACTCGGAGGACACCACTCATCAGAGGATACCAGGGATCCCCCACCTCAGGAAGAAGGGGAAATCCCTCAAACCCAACCAGAGGAGGAGGAGGGAGACGTTGTAGAAATTGTCACCACAACAGGTGAGTGTCTGCGACCACAGGCTCAGGTAAGAGATGGATGTCTGCATATTTATAATACATGGTGTGTTTTGTTTGTTTTTTTGTAGGGATGTTGTGGAAGAGGAATGTCATTTCACCAGTGAAAGTGCCCAGATCCTCATCGGGGAGATAATGGGGGTGTAATAAAGCTTTATAAAACATAAAGCAAAGCATCAATGATCTTCAAAACAAAATGAAGAACATCATTGATGTTTTAGGTAGAATCTAAAACACCCAGAAATCCCTACATTTCTTCTGTTTTTTGTGACAAAATTTCTTTACGTATGTTAAAAGCCAAATTTAGAAGATGGGCACAGTGGGGTTGATTTACTAAAGGGAAAAAGACTGTACACTTTGCAAATGGCAGTTACCCTCTGCAAGAGCATTTGCTCCAGAGCTTAGTAAATGAGCAGAAGCTCTGCTGACTTCCATCATCCAATCACGTGCAAGCAAAAATGCTGTTTTTTTAATTTTCCTTGCACAGGATTGGGTACTCTTTGCAAAGTCAAGCCATACCTCATTTACTAAGCTCTGGGGCCATTGCACTCACAGAGGGCAACTGCACTCTGCAAAGTGCACAGTTTATTTGCCTTTAGTAAATCAACCCCAATGTGTCAACATGTGCTATCTGGCATCATGGGAGATCAATGTACGTGTTTTGTGGGTGCAACCCCTTCCTCAATAATAAAGTAGCTGAGAGGAAGGGCTTGCACCCACAAAACACGTCCATTGATCTTCCATGATGGCAGCTAGCACATGTTGACATTAGGCAAGTTGTGTGCATCTTCTAAATTTGGCTTTTACAGGGGTGACATAGCCCAATCTGCTGAACGCAATATCAAACACAGTTTGTACATACTCATGTCTGATATTGCCTTCACTTTATAAAAGTTGAACTTTGTAAGTTCCAGAGTTGTGTATTGTTTTATGGCATTAAACATGCCTGTTTTACCTTAACCTCCCTGGCGGTATTCCCGAGTCTGGCTCGGGGTGGATTTTACATACCAAAAGCGGTATCCCTGAGCCAGACTCGGGCTTGCATCGCAGGATCCAGGAAGAGATTACTTACCTTGTCCCCTGGTTCCTGCGATGTCTCCCCGCTGTGATCGGCGAGCCGCTGTGTCTCGCTCGATTCACAGTGCCGAGCTCCGTTCCCTGCGAGCGTTGCGACGCACGGGGACGGAGTTCGGCGGTAAATTCAAAAGTGAAACACATAGTATAGATACAGCATACTGTAATCTTACAGATTACAGTACTGTATCAAATAACTACACATCCCCTTTGTCCCTAGTGGTCTGCCCAGTGTCCTGCATGCAGTTTTATATATATAAAACTGTTCTTTCTGCCAGGAAACTGGAGATTGTCCATAGCAACCAAAACTGTCTCTTTACATCAAAAGTGGTTTTAGACCAGCTAGAAAAAAGCGATAATAAATTATAATCACTTGCAGAATTGAGCGATAGTGATTTGTGGGGAGATCCGTCATCAAACACTAAAAGTAATAAAAGCTAAAATTCTGCAACTGTGCAAATTTCAGTGTTTTTGATTTGATTACATTATTATATAATTTTTATTATTATTATATTATTATGTGTTTTAATTATTTATAGTTATTTATTATATTATAATTTTTTATTTCGTTTTTCAAACTTTATCATACCCGGGATGTCTACTAGACTCTTGTTTGGACAGATTTAAGTGAACTATTCCTAAGAATTACAGGCCTACAATATGAAACGCCAAATTTCTGTGCAAAATAATTGTACCGCTTTCAGCACCTAAAATCTGAAATAATCATACCGCCAGGGAGGTTAAAAGGCCTTAAAAATATTTATACAACAAAAATGTTGGTTTGTTCAAAAACACTTTTATAAACGCACATGTGATTGTGCTTTGATTAAAAAGATTGATAATCAACAATGTGTGGCTTCTTCTTTCAATGCTCAAAAACATTTTTTGTAGTAAAGTTGTTGGTTTCAGTGACAATGTGGGTTATTTTCTAAAGGCAAATCCACTTTGCACTACAAGTGCAGTTTCAGCGCAGTCTACAGTGCACTTGTAGTGCAAAGTGTATTTTCCTTTAGTAAATAACACCCAACAGTGCTTTATAATTTTACACAATAACGCCATTTTCAGGACTCCCCAAATTTCGGTCATGGTGTTTAAAATTATTAATATTTTTGTCAGTTATGCATTACATACATTAACAAAAAAAAGGTGTGTGTGTAGCAAACACACAACATAATAATAATAGTTAGCCGAAGAAGAGATTGTCACCTCATGTGTCAACAAAATTTAGTTTGCACTGTTAAACAAAAAGGCCAAAAAATTAGAACATTAATAAAACATAACCGAGGAGACATCTAAAAGAAAGCCAAGCAGTAAATCAAAGCAAATATTTGTTCAGTTTCAAATATATTTTTATTTTAAAAATGTCTCAGACATTGTGTGGCATATCGATGGCCCCCCTACCCGCAAAGTATTCCATGTATCTTATACGGACCTCGCGGGCACTCTGGGGGGGCAAGCCAGGACGGCCAGTTTCAAGTGCCATCAGGGTTGGTTCATTGATATTAATTCCGGCCTCAGGCCCAACTGAGGCAGCATAGTTGAAAGAATTTCTCCTTAAAAAGTTGTGGAGAACACAGCAAGACAGGATGATGTGATTGAGTTTATATTCCGCCATGTGTATCGGTGTAAGAAATAGGCGGAACCGGCTGGCCATTATTCCAAACGTATTCTCCACCACTCTTCTGGCTCTGGCCATCCGGTAATTAAAAACCCTCTGGTGAGGGTCCTCATAGGGAATGGCCGCATAAGATGGTCCCCCAGAGCAAACGCTTCATCCACAATGAAGACGAATGGGAGTCCTTCCGCATTGTCTTCTGGAGGTGGCAAGCCCAAACTGCCATTCTGGAGACGCCTGTAGAACTCGGTCTGGGTAATGACTCCACCATCCGACATCCGGCCATTCTTCCTCACGTCCACATACAGGAACTCGTAAGTAGCCGACACCACCGCCAACATCACAATACTATTGAACCCCTTGTAGTTGTAATAGTATGACCCCGAGTAGGGGGGTGGGACTATGTGGACGTGTTTCCCATCAATTGCCCCTCCGCAGTTAGGAAAGTCCTACTGCTGGGCAAAGTGGGAGGCCACAGTCTGCCATTCCTGTGGGTTGGAAGGAAACTGTGGGGTCAAGCAAGAATAAAAAAAATAATCATTTTGCACATAAACATTGAAAGCAGATTAGACACAAACATTCTTGCCCAACATCAGTATAACATTTATTTTAGGGAGTATTTAAAGACAAAAGTATAAGGTCCACCTATTAGATTCCTCACCCCCTCTGATGGCCCATTGTTACATTTTTGGGGGGGGAAGATGTTTTGGACAGGTAACCCTCTCCACTTCATTGAGAGATGAATGCCTAAATAATGTGTATTACTTTGGCCAGCCCCTCCTTACTTACACTATTGGCAGCCCACTGGACAGGTAAGAAGTGTCATAATACAAAAATAAAAATACACACTGTCCAAATTGGAGCACAATTTTAATATTCTGCAATTACCTATCAAAATAATAATATGATCCAAAAACTTTAAACAGTACCATTTGAAAGTATTCAGGCAGGCCCTTGCACTACATGCTTTGGGAAATTCATACAGAAATCTGACCACAAAAGAGATAGGTATAGTGTGTATGGGTTTGGCAAAGTCAGCAGATAGAGGATTGTTATGGGTTGACTTAGCGGTTGGGGGGAGGGAGGGTTGCAAATGAGTTTGGGACCCCAAAAAAAAGCCTCTGGCACTCTGCCAGAATTTAAGGACACAAATAACATTTGTACACATTTTAGGTGGGTGTTTAGGGTAAAGCACTACTATGGAGCTGACAAAATACATTGTTAAGTGACTAGGCGAGGTGGATATAGGCCCAGGAGAGCATGCTGGGGAGGTAAGTGAAGGCAAATTCCAGCATGCATGAGGACAAAGGGGACATTCACAGCATATTACAGTCATGGTAATTAGGGAATGAGGAAAGAAATACAATATATTATCAAACATTACATACAATAAAATGTGATGTTAAAGGATATAAATCGTACCTTCATATAGTCCTTCTGCAGGACCTGTATGATGGCAGAACAGGTCTCTGGGATAATGATCCCCAGAGCCTGGGGGGAGATGCCTGTCGAGAACTTGAGGTCCTGCAGGCTTCTCCCCGTCACCAAGTACCACAATGGGCGACTAGCCTCTGCTCCGCAGTGATGGCTTGCCTCATGCAGGTATCCTGCCTGCTGATATAAGGGGTCAGCAAAGCCAACAAACGGTGAAAAACGGGTGCGTCATCCGGAGAAAGTTCCTGAAATCATCAGGATTATTCTCACGGATCTCACGGAGCAAAGGCATGTGACAGAATTGGTCACACTGGAGCATCCAATTCCTGGTCCATGAAATCCTCCCCACCCTGTTCATGGACTGGACTTGTGTAAAAGTAAGAACCCCAACACCAAGCCCCTGCACAGCATAAAATCTACAATGAGTACGTACACGCAACATGGCTTCAAAACGGTCGGCTGGTCAGAACGAAGTAACAGAATGCACTGAAGAACAGCAAGGCCTGTGAAGAGCAACCTGAAAATCAGCAACGAGCGGACAAGAACACAGTGCTAAAACAATGGGAACTCACTACACGCACTGAAGACCAGATACAAACCCACAACCACAAACTGAACAGCAGAAAAACTAACTGAAAACCACGAGTCTGAAAAAGTGCGAATCGTCTCTCACCAAACTTTTACTAACACGAGATTAGCAAAAGGAGCCCAAAGGGTGGCGCACTTGGTATTGAATTGCCCTTTTATAGTCCCGTCGTACGTGTTGTACGTCACCGCGTTGTTGACGTTCGGAAATTCCGACAACTTTGTGCGACCGAGTGTATGCATGACAAGTTTGAGCCAACATCCGTCGGAAAAAATCTGATGTATTTTGTTGTCGGAATGTCCGATCAATATCCGATCGTGTGTACAGGGCATAAGTGTTTTCCCTTCCTCCTGGTGACGTCACACGCCATCCGGCACTGCACTCCAAGCTGCCTTCCATCCAGCCATACCCAGAATGACACAGACCTCTGCTGGCATCTCCCTGTCACACTACGGTCTCCATACATTCGGACCTGGGGCGCACAGGATAATCCTCACCGGGAGTTAAACCTGACAGATGAGCCCCAATCTTTTTATCCTCATGTGATTGTTCACTTGTCTGACCAATGTATTATTAAATACTACAGTTAGAGGCGCTTTTCCGTTTTCTTTCATGCTCTATTAACTGGTAGGGCTGCAGCATATACAGATAGATGGCCAACAGATCATCATGATTGAAGTGGATCTAGATCAGTCGATGCTGTAATTGGCAATGAATTTACATTTCATGTTTGTGATTTTTTTTACTTATCATTTTGTTTGTGAATAAGTAACAATGATTATTATGCACCCTTTAATCATTCACAAGGGTAAGTATGCAAATATATAGCAAGATACTCTTCTAATATTGAAGGTATGTGGCTTGGTCTAGTTCAGAAGGGAGGACTGTGTAATAGCTGTCCCCTTTTCGTGGCCACCCTGGCTGCATGCCTGGAATGCTTGAATAAGGATATTTTATGAATATTTAGAGGTAAGCCACACCATTTAAAAAATGTAAATGGTGTAAAAATAGTGTACTGGCCCTTTAAGATAAAAAAAACCTCAAACAGCATGAGGTCCTCCCAAAAACTCCATGTCAGACTACTATCCAGGCATGCAGTCTGGGTGATTAGGAAAGTGTGGGTCAGCAAGCGTGCACATCTACTGAACTGCACCAGGCCAACATTGGGAGGATGCTTTGCAAGGGGCATGGTAAAGCTTGCTGGGTATAGGAAGAATTTACCTAATCAATCCTTGATCTGTAACATACACGCTGAACCTCTAGAGCATGTCTAATAGGCTTGTGAAAGCTGTGATGACAGTTGACATCAAACTTGTAGCCATTCCCCTCATATATGTACTGTAATTGTCAGGGAATTCCTGTGAGACATTTAACTAATTGAAATGCGCATGCGAGCATAAATCTCTGTAGAATGGCAATAATAAATGCGTGCGGCAATGCGCACACAGTGCATGTTGACGCCAGACAGACTATTTAAGGATGCTCCTGCCTGTGTTCAAATGCTGACTGGTCTTCAGCTGTTCCCTGTGTCCTGTGTACCCTTGGTTGCTGACCCAGCTTACTTCTGACCTGATCTCGGATACTGCTTTTGTCTTGTCGATAGTTCCTAACTCGACTTGTTCCTAACTTCGGCTATGCTCTTGATTTGGTACCTTGCTGCCCGCCTGCTGAGGACCCTGGCTAATCCTGTGATCATACTTCTGTCTCTGATAATGGCTTCTTGACCCATTTGAGTGTCTTCCTGGCTGTCTGCTGTTGCAGTTCTGCACCCGCTAAATGTTCCTGCTGCAAGTCTGCTAATAACCCTGACCAGACACATGTCCCGGTCCTGCAGCGCAAGTGAAGTGCTTCCTTAACATTGGCTGGACCACTGTGCACGGCTACTGTTACTGACCTGATGGTTCTCCTGTTTTCTTGGAATCGCAGCTCCTGCTGCAAGTCTCTCGATCTACATCTGCAGGCACTCATGTTCCTCCTGTCCCTCGGTGCCCTCTGTTTCACTTCCACTGGAACCTGGGCTGGAGATACAAGAGTGGCCGACCTCATCATTTCAGTGTCCTCTCAAGTACGTGACAGTAATTATGTATCACGCAGATTGCCTTCAGAACATTGACATCATTGTCTACAGTACATCCATCTGCATAGATGAAATGTACAATTCTACATTTTTTGGTAAGGATGCTGAAGGTGCAATCCACCATCCTGCAGGCATGACACAGTTTGTAAATAAAAATACATTTTTCTATGTTCATGCCTCTGTGACAATTGAGGCACATTAGATACTCACCAATCCTGAAGGCCTCAGCTCCCACAAAAAATGAATGAATATGCTGGTTCATTTGCTCAGTCTTATGCCTCCAGCCCTGTGGCCAATTGAGCAGGCTCCTGACAACCACAATAACTTATATACAGTGCATCCAGAAAGTATTCACAGCACTTCACTTTTTCCACATTTTGATATGTTACAGCCTTATTCCAAAATGAATTAAATTAATTATTTTCCTCAAAATTCTACAAACAATACCCCATAATGACAAAATGAAAGAAGTTTGTTTGAAATCTTTGCAATTTTTTTTTAAAAATAAAAAACGAAAAAAAAAAAATCACATGTACATAAGTATTCACAGCCTTTGCTCAATACTTTGTTGAAGCACCGTTGGCACCAATTACAGCCTCAAGTCTTTTTGAGTATGATGCTACAAGCTTGGCACACCTATTTTTGGGCAGTTTCTCTCATTCATCTTTGCAGGACCTCTCAAGCTTCATCAGGTTCATGTTTCATGCGGCTGAGGCTGCGCCGATCTGGAAGGAATGTCCAGAATACCACCCGGGGACTAGACCTAAGTTGACCAGTAAGACCCTAACATGTTTAATAAACAGACTGCCACTCAGGGGGTTGACCAGAAAAGTCAGTAACTGGCTGAAGACTGGCTGGCTGGGTAGGTGAGAGAGCAGACCTTCAAGGATTGTTACTGGGCACCAGGCTTTGCTGGTCCGAAAGAAGTTGATATCCACTCCGGGTGCAGTTTGTTGGATTTTGGAGACTGTAAGATAAAGGACATAATGGTTTGGGAAGTGAGTAAGGAGGTGTCTGTACAGTATCTGACTGCTGGTGCTACCACAGGTGAACTCAGTAGGCCATAGGAAGCCGTAGAAAGCAAGGTAGATGGCCGCCTGGATGACTAGGCTGGGCAAGACCCCAAAAGAGGAACATCTGAGGATTTGGGACATGCCCCTAAAGATAACGCTCATGATGGATAAGCATTTGCCGTTGATTGCGGGCTGCTGCTTCTGAATACCGGGCTGCAGGGCTTTCACTGTATGGGCTGTGAAGACAGATGACTTTCTAGGATCCTGTAAGGACATGAAATGCTAAATACCAGCTAGGTACAGCCTGATAGTGTTATGAACAAGAGCCAGCTGTGTGTGGAATTAAGATATAAAGGCAAGGACGTGAGTGACGTCTTCTGCTGTGGTCTTGGGACAATCGGCTAGGAACCTACGGTAGGTGTTCCAGGCCGTGCGATAAGCCTTTAGTGCGCTGCTAGACAGCGAGTGGTTGATGAGCCGGGTTGCGTTGGCAAGGTGTGGCTTCAATCCATTGTTAGTTGAGACCAAGGTGGGATAGGAGTGGATGATGGGTAGGTTCCAGGTTCCTGCTGGAAGAATGAGACAAAATTGAAGCGGGACAGTACATCGGCTGCGGCATTGTACTTGCCAGGGATATGCTCACAGTAAATGTTTAATTGGTGATGTAGTGATAATTGCAGCAGCCTGCGCAGGAAGCACATGACAGGGAGCAACTTGAATTTACCCTTATTAATGATGTCGGCTGTAGCATGATTGTCCGTGGTGAAGAGTACTGTCTGACCTGTAAATGTGTTGCCCTAGACTTGGGCTGCTGCCACGATGGGGTACACCTCAAACAATGACGAAGATCAAGCAAAACCAGGAATCAGGCAGATTTCTGGGGGCCAGGGACTGGTGAACCAGTGATGGCCAAAAATTGCAGCAAAGCCTGTGGAGGCTGCAGCATCTGTGACTACCTGGGGCGACTGAGCTGATACTGAGGGAATAAACATTGATATGCAGTTCCAGTTTGTGAGGAACTCGTCCCACATAGCTAAGTCTGCTATTGCTGCTGGGTCTAGTCTGAGAACTTGGTCGTGGTCCTGCACTAAGAAAGACTAAGAGCTGTGAGATGAACGACTGCCCCTGAGGAATAATTCTCATAGCGAAATTGAGCATCCCTATCAAGGACTGCAGCTGTCTTTTAGTACACTCCTGTGACTGGGTAAACTCGTGAATGACTGACCTAACATGGGCTAATTTATCAGAAGGCAGGCTAGCCTGCATGGCATGTGTATCCAGGACGATGCCAAAGAAAGTAATGGAATGTGCCAGGCCTTCCACTTTGTGTTCGGCTATAGGCACATTGAGATTGTTGAAGACCACCACTCTTAGCTTAGATATAGATCTAAATAGTTGATCTACCAGGGGTATGTCTGGCTGTTCGATGAGCAGAAAATCGTCCAGTTAATGGATAACCCTGTGACACCAGGCCTGGTGTGGCAGGATCCAAGTGAGGGACTGGGCGAAAACATCAAACAGCCATGGGCTGCTTTTAGACCTAAAGGTGGCAAAATAGTAAGAATCCCTCCTCAATAGGCAGGAGCTTGAACTGTATATATAGTATATATATATATAGATATATATATATAGATATATATATATATCTATATATATATATATATATCTATATATATATATATATAGATATATATATATATCTATATATATATATATATATTGTATATATGTACATATAAACTGGGAGGGAGGGAGAACTGAGCCAGCAAATAATGCAGGTTTGTTGCCTGGAAAACAGATTGTATTAGTGGCATAAATACTGGGGAGTGATCTGTGTGTGCTGGATACAGATCCACTGGTCCTATGGACACTGAGGTGTGATCTGACCTGTCAATTTTACTGGTGGAATAGATACTGAGAAAGGGAGTTGTGTGGTCTTGCCTTTAGATCTCACTGGTACAATGCATATTGTGATGAGAACTTTGTGTACTGGAGGACAGACTAACTAGTCACTCCTCTTACACTCCACCTTTTGCATGAGCAGAAAACCAGTTACTTCACCTTGCTTTCTGTGTGTGCAGGACATTAGCAACTTCTGGTAATGCATTATGGATTAAATAAATGGTGCTCTAGTGGACGTTCAGATTTTGGTGCTTCTCCCGAATAGTATCCCAGGATTTTTTAGTAACTCTTTTGTCTTTATTACGTTGTTTTATTTAGATCACTTCTCTAATGAAATCTGTGATCTTTCAGAAACAGGTGTATTAGAAAAATACTTCATTATTTTGAAATCACATAATACTTTACTTGCACACAGATAGACTTAGTTTAGTGATCTTGATCTTTGAAAGCATTAGAGCTTAGTTAGGGGTTTTGTAGCAAAGACAGCGAATACGTATGCAATCATGACTTTCCTGGATTATTGTGTATAGATCAGTGCCATACTATAAATTCCCAATTAAACTCTTCTTAATTTCAGGTTGCATAAGTCCAAGAAGGTAATTATGTTTATAAAGCACCATATACAGGGATTGGTATATTAAAGGAAAATAGGCTGTTAACATTGAAAGGGAAGTTGCACAGTGAAAGTGACTTTACGCCAATGCTCAGTGAATGTGGTGAAATTTAATTTTGCAAAGAAGTCCCAATCATGTGTAAGGAAAAAGAATGAAAAACAGCATTTCAGTATTTTTGCTTGCACACAATTGGATAATAGAAGTGTACAAAGTGTCAACTCATTCATTAAAGTGGTTGTAAAGGCAGAAGATTTTTTTTATCTTAATATATTCTGTGCATTAAGATAAAAAGCCTTCTGTGTGCAGTAGCCTCCCTCAGCCCCCTAAAACTTGCCTGAGGTCCCTCTCTGTCCAGCGATGTCCATGAGTGTTTAAACCATCTGAGATTCTCCTTTCTGATTGGCTGAGACATCTTAGTGGCGCCATTGGCTCCCGCTGCTGTCAATCAAAGTCAGCTAGCTAATCAGGGGAGAGAGGGGGCAGGGCCAGGCTGAGGCTGAATGGACACATGGAGCTGTGACTCAGCTTGGGTGCCCCCATAGCAGGCTGCGTGCTGTGGGGGTGCTGAACAGGAGGGAGGGGCCAGGATCAGAAAAGAGGGACCTGAGAAGAGGAGGATCTGGGCTGCTCTGTGCAAATCCACTACAACAGAGCAGGTAAGTATAACATGTTTGTTATTTTTATAGGAAAGAAAACGAGCCTTTACAATCACTTTAAGCTCTAGGGAAAAATTCCCTTGCAAAGTGAACAGTCTATTTGCCTTTAATAAATCAACCTTACAGTGTCTGTGCCTGTGTGCGAGTATATATATGAATGTATATATATATATATATATTTTTTTTTTTATGCACACATGCATTTTCCCATGTATCTGTTGCATATAAATGCAGTCTAGGCAATTGTGAATAGCAAGTTCCGATTTTAATTAAGTCCTTTAAATAGGCAGCTAATGTAGATTTAATACGACAGTTATTGCATGTTAATTAAACATCAACTGATTGCTGGCCGTTTTGGTACAGATATTGAAGTTTACTAATTATCCAGGAGATAAATCAATTCACTGTGTCGTTGTATCAATTTGCATAGGCAATACATCTGGAATTAGATTATGTATTACACGTAGAGTCATATGTATGTGCCAAGCTAGAGATAAATTCAATAACCATCCAAAGAAAGAAGCATTTGCAGGCAGTGTATAAACAGTGTATAAGAAAAGTACTTTAATTTCTCAGACACTTGAATGGTCAATACAATAGAATTCATAATGTCGGTAATAAAATAACACCATCATAATGTCTTTATATACTTGAAACTGCTATTATAAACATACACCTGTTTTTCTTCCAAAGAAAATAATTTTAGACTAGTTAAATTAAAACCTCATACACAGAAGTATAAAAATGCAGATTTCTATATATAGGAATCTGCATTTTTATAAACATATTTAGGTAAATAACTGAGACAAACTTGACCTGTGCAGTCCTTAAATGGCAGGTATTGTCCCATCTACTGTATAGACAGTCCTTCCCCAAAACCTTTTCATAGCTACAGCAAATCACCCAAACGTTTTTATGGTGTCTGTTTCCTGTTGGTAAGGTTCTATGTCTCTTCCTGTCCCAGAGAGGCATTAGGAAGTGAGATGAAATCTCTACAAAGATAGGGGAATTTGCCTTATAGATTGTTGCCACCAGGACAGATATCCACTTTGAAACATTCCCCGTCAGCTTTTATTCCAGTGGCAATTCTGGTGGCGATTCATTTAGTTTCGTATTCAAATTCGAAAAATTCGCCCGTATTCGAAAAAATTCTACCGCATTCGAAAAAATTTGATCGAATTTGAAAAAGTAAACTATATATAACCATTTTGCGAAATTCCAAATTCGTATAGAATGAAAGTGAATTTGAATAGAATAGAAAAGAATAGAAAAGAATAGCACAGAAAAACAATAGAACAGAATAGAAAAAAAATATAATATATTCTATTCTAATCTTTTTTATTCAAATTAATTCTGTGCCAAATTCCAATTTCGGAAGATGTTTTTATATATATATATATATATATATATATATATATATATATATATTTTTTTTTTTTTTTTTCTATTCTGTTCTATTGTTTTTTCTATTCTAGTATTTTAGATATTTGAATTTGATTTCATTCTATTTCTATATAACCATTTTCCGAAATTAGAATTTCGTATAGAATGAATTCACATTCAAATAGAAAAGAATAGAATAAAATAGAATAAAATAGAAAAAAATGGAAAAGAATAGCATAGAAAAACAGTAGACCAGCAAAGAAAAAATATTATATATACATCTTCCAAAATTCGAATTTCGTATAGTATGAATTTGAATTCAAATAGAAAAGATTAGAAAATAATAGAAAAACAATGGAACAGAATAGAAAAATTATAATATATATATATATATATATATATATATATATATATATATATATATATATATATATATATATATATATAGGACAGAAAAGCATAGAAAACAATAGAACAGAATAGAATAACATATAATATATTATATGTTATTCTATTCTGTTCTATTGTTTTTCTTGTCTATTCTTTTCTATTATTTTCTATTCTAATCTTTTCTATTCAAATTTAAATTTAATTTAAATTCATTCTATACGAAATTTGAATTTCATAAGCCATCTACCGAAAAAAATATTTTATATATATATATATATATATATATATATATATATATATATATATATATATATATAAAAAGAGTCCAAAGGGTTGCTGCACTTAAAAACTTTTCAGTTGCTTTATTTCATGTAGTCACATGGAAAAATTACAAAGCAAGTACAATCTTTCCAGACGTAATCATATATAATGCAGATATGGATGGATTACGTTTCGGGCTAGTATGCTTGCACCCTTCCTAAGATCCGTCAGAGCATATCTAACAAGTTCACTGCAATCAATCAATCCTTTAAATACAAACTAGTGGTATACATCACATGTGGAAACAATATGGTTAATTGATTAAATTCATAGTATATTCATCACCTATGCAGATACGTGTTTTTTGTGCACCATAGACACAAGATCTAACAATTAGCGGCCGATATCCTTATCTCATCCTTCTTATTCCCCAAATGTGTTCTATTAACCTATGAAAACTACATATATAGATAGAATAAGCATACCCATATAAAATCCTCCCTATTTCAAGACACATTTATATGTTTTCTTCATTTTTATAGTCACTTGCAAATTAATGCTTTTAAATAAACAAATAAAGATCCAAATCAACATTTAAGCCATATGGAGCAATAGTATTTAGAAAATGTATCCAATATACTTCTCTTTTTCTCAAAGTTGTTTCACGATCCCCCCCCCTCCTATTTTTCTCCATTCCCTCTAGGACCATGTACTTTAATTGTGATGCAATATATCCATGTTCCACGAAATGTCTGGCTAGTGGTAATTGTGTTAGTTTGTCACGTATAGAGTATTTGTGTCTTGCAATCCTGTCTTTTACTTTTTGTGTAGTTTCTCCAACATAAACTAAGCCACATGGGCACTTAATGGCATATATGACATATGATGATTGGCAGGTGTAATACCCACGTATAGGGATATTAAAACCCCTATGTGGGTGTGCAAAGACTTTACCTTTTATCATGGAATTGCATTGTATGCATGACAAACACGGATATGATCCAGGGTTTTTTTGTCCTAAAAAAGTTGGTTTAATAGATGTGGATATAGGTTGGTCCGATTTTATTAGTCGGTCCCGTATTGTTCTACCTTTCCTATATGAGGACTAGGGATGAGCTTCGAGTTCGAGTCGAACTCATGTTCGACTCGAACATTGGCTGTTCTCAAGTTCGCCGAACAGCGAACAATTTGGGGTGTTCGCGGCAAATTCGAATGCCGTGGAACACCCTTTAAAAGTCTATGGGAAAAATCAAAAGTGCTAATTTTAAAGGCTTATATGCAAGTTATTGTCATAAAAAGTGTTTGGAGACCTGGGTCCTGCCCCAGGGGACATGGATCAATGCAAAAAAAAAGTTTTAAAAACGGCCGTTTTTTCAGGAGCAGTGATTTTAATAATGCTTAAAGTTAAACAATAAAAGTGTAATATCCCTTTAAATTTCGTAGCTGGGGGGTGTCTATAGTATGCCTGTAAAGGGGCGCCTGTTTCCTGTGTTTAGAACAGTCTGACAGCAAAATGACATTTAGAAGGAAAAAACCCATTTAAAACTACTCGCGGCTATTGCATTGCCGGTCCGACAATACACATAGAAGTTCATTGATAAAAACGGCATGGGAATTCCCCACAGGGGAACCCCGAACCAAAATTAAAAAAAAAAATGACGTGGGGGTCCCCCTAAATTCCATACCAGGCCCTTCAGGTCTGGTATAGATATTAAGGGGAACCCCGGCCAAAATGTTTTAAAAAAATGACGTGGGGGTCCCCCTAAATTCCATACCAGACCCTTCAGGACAAGGGCCTCATCCCCAGAACCCTGGCCGGTGGTTGTGGGGGTCTGCAGGCGGGGGGCTTATCGGAATCTGGAAGCCCCCTTTAACAAGGGGACCCCCAGATCCCATCCTCCCCGTGTGAAATGGTAAGGGGGTACTTACCCCTACCATTTCACTAAAAAACTGTCAAAAATGTTAAAAATGACAAGAGACAGTTTTTGACAATTCCTTTATTTAAATGCTTCTTCTTTCTTCTATCTTCCCTCATCTTCTTCTTCTTCTGGTTCTTCCTCCGGCGTTCTCGTCCAGCATCTCCTCCGCGGCATCTTCTATCTTCTTCTCCTTGGGCCGCTCCGCACCCATGGCATGGGGGGAGGCTCCCGCTCTTCTCTTCATCTTCTTCATCTTCTTCTCTTCTTTTCTTCTTCTCTTCTTCATTTTCTTCTCCGGGCCGCTCCGCATCCATGCTGGCATGGAGGGAGGCTCCCGCTGTGTGACGGCGTCTCCTCGTCTGACGGTTCTTAAATAACAGGGAGTGGGGCCACCCGGTGACCCCGCCCCCTCTGACGCACGGGACATGACGGGACTTCTCTGTGGCATTCCCCGTGACGTCACAGGGAAGTCCCGTCAAGTCACCGTGCGTCAGAGGGGGCGGGGTCACCGGGTGGTCCCGCCCCCCGTTATTTAAGAACCATCAGACGTGGAGATGCCGTCACACAGCGGGAGCCTCCCTCCATGCCAGCATGTATGCGGAGCGGCCCGGAGAAGAAAATGAAGAAGAGAAGAAGAGAAGTAAAGAAGAAGAGAAGAAGATGAAGAAGATGAAGAGAAGAGCGGGAGCCTCCCCCATGCCATGGGTGCGGAGCGGCCCGAGGAGAAGAAGATAGAAGATGCCGCGGAGGAGATGCTGGATGAGAACGCTGGAGGAAGAACCAGAAGAGCCAGAAGAACCAGAAGAAGAAGAAGAAGATGAAGGAAGATAGAAGAAAGAAGAAGCATTTAAATAAAGGAATTGTCAAAAACTGTCTCTTGTCATTTTTAACATTTTTGACAGTTTTTTAGTGAAATGGTAGGGGTAAGTACCCCCTTACCATTTCCCACAGGGGGGAGGGCCTGGATCTGGGGGTCCCCTTGTTAAAGGGGGCTTCCAGATTCCTATAAGCCCCCCGCCTGCAGACCCCCACAACCACCAGCCAAGGTTGTGGGGATGAGGCCCTTGTCCTCATCAACATGGGGACAAGGTGTTTTGGGGGGCTACCCCAAAGCACCCTCCCAATGTTGAGGGCATGTGGCCTGGTACGGTTCAGGAGGGGGGCGCTCTCTCGCCCCCCCTCTTTTCCTGCGGCCTGCCAGGTTGCGTGCTCGGATAAGGGTCTGGTTTGGAATTTTGGGGGGACCCCACGCCGTTTTTTTTTAAATTTTGGCCGGGGTTCCCCTTAATATCCATACCAGATCTGAAGGGCCTGGTATGAAATTTAGGGGGACCCCCACGTCATTTTTTTTTTTTATTTTGGTTCGGGGTTCCCCTGTGGGGAATTCCCATGCCGTTTTTATCAATGAACTTCTATGTGTATTGTCGGACCGGCAATGCAATAGCCGTGAGTAGTTTTAAATGGGTTTTTTCCTTCGAAATGTCATTTTGCTGTCAGACTGTTCTAAACACAGGAAACATGCGCCCCTTTACAGGCATACTATAGACACCCCCCCGCTACGAAATTTAAAGGGATATTACACTTTTATTGTTTGACTTTAAGCATTATTAAAATCACTGCTCCTGAAAAAACGGACGTTTTTAAAACTTTTTTTTGCATTGATCCATGTCCCCGGCGGAAGGACCAAGGTCCCCAAACACTTTTTATGACAATAACTTGCATATAAGCCTTTAAAATTAGCACTTTTGATTATTCATGTTCATGTCCCATAGACTTTAACGGTGTTCGCGCGTTCAAACGAACTTTTTTCCTGTTCGCATGTTCTGGTGCGAACCGAACAGGGGGTGTTCAGCTCATCCGTAATGAGGACATGGGGGGTTTCCAGAATTCCTGTATCATCGGATAACTAGTTCTTAAAAGATTCCAATGTTTCTTAATTATCTTAGAGATGTTTTTAGAAAGGGGGTGGTATTGCATAATAAAGGGGATTCTTTTTGTTTCTCTATGGGTTGTTACATTATGATCAGTATTAAGCGATCAACTAAGGTTGCATATCAACTAAGGTTCGGGGGTATCTTCTATTGATGGGTTTATTTTTCATTTCAAGTCTCTGGTCACGGCACAGGGGTTCGCTCACGATCCGCTGTACCCTCAACATTTGACTTTTTGGAATAGACAAGAAAACACTAGGGGGATGAAAACTATTAAAATGTAGTAACTGGTTACGATCTGTAGGTTTCACCTACAGATCGGTACTAATCTGTGTGTTACTTAACTTCAATGTAGTGTCTAGAAAAGAAATCTTGTCTTTACAAATTTCAATATTAAATTTTAAGCCAGGTATTAAGTAGTTGATATATTTATCAAACAGAAAAAGGCTCTCCATGTTGTTATCCCATATAGCGAAAATATTGTCAACAAATCTATACCAACATTGGCAAAGTTGGAGAAATAATTCATTCACATAAATAAAAGAGGTTTCTATCATATTCATAAATGCATTCGTATATGGGGGTGCAACATTTGAGCCCATCGCTGCACCATTTAGTTGAAAAAAATGGGTATCCTTGAAGAGAAAATAGTTCTCCTCAAGAATAATTCTCAACAATGCAAGAAGAATAGATACCTGGTTAACAATCGTTGACATGCCTCTATTCCCAAACTATGGGGGATGATAGTAAACAGACTGGAGACGTCCCATGATATCAGGACGGAATCTGGTGACAACTTAATGTCTTGAATTTTGGTCAAGAAATCAGTAGTATCTTTGATATACAATTTAGTATTTAACAATAGTGGTGTTAGACATTTGTCCAAATATTGTGCTAAACGGTTTGTCACAGATTCCATACCCGATACAATGGGACGTCCCGGGGGGTTTTTTGGGTCTTTATGGATTTTTGGTAACATATATAATACCGGTGTGACTGGAAATTCACACACCAAAAATTCCATAGTTTCGTCATCAATAATTTTATCTTTAAACACATTCATAAGGGTTTTTTTTATTCTTTTTTGTACTCTGAAACCTGGACTAGAATCAAGTTTTCTATATGTAAGGGTGTCAACAAAGATGTTTCATCACTTCATTTTCATACATAGGGGTGTCCATTACCACAATAGCTCCCCCCCTTGTCAGCTGGTTTGATGGTGATATCGCGCCGAGCTGACAAGGAGTTTAATGCTGTAATCTCATCTTTATTCAAATTATGGGGTATATGATCTCTTTTATTCCTATCACACAAAAATTTCTTTATATCGTTTTCCACTTTGTCTATATATACCTCCACTGCAGCACATGAGGTATGGGATACCTTAGTGCTTTTCAGTTTTAAACCCATATTTTTAATTGACAATGTAAGTGATTCCTTATTCGTGGCAACTGACCCACCTGGGAAATGTGCTTTAAATCTTAATTGTCTATAGAATCTATACAGATCCTGCTTAAGTACAAAATCATCCATTCTTTCTTTAGGGCAAAAGCCCAGACCCTTATTTTATACACTAAGTTCAGCTTCAGACAAAATAATGGAAGAAATGTTGTGTACCAGGTTTTCTTCTAATGTCTCTGTCGGTTCTGCCATCTGGTAGTTACACCTCCCGTTGCGTCTTTTCTTGATTCTCCGGCCGCCCCTCCTGGTCCGGGTTTGGTCATGTTTGCTGGTAAAAAAGGAGTAGTGGATGCGTTGTTTGATGATCCAGTCTACAAATTTCATGTAGACTGAAATCAAATTTGAATAGAAAAGATTAGAATAGAATAGAAAATAATAGCATAAACAGAACAGAATAGCATAGAAAAATAATAGAACAGAATAGAATAAAATATAATATATATACTATATTTTTTTTCTATTCTGTTCTATTGTTTTTCTAGTCTATTCTTTTCTATTATTCTCTATTCTAATCTTTTCTATTCAAAACAGAATGGAAAAAAATATTATATATGTATATATATATATATATATATATATATATATATATATATATATATATATATATATATATAGTATATATATTATATTTTTTTCTATTCTGTTCCATTGTTTTTCTATGCTATTCTTTTCTATTCTATTCTAAACTTTTCTACTCAAATTTGAATTCATTCTATACGAAATTCGAATTTCCGAAGATGGCTTCTGAAATTCGAATTTCGTATAGAATGAATTTTAATTTGAATATAAAAGATTAGAATAGAAAAGAATAGAAAAGAATAGACTAGAAAAACAATAGAACAGAATAGAATAAAATAAAAATAGAAAAATAGAATAAAATATAATATATATATATATATATATATATATATATATATATATATATATATATATATATATATATATATATATATATATATTTTTTATTCTATTCTGTTCTATTGTTTTCCTATGCTATTCTTTTCTTTTCTATTCTATTCTAAACTTTTCTGCTCGAATTTGAATTCATTCTTTACGAAATTCGAATATCGGAAGATGGCTTCTAAAAATTCGAATTTTGTATAGAATGAATTTGAATTTGAATAGAAAAGATTAGAATAGAAAATAATAGAAAAGCATAGACTAGAAAAACAATAGAACAGAACAGAATAAAATATAATATATATATTATATTTTATTCTATTCTGTTCTATTGTTTTTCTAGTCTATTCTTTTCTACTCTATTCTAATCTTTTCTATTCTAATCGAATTCATTTTATACGAAATTCGAATTTCAGAATATGGTTATATATGGAATAGAATGAAATAGAGCTCTAATAGAAAAGACTAGAATAGAAAAAACAATAGAACAGAATAGAAAAAAAATATTATATATATATATATATATATATATATATATATATATATATATATATATATATATATATATATATATAATATAATATATATTATATATATATAACCATCTTCCGAAATTGGAATTTGGTACAGAATGAATTTTAATAGAAAAGATTAGAATAGAATATATTATATTTTTTTCTATTCTGTTCTATTGTTTTTCTATGCTATTCTTGTCTATTATTTTCTATTCTATTCTAATCTTTTCTATTCGAATTCAAATTCATTCTGTACCAAATTTCAATTTCGGAAGATGGTTATATTATATATATATATATATATATATATATATATATATATATATATATATATATATATATATATATATTTATATTTCTATTCTGTTCTATTGTTTTTTCTATTCTAGTCTTTTTTATTAGAATTCAATTTCATTCTATTTGTATATAACCATTTTCCCAAATTCTAATTTCATATAGAATGAATTCGCATTCAAATAGAAAATATTAGAATAAAATAGAAAATCATAGCAAATTATAGCATAGAAAAACAACAGACCAGCATAGAAAAAATATAATATATATATCTTCCGAAATTCAAATTTCGTATAATCTTATACGAAAATGGTTATGCTATTCTTATATATCTTCCGAAATTCGATATAGACTGAAATTTTGAATAGAAAAGATTAGAATAGAATAGAAAATGATAGAAAAGAATAACATAGAAATACAATAGAACAGAATAGAAAAATATTTTATTCTGTTCTATTGTTTTTCTAGTCTATTATTTTCTATTATTTTCTATTTTAATCTTTTCTATTCAAATTCAAATTCATTCTATATGAAATTCGAACTTCAGAAGCCATGTTTCCGAAATTCGAATTTCGTATAGAAAGAATTTGAATTTGAATAGAAAAGACTTATAGAATAGAAAATAATAGAAACGAAAAGCATAGAAAAACAATAGAACAGGATAATAAAATAATATTATATATATATATATCTACATAGATATAGATATATCTATATAGATATATCTATATCTATATATATATCTATCTATATATATATATATATATATATATATATATATATATATATATATATATATATATATATATATATATATATATATATATATATATATGTAGAGATATATAGATATATATCTATTATTTTCTATTCTATAAGTCTTTTCTATTCAAATTCAAATTATTTCTATACGAAATTCGAATTTCGGAAACATGGCTTCTGAAGTTCGAATTTCATATAGAATTCGAATTTCATATATATCTATAGATATATATTCTATTGCTTTATTATTTTATATTCTATTTTAATGTAACTTCCCAGTCAGATTACCCTGCTCATCCACTATATATCCTGAGCCCTAGGTGTATGTGTGTGCCCGTATGGCACCAGTAACTTCAGTCCCTTGAAAGAAGAAGGCCTTGAATCTTCAGCTAGCTACTTTGGTTGGTGCTTTTAGGTGCTCCGTTTGGCAGGGATCATGCAAAGTATACTGTGGAGCTCCTGAAGCAGAAAGAACACTTTAACTGCCTGGCAGAGTACAGCACAGTGTTCTACTTGTGTAGGCAAAAATAAGTAACGTTGTCTGCATGCAGTGTCTCTGTAAGATGGGCAAATGCCCGCTCACCAATCCTGCGACCAAAACCCAAAGGAGATGACCTGGCAGGCAGGCTCTTCGGGTAGCCCAAATGGCTACCTCACAACTGGATTGCTTCACGTTGTCTGTACAGGTGCGCCTGGAGATGAGCCTGGGATCCCCGTCTCAGGCATGATGTCCCCGACTGGCTATGGATCTGTGGGAGGAAAGGCACATTGACCCAGGAAGGCAGCATCTCTCCCCTGGGTCCAGTTTTCTCTTTTGCCTCATGGTCTCTGTTCAGCTCCCAGGCAGCCTCATGGTGTCCTTTCCTACTCTGGTGTGTGGACATGCTGGGATGTGTAGTTCTGTACCCATAGATTACAGTGGGGCTGTCTGTGTTGGGGACTACATGTCCCATGATGCTTTGTTCCTCCTGTTTTGGAGTCCCATTGGTACCCTCCCCCTGCCAATGAGGAAGCAGGGGAGGGGACAAAGTGGGCAGCTGAGTCTCTGAGAGTGCTGCTTGCATTCTGTACTCCTGTGTGATCAGCGGCATCCTATTCCTGGGACAAACTGATATTGTTCCTCCCACTATGTGACCTCAGAAACTGGAAGCGACTAGGATTTAGTCATCTCCGGTTTCAGTCTCATGTAAACAAGCCACTACCGGCTTAAACTAGGATCTAATGAAACTGATCTTGATTTGATCAGATGCTTTGGCCTGATGTCTCAGTAAAGAGTTCATGTCACTGCCCTTGCAATAAAGCAATAAAGTTGATTCAATTGTTTTTAAAGAGACAGTGTAAAAAATAATTACTGTATTTATTGGCGTATAACACTCACTTTTTCACCATGAAAATTGGGTGAAAATAGTGCGTGCATGTTATACGCCAATACTTCATTTTTAGCTGCCTCGAGGGGGCAGGCAGGGGGGCGGGACGAGCGTCATCAAATTACATACAGTGAGAATTTCCTGTTTACTTGGCAGCCTCTGTAATAGGAAGTCCCTTCTCCTGGGCCGCCATTGGACCACTGTTCTGTCTATCATAGGAGATTCTCACTGTGTGTAATCTGTCGGCGCTCGTCCCGCCCCCCTCTCTGTCCCCTCTAGGCTGCAGATGGACATCGATCAGGCTGCACTGATGGTAATATGGCAATGGTGAGGCTGCTGCATTGAAGGCAATGGTGAGGCTGCTGCATTGATGGCAATGGTGAGGCTGCATTGATGGCACTTGTGAGGCGGCAGGTGCGCATTGATCAGGCTGCATTGATGGCAATGGTGAGGCTGCAGATGGGCACTGACTCTTATTTTGCTTAAAGCGGGGGTCCACCTATCTATCATTTTTTTTTTTTTTGAGTTCATTCACAAACTTTTCTTCTCAGCATTACATACTCACATATTGTGTGTAATATGTCCGCCTGTGTCAGATTTCGTCGGAAAGAATAACTTAAATTATTCACTGCAGGCGGTTTCCATCTTCATTGTGGGCATTTGAAGCCCACAAGCATTTATTTCCTGGATGTGGTGAATGCTGTGCTCCCAGCATTCACTGCTCGTTCCCGCACATGCTCAGTGGCATCAAATACATTTTTTTTTAAAGCACCCCCTGTTCCCCTATGCTCATGTGTAAATGCGAACACATACGTAGGTCACACACACATATGTAAACGGTGTTCACACCACATATGTAAGGTATTGCTGCAAACGTGAGAACAATAATTCTAGCACCAGACTTCCTACGTAACTCCAAACTGGTAATCTGTTAAGGCTTATAAATCATCACCTATGAAGATTTTTCAAGTACCGTAGTTTGGCTCTGTTGACGAGCATGTGTAATTTTAAAGTGTGAAATCTTAAGTATCTATTTGCTCTGCGTAATATCATCTTTTATATTTTACCAAACATGTTGGTACTATATTGTATATTTTTTCCCAAAAAATTGTGTTTGAAAAACCACTGTTCAAATACCATGTGACATAAAAAATTGCAACACTCACCATTTTATTCTCTATGGTCTCTGCTTAAAAAAAATATATATATATAATGTTTGAGCATTATAAGTAATTTTCTAGCAAAAAAAAGCTAATTTTTACACCTTTGTGAGAAGTGTCAGAATAGGCTTGGGGTTAAGTGGGTTAAAAAGAGGGCATTTATTTCAATGGTGGTAATTGATGGTTTTAATTTCTTTTGTGTTTTGTTTTTTTTATTATTATTTTAAGTTTAGGGTGCTCAAAGTAGAGCTTTCACTGACCATGTGTTTAGTTTGCAGCATGCTGCTCTATCCTTTGTAACAAAATAATCCATGCAAGGACATTGTGCGGCTGGGTTCACACATATGCGATGCGGGAACCTGCGCGATTCCTGTGCGGGTTCCCGAATCGCATGTGATTCGCAGGCAGTTCACGCTGACATCTGCGAACCTCTGCGGGTGTCAATGTAAGGTTAATGACACCCTCAAATCAGTTTGCAGACCGCAGTATGAACTGTGAAATCGGACAGGAAATGGATCGCATGGGTGTGAACACACATGCGACTCGATTCCAGTGCAGACCAAAAAAAGGGTCCTGCACCATTTTGGTCCGAATGCAATGCAAATTCAGCCATACAAACTGTATGGCTGAATTCACATCGCACAGACATCGCATGTGATCTACACAGCAATGCGGTGTGAATCACATGCAATATCTGGCATCGCAATAGTGTGAACCCAGCCTAAATGTATACCACCTTAATCAGTTACATTCACCACACCTTATATCACCAAAGATGAACCTGTTCTGGACTGCCCCACTCAGATACACTGTGGCAGGGGGGCCCTCCCGTGCGAAATCACGTACCCGTACGTGATTTCATGCACTGGGTCTGGGTCGCGCGCACGCGCACCGCCGAAAGCCCGCTCCCGCTGGATCAGCGGGTCCGGCGAATCCGAGGTTCGCCAACACCTCGCGATCTTTCTCAAGAGAGTCAGAATGGAGGTCTGCATATGTAAACGAGGTAGACCGCCGTTCTGTGAGAGGGGAAGATGGAGATCTTTTGTTTCTGCTAAACAGATCTCTGTCTTCTCCCAGTCAAAGCATCCCCCACACAGTTAGAAAGCACTCCCTAGGAGCACATTTAATCCTTTGTTCGCCCCTGATGTTAACCCCTTTCCTGCCAGTGTCATTAGTACAGTGACAGTGCATTTTGTTAGCACTGATCACTGTATTAGTGTCACTTAGTGTCACATTTTTCCGCCGCAATGTCACAGTCCCGCTAAAAATCGCTGATCGCTGCCAATACTAGTAAAAACAATTAAAAAAAATTAAATTCCATAAATATATCCCATAGTTTGTAGACTTTCTATAACTTTCGCGCAAATCAATCAATATAGGCTTATTGGGATTTTTTTTTACCAAAAACATGTAGCAGAATACATATTGGCCTAAATTGATGAATACATTTGATTTTTTATATGTTTTTATTGGATATGTTTTACAACATAAAGTGAAAAGTGTCGGTCTTTTTTTTGTTTATAGCACAAAAAATTAAAACCACAGAGGTGATCAAATACCACCAAAAGAAAGCTCTATTTATGGGAAAAAAAGGACATCAATTTTATTTGGGTACAGTGTCATACGACCGCACAATTGTCAGTTAAAGTAACGCAAATCTTTTCTTTTTTTTTTTTTTTGTTGGAAGGCCTCTCTTTAACCACTTGCTTACAGGGCACTTAAACCCCCCTCCTATCCAGACCAATTTTCAGCTTTCAGCGCTGACGCACTTTGAATGACAATTGCGCGATCATACAACACTGTACTCAAATGAAATTTTTATAATTTTTTCCCCACAAATAGAGCTTTCTTTTTGTGGTATTTGATCACCTCTGTGGTTTTTATTGTAAAAAGACCGAATTTAAAAAAAAAAAAAAAAAATTTTTTTTTATATTTTGTTATAAAATTTTAAAAAGGGTAATTTATCTCCTTCATTGATGTACGCTGATGAGGCGGCACTGGTGGGCACTGATAGGTGGCAGTTATGGGCACTGATGGGTGGCAGTGATGGGCACTGATCTGGTACATTGATAGGCAACACTGCTAGGTGGCACTGATTGGCACCACTGGTGGGCATTGATAGGTGACACTTGTGGGCATTGATAGGTGGCACTTGTAGGCATTGATAGTTGGCACTCATGGGCATTGATATGTGGCACTGGTGGGCACTGTGGGCACTGTCAGGTGGCAATGTCAGGTGGCACTGGCAGGGGGTACTGGTGGCACAATTGAGGCATTATTGTCTCCTCCTCTTCGGGACCGATGTCCCTTGCTAATGAGCCGGTGATCTTTTTTTTTTCTCCTCGCACTGTCAGCGAGAGGAGAAAAAAAAAACGATCACAGAGCTTTTGTTTTGATCATGTGATCAACTGTCATTGGCTGACAGCTGATCACATGGTAAGGGGCTGGGACCGGCCCCTTACTTGGATCGGTGATCACATCGCGCTCGGTGCGCGCCCTATAGGGTGCGTGCACAGGGGAGGCCGTCATATGACGGCCTCCCGGGAAGTGAGGTCCGCGCTATAGCCATCATTCGGCTACAGCGCGGATATCAAGCGGTTAAGCACTTGCCTTAAAACTATGTACAGCTGTAAGGCTTCACCAGCATTTATCTAATGTTGTCCTAGCCGCTTCCGGACCACCCACCGTACATATACTGCGACAGGGCAGCCCGGCTGTACGTACCTGTACATTGTTTCCTCTTCCTGGGTCTGAGGTGCGCGCGTGATTGGACACAGCGGGAGCCAATTAGCGGGTTCGGCGGCAGCGATGGCTGCCAGCCACCCGCAATCATTCATAGAAGAGGTAGAACGGTGGTCTGCCAAGGTAAACAAGGCAGACCTTCATTCTGTCACAGAGGAAGAGAGAGATCTGTGATTCCTGCTAATCCCTCTTCCTCCAGTCAGTCCATCCCTCACACAGTTAGAAAGCACTCCCTAGGAGCACTCTTAACCCTTTGATCGCCCTGATGTTAACCCCTTTCCTGCCAGTGTCATTTATATAGTAACAGTGCATATTTTTAGCACTGATCACTGTATTGGTGTCACTGGTCCCCAAAAAGTGTTACTTAGTGTCAGATTTGTCCGCCGCAATGTCGCAGTCCCACTAAAAATCGCTGATAACCGCCATTACTAGTAAAAATAAAAATGCCATATAAATATTCCATAGTTTGTAGGCATGATAACTTTTGCGTAAAACCAATCAATATAAATTTTTTTTAATTTGTCGCTCCTTTTTCGTTTGTAAACAAAACAAGAGAAAATTCGCCCATGGGACTTTAAATGAGTTGGTCATATAGGTCATGATGAGTAGTATAAAGATTTATTGAAGTTCCAAAAACATAATTTATAATGAGCATAAAAACATCATAGGGCATGATTAGACCATTGACATATTGATTATGTCAAAAATGTATGTAGATCTAATGGTAAACACCATAAAGGTGAGATAAATATATAGAGATAAGGTATCTTTGAATGTCCATGTAGTATACTAGAATGAAGAGAGAACACAAACAAGCAAGGGTGGATATGAACACAATACGAGGAGTAAGATGAAGACAAACCAAGATATAGAAAGAAAACTAGAGAGATGTATCTTAGTAATAAGTAATGAGTATAGCATTCCACACATAGTATGTGCAAGTGAGGTTGAGTAAAAATAAAATAACATTTTGCATGATAGTGATGTGCTTACCCATGTGTAGGACCTCTCAGGTACGAGGGAACAAGCCAAGTGAGGAAAGAGAGGAGAGTTCGCCATGTCACAGCCTCTAAACTTAAACCCCCGAGCGGGAGCGTTGGGCTACGCCCCTAACGCCATACGAACGTGGCTGAGGTGGATGCCCACGCTGCGCATGCGCGAGCTCCTCCAGCCAACGTGATGACGCACTGCACGTCAAATCGTGGAGCCGCAAGGATGCGGAAGTCACACGATGGGTGCAGGTGTATGGCGCCGATGTAAAGGTGGCCCCGCCCATACAAATTAGGAGGGGAGGGGACAGCAGGGGAGAAGGTAGCCCCCCATTTATACATCGCAGCTCCCGGAAAAGAGAAACAAAACCGCGGCCACCGATGGATACAGCACATAGGAGACACGGAGTACCTTCCGCTGTTGCCTTTGTAGATCAGTCCTATGGACCCATTGACCATAATGCAAGTATGGGGTATTTCCTTTAGGCCATGTACTTCTTCTTTGACCATTATCATTATTGAATGTTATATCTTATTGATACCTATTATTTTGTAGATATCCTGCATATACACCAACTCCTGAAGAAGCGAGCAGAGCTCGCGAAACGCGTCGAGTACTAAGTTGTATATGTATACTATGTATTTTTATACTGTAATCAATATGCCAATGGTCTAATCATGCCCTATGATGTTTTTATGCTCATTATAAATTATGTTTTTGGAACTTCAATAAATCTTTATACTACTCATCATGACCTATATGACCAACTCATTTAAAGTCCCATGGGCGAATTTTCTCTTGTTTTGAATGTTTAATAGGGATGGAGTTGTGTTATATTAAGAGGCAGCATCCAGACCGCCCTCTTTTTCTTTTTCGTTTGTAGTGCAAAAAATAAAAAACGCAGAGGTGATCAAATACCACCAAAAGAAAGCTCTATTTGTGGGAAAAAAAGGACATCAATTTTGTTTGGGTACAGCATCGTAGGACCGCGCAATTGTCAGTTAAAATAACACAGTCGCAAATCACAAATAAATGGCCTAGTCATGAAGGGGTTGAAGTGGCTAGAAGCTGCATGACCCTCTCCCTGCTGTATGGTATTATAATTTTTTATTGGCTTTGGTACATGTTTCCTAATCCCTATGACAGTTTCCATTTTCTCATTCCTCTCTTTCACAGTATTTTCCAGGTTATCTCAAAAAATGGCTATTATTTAACACCAAGATTAGCCCCCCATAGAATTCAATGAGATTCACTTTAGTAAAAATTACACTCACTTTATAGTCAATAACACAGGGGTAAAGTGTTAATTACTAAATATATCAATATTATTAATGTTTGTCTATATCCTGTACCATACTGAGAGTAGACAGTGTAAATGTTACTTCAAGCCAATCATGTAGAGAAGGAGTTAAGTAGGGGGCTATTTCTCAGAAGCTTCCTCATGTGTAATTAACCATAACATGCAACCGGGGTGTGGGACATGACTGGGGCTTCCCAGAGATAAACAAAGGATGTATTCCATGAAAGCGTCAGTGCCACAGCCGCTGGGACCCCTCACTGAGATGGCCTCATTTTGCCAGAATCCATGGTCTTACACTACAGGAGGGATAGTTTGTGCATTACTGATGAAGTACACATACTGTATATGTACATCAACACATCTTCAGCATGTTCTGATTTTTAGAGAGATAGATGGAACTCCTTTTGAACAAATACACAATGGTACCCCTTATGCACTGCATATGACACATGATAAGTTACGATTTATTTATTACCAACTGAGAAACAGAAATTGAGATGTAGAACAGTACCAGTGCATGCAGTATGACCTGAGTGTGAGCTAAAAAAAAAAAATTAGGCCATTAAAAAACATAAAGGGCTTAGCCTTAGTGGTTAGTCAAATTTATAAGCTTTTTATTAAGAAGTAGATGGTGGTTAGTCAGGTTATTGGTTTGAAATAAACTGTATAGAACATAAAACGCATGTCCTAAAATTATATGAGATAATGGGTAACGTACTATAATAATATAATGTTCTGTTCTAACAAAGTTATGGAGTTGAGTTACTAAAGGAAAATAGACTGTGCACTTTGGAAGTACAGTTTCTCCATAGCTTAATAAATGAGGGGAAGCTTCACTTTGCGAAGCATACCCAATTACACGCAAGGAAAAAGAAAAAAGATAAACAACATATTTGCTTGTACGTGATTGGATGATGGAAGTCAGCAAAGCTTCCTCTTATTTGCTAAGCTATGCAACTGCACTTGCCAAGTGCACAGTCTACTTGCCTTTAGTAAATAAACCCCAATGTGTTGCAGACTGATACAGCTTTATTCAAGTTCAACCTCTTAACGCTGATGTAACACAAATATGTGGCCCCACTAGACTGGGCTTTTTTCCGTGGGGGCCGAATATTTGTGTATCTCCATTTGTGCTGGGAGTGTGCCACACAGTACACTCCCAGCACAGGGACCGGGGTCTTACCGTGAGCCCTGGGCCCCATACTAACGGTCGAGACCGGAAGTCGAGACTCCGTGTCACCTGATCACTGTGATAATCACTGTGAAGCCCACCACTGTGTTTTCTTTTTCTGTGAATGGAGGTGAGAGATACATTGTATCTCTCCTCTCCTTGCAGAGAAAAAAAAAGTGTGTGCAAAAAAAAATAAAAAATAAAAAAATAACTAGATAAAGCTTTGATCTAGGTCAGTATGAGGGTTAGTGTTTGGGTCAAGGTCGGGTCAAAGGTCAAGGTCAGGGTCAAAGGTCAAGGTCAGTATTTTTTTTTGGGGGGGGACAGATTTTTTTTTATATTGGTATCAGTGTCAATTAATGTCAGTGTATTTTAGGTAGGATAAAAAAGGAAAATGTGCACTATTGTTTATGGGCTGTACTACGGGTACATACAACTAACATACACATATGTGGCATAGCTGCGATCATCAGGAGCAGGAGAATTTAATTTGAGTTGTTTTTTGGTGGAAGGTTATGGTAGTACCAAGAAATATATAGCTACAATTAAATAACATTCTTTGTTTTACAATTTCTTTTACTATTTTGGGCCAGTTTTCCTTTGATAATAAAAAAAGGAAGATATCCATTACCATTTACCACCAAATGAAAGCCCAATTTGTCCTGAAAAAAAAAAACCAAGGTATAATCCACCTGGATGCACAAAGTAGTTGTGATGATATGTACGGTTTTACTAATACAAGTCAAAGTTGCAAAATTGTGCTTAGGCATTTTGATTTGTTTTACCCTTAGGTGCAAAGGGGTTAAAGTGATTGTAAAGGATCATTTTTTATTTTTTCAAAATAACAAACATATCATACTTACCTCCACTGTGCAGCTCATCTTGCACAGAGTGGCCCCGAACATCCTCTTCTGGGATCCCCCCGGTGGCTCTCGCGGCTCCTCCCTGCATCAGATAACCCCCAAGAAGATTTGATTGGATTTGATTGACAGCAGCGGGAGCCAATGGCTGCGCTGCTATCAATCTATCCAATCAAGAGCCGGGACCCCGTGGAGTGAGGGACAGCGCGTCCCCGTTGAGGAGATGAAGGGGCTCAGGTAAGTAAAACGGGGGGGCTGGGGGGAGGGTGACTACCAGGTGTTTTTTCACCTTAATGCATACGATGCATTAAGGTGAAAAAACACGAGGGTTTACAACCCCTTTTAAGACCAGCTATAAACCTTTCCTTCAGGGCAGAGTTAGTCATTCTAAGCAAAGTTGCATCTCTTAGGACCCATTTAAACACAGTTGTAATCCAGTTTCAACACACATTCACTGCAGGTCACTACAATGCATGGTATCTTTTATATCTTTTTATGTTTTATTTTTGTATGCAAATGTTATTTTACAAATAAGCATTTTATATAAGGTCCCTTAAATATTATTGTTTTGCAGTAAATGCTTGACTTTCTGATAAGCTCGCTAGCTCTACTCTTTTGCTTTCTAAGTGATATTTTATATGATTCTATATGAAGAAGGGAGGGTATCCTTCCCTGCACTCATTCAGCTATCTATATGTTCATGTAGAATAATTAAAAATCTAAAGACTCTAGAGCTTCATCCTCTGCCTGTAAGTGTAAGCTATGAAAAGTTAATCTACATTATTTCATATTCACTTGAAAAAAGAAATAAAAAGGTAATAGTATTTTTAGTCTTAACCACTTGCCGACCAGCTCACGCACATTTCGGCAAATTGGCTCTTTCCCGCAAATATGGGTATGTTGGCTCCTTTAAGAGCCATAGCAGGTGTACGCCTGCTGCATGGTGGGGGACCCGATGCACATGGCCGGCGGACGCAATGTCTGTTGACCACCCGCGTTCTGGCACGAGAGCCAGAACGGGGATATGTAAACACACAAATCCTCGTTCTGACATGAGAGAAGAGACAGATCTGCTGTTCCTAGTAATCAGGAACAGCAATATGTCTACTCGTCCAGTCAGTCCCATCCCCCCCCACAGTTAGAAACACACAACCCCTTAAGTGCCAGTGACATGTATACAGCAATCAGTGGCTATTTTTAGCTCTGATCACAGTATAAATGTCAATGGACCCAAAAAAGTGTGAAAACTGTCCACCGCAATGTCGCAGTCCCGCTAAAAATTGCTGATCGCCGACATTACTAGTAAAAATAATAATAAAAATGCCATAAATATATCCCCTATTTTGTAGACGCTATAACTTTTGCACAAACCAATCAATATACGCTTAATGTGATTTTTTTACCAAAAATATGTAGAGGAATACATATTAGCCTAAACTGATGAAGAAATTTGTTTTTTAAAATTATTTTTTGGGATATTTGGATATAGCAAAAAGTAAAAAGTAAAAAATATTGCATTTTTTTCAAAATTTCTGTCTTTTTTTGTTTATAGCTCAAAATAAAAATAATGCAGAGGTGATCAAATACCACCAAAAGAAAGCTCTATTTGTGTGAAAAAAAGAACATCAATTTTGTTTGGGTACAGCGTCGCACAACCGTGCAATTGTCAGTTAAAGTGATGCAGTGCCTGGTCATTAAGGGGGAAAATCTTCCGGGGCTGAAGTTGGTCTGTTATCCTGCCTGGGCATCATATGACCTCCAGCAGGATAAAATACAGGCACGCCCCCGTAGGGGCACGCAGCGTGGCGATCGGAGGTGCTGTGTGACCAATCATAGCCGATCATCATGTGAACCAGGTAGTGCCAATGCCAGTAAAAGGCATTCCTCTGTTCGTGCTGACAGGGAGAGCCGATTGGCGGCTCTCCCTTTCAGAGGGAGGGTCTGTGCTGATAATCAGAACATTGATTATCAGCACAGCCCCATCAGATGTGCTACCACAGCTGCCAATAAGTGTCCCTCAGGCACTAAAATATTATATTCATGAAATCACGATAAATAATAAAGAAAGAAGTTTGTGAGAAGTCTGTGAGAATATGAGCAGCAAAACAACTTCATTCTTCTAGCATTATAAAGAAGAAGAGAGTGCGCTGCATTAAACAATTTAAAACATTGCAGCATGACGAAAGTGCTATATCCATTATGAACGGTAGTTTTACCAGACCGAGCAGTTCCATCTCGGAATTTATTCTGAGCATGCGTGGCACTTTGTGCGTTGGAATTGTCCACACACGGTCGGAATTTGCGTGAACGGATTTTGTTGTCAGAAAATTGTCTGAAATTTAAACGAAAAAATACTGACAATTTTTAAAAAAACGCATTATTTTTTACTTTTTGCTATAATAAATATCCCCCCAAAAAATTTAAAAAAACGTTTTTTTTTCCCTCAGTTTAGGCCGATACGTATTCTTCTGGTAAAAAATGGACAGTTTCCCCGGTGGGGCTTTAGACAGCAATATCTTGAAATCCAGAATAATAAAAAAATGTGTAACCAGTAAGTGCTTTTATTGAACCATGAACAATAGTAATGTTATAATTCAATTGGCATTACAACATAGAGCGCTGGCCAAGTAGTACAATACATATTTCACAATATAAAGTCGACACATCTTTACACAAAATTATATACAGTCATACATTTCCGGGCTGTTGACGGTATAAATCCCCGACGCGTTTCGACCTGTGTACGGTCATCATCAGGGGGATAGTTGGTTCTATAAAATACATTGAATATCTTCAAAATTTAAGAACATGTCATCATAAATCTCATTGTAAGGTTAAAAATGGTAGTATATTTACCGCTGAAAAGTAGAGGGAATAATCCTTTGGCCAGTAAAAACCGTAAATGGATCCGGGGGGCCCCCATATTCGCCCCTGTCTCCCCAGAGCGCATGAGTCCAGCCCAAGGGGCTTGCAAGGAGCCACATAGACGCCCTCCAGGGGAAGGAGAAGTCAGCACCTGCGACAAATACCCAATAAGTCAAAATGATTCTCAGCACATTGGCAAGAGTATGAAGTGTATGGGCTAACTGCAATCCTAGTGATCAATATATATTGATCTGGTGTCCTAAGGTTTCATGATTGTAATTAATTATATAGAAGGTGGCAAAACCATAAAAGAAATGGTTGTATAGTTATAGGGTTGTTTGAGTGGTGTGGTGTGTAAACACAGGTGAGTGGGAAGTGATATGTGGTACTAGGAATATGAAAAACCCTTTGAGTGATAAAGTAAAATTGGATGGATGGGCAGCACAATGCTGACTACAGTGCCATGTCCAGGTGAATGAAATAGTGTGTAGTGTCAGCCAACACATGGTGGGATAAAAGTGAAAAACAAGTCAAAAGAAAAGTGTGTGAATGAATAAAACCAAATGAAACAATCAAAAACATGTGTGAAAGATCTAAGGTGATTATAGGAATAGGAGTATGAGTGTAGTGTTGTGATATTAGAGGAGTAGGAATATATGTATAGTATAATAATTTACCTTGTGCCACAGTGTGGCTGATGTAGTATGGTAAAGTTTGACTTGTATGAACCAAATTGCAATGAAGCAAAAAAGGTAAAAAGCTGGAGCCAAAAAAGGATTTGTGCAGTGCCATCCATTACGGTCTGCGTGGAGTCATAGTAAGACTCACAGGCAGCCGATCATGGATATATGCCTAAAGTAGGCAATTAATTGAGTAGGCACAGGTGCTGATCTCCTCCCCCCCAGAGTGAGCAGCCCACATGTGGCTCCCCCGGCATCCCTGTAGGCGGGAAAAAAAAAAAAAAAAACACCCCGGCAGCTGCCGTCAACTCCGCCGCAAACCGCGAGATGTCGCGGCGCCGTGCACATGCCAAAGTAACTCGCACATGCGCACCTCGCCGCGGCTCATCCGGAGGTGATCAAGGGATGCCGCCGGCAGAGTGAAGCTCACGTCGGTGGACGATGGATACAAACGTCCGTCAATCAGAGCATGTTAGCCCATACACTTCATACTCTTGCCAATGTGCTGAGAATCATTTTGACTTATTGGGTATTTGTCGCAGGTGCTGACTTCTCCTTCCCCTGGAGGGCGTCTATGTGGCTCCTTGCAAGCCCCTTGGGCTGGACTCATGCGCTCTAGGGAGACAGGGGCGAATATGGGGGCCCCCCGGATCCATTTACGGTTTTTACTGGCCAAAGGATTATTCCCTCTACTTTTCAGCGGTAAATATACTACCATTTTTAACCTTACAATGAGATTTATGATGACATGTTCTTAAATTTTGAAGATATTCAATGTATTTTATAGAACCAACTATCCCCCTGATGATGACCGTACACAGGTCGAAACGCGTCGGAGATTTATACCGTCAACAGCCCGGAAATGTATGACTGTATATAATTTTGTGTAAAGATGTGTCGACTTTATATTGTGGAATATGTATTGTACTACTTGGCCAGCGCTCTATGTTGTAATGCCAATTGAATTATAACATTACTATTGTTCATGGTTCAATAAAAGCACTTACTGGTTACACATTTTTTTATTATTCTGGATTTCAAGATATTGCTGTCTAAAGCCCCACCGGGGAAACTGTCCATTTTTTACCATTATTGTTTTGGGGTGTGCAGCGCATGCGTCTCTCCCACATGTGTTTTTCTCTTTATTACCGAATTTTGGGTGGTTAAACACCCCTCTCCCCTATGACACATGAGAGACATGGCAGGAGCTTTGTGTTGCTCATACGGCCCTTCTAACCCTCACATGTCTAAAACCTCTTTTGATACGATACACATTTTGGGGGTGACACTTTGTTTGCCTCTTGCGGAGGAAACGCCCCCCAAAATGGGGGAGTAGATCGTAACTGTATCTTTCCCCACCTCATGCATCAGGATAGATCTATTTTAGACTCTTGTACTGCAGTAGATCAGATGTTTAACTAACATCTGTTCTGTAAATATACATGTTAGGATCCAGGGTCAGTGAGCTACCACTCAGCTCCTGCATAAATTCAATGATTACCTCATCATCTACAATTTAGTGCCTACTGCATTTACATATGCACTTTAGATTATGGCCGTCATGGATCATGGTGGACCTCTGCCGCCCCTGTTGGCTTCATGGGGGTGAGTCCTGGTCTAATTGAAGGCTTCCCGTTTGTATCCATCGTCCGCCGACGTGAGCTTCACTCTGCCGGCGGCATCCCTTGATCACCTCCGGATGAGCCGCGGCGAGGTGCGCATGTGCGAGTTACTTTGGCGTGTGCACGGCGCCGCGACATCTCGCGGTTTGCGGCGGAGTTGACGGCAGCTGCCGGGGTGTTTTTTTTTTTTTTTTTTTTTTTTTCCCCACCTACAGGGATGCCGGGGGAGCCACGTGTGGGCTGCTCACTCTGGGGGGGAGGAGATCAGCACCTGTGCCTATTCAATTAATTGCCTACTTTAGGCATATATCCATGATCGGCTGCCTGTGAGTCTTACTATGACTCCACGCAGACCGTAATGGATGGCACTGCACAAATCCTTTTTTGGCTCCAGCTTTTTACCTTTTTTGCTTCATTGCAATTTGGTTCATACAAGTCAAACTTTACCATACTACATCAGCCACACTGTGGCACAAGGTAAATTATTATACTATACATATATTCCTACTCCTCTAATATCACAACACTACACTCATACTCCTATTCCTATAATCAGCTTAGATCTTTCACACATGTTTTTGATTGTTTCATTTGGTTTTATTCATTCACACACTTTTCTTTTGACTTGTTTTTCACTTTTATCCCACCATGTGTTGGCTGACACTACACACTATTTCATTCACCTGGACATGGCACTGTAGTCAGCATTGTGCTGCCCATCCATCCAATTTTACTTTATCACTCAAAGGGTTTTTCATATTCCTAGTACCACATATCACTTCCCACTCACCTGTGTTTACACACCACACCACTCAAACAACCCTATAACTATAAAACCATTTCTTTTATGGTTTTGCCACCTTCTATATAATTAATTACAATCATGAAACCTTAGGACACCAGATCAATATATATTGATCACTAGGATTGCAGTTAGCCCATACACTTCATACTCTTGCCAATGTGCTGAGAATCATTTTGACTTATTGGGTATTTGTCGCAGGTGCTGACTTCTCCTTCCCCTGGAGGGCATCTATGTGGCTCCTTGCAAGCCCCTTGGGCTGGACTCATGCGCTCTGGGGAGACAGGGGCGAATATGGGGGCCCCCCGGATCCATTTACGGTTTTTACTGGCCAAAGGATTATTCCCTCTACTTTTCAGCGGTAAATATACTACCATTTTTAACCTTACAATGAGATTTATGATGACATGTTCTTAAATTTTGAAGATATTCAATGTATTTTATAGAACCAACTATCCCCCTGATGATGACCGTACACAGGTCGAAACGCGTCGGGGATTTATACCGTCAACAGCGCGGAAATGTATGACTGTATATAATTTTGTGTAAAGATGTGTCGACTTTATATTGTGGAATATGTATTGTACTACTTGGCCAGCGCTCTATGTTGTAATGCCAATTGAATTATAACATTACTATTGTTCATGGTTCAATAAAAGCACTTACTGGTTACACATTTTTTTATTATTCTGGATTTCAAGATATTGCTGTCTAAAGCCCCACCGGGGAAACTGTCCATTTTTTACCATTATTGTTTTGGGGTGTGCAGCGCATGCGTCTCTCCCACATGTGTTTTTCTCTTTGATACGTATTCTTCTACATATTTTTGGTAAAAAAATCGCAATAAGCTGTTATTGATTGGGTTGCGCAAAAGTTATAGCGTTTACAAAATAGGGGATAGTTTTACGGCATTTTTATTAATATCTTTTTTTTACTAGTAATAGCGGCGATCAGCAATCTTTATTGTGACTGCGACATTATGTCGGACATTTTTGACACATTTTTGGGACCATTGTCATTTATACAGCAATCAGTGCTATAAAAATGCACTGATTCCTGTGTAAATGACACTGGCAGTGAAGGGGTTAACCACTAGGGGGCGGGGAGGGGTTAAGTCAGTACTAGGGATGTGTTCTAACTGTAGGGGGGATGGGCTGTGTGTGACACGTCACTGATCTCTGCACCCGATGACAGGGAGCAGAGATCAGTGACACTGTCACTAGGCAGAACGGGGAGATGCTTGTTTCGTCCTCTCCGTGAGGCGACCGCGGGTATCCCCGCGGTGATCGAGTCTGCAGGTCCCGCGACCCGACTCACGTAGCTCGCGGCAGGTGCGCGCACACGGCGGCAAAATTAAAGTAATGTATGGGTACATTACTTTGCGCAGCCGTGCCATTCTGCCGACGTATATCTACAGGAGCCGACCGGAAAGCGATTAATGTGAGTTGGCAATGTGAAAGTGGTTTTATGGCAAAATAATTTTTTTGAAGGTTTCACATAATGGCGGCCTTCCACTATTTCTTCCTTATGTTGCATGAATCTATATGATTACAGGCAGTCCCCAAGTTACAAACATCCGATTTACATACAACTCATACTTAAAGCGGACCTTCAGTCATTTTTTCAACTTTCCATCTATTTAATCTTCTGCCCTTGTTGTTTCAACTTTGGATAGTAAAACATTTTTTTTCTGCCAGTAAATACCTTATACAGTCCACTTCCTGTTTCTTGTCTGGTCATTATCTTAGGCTTTTGACATCATGCACAACTCTCTCTGCCCACAGTTAAAATGGATGCAGCCAGACTCAGTGGAGGGAGATTTCTGCAGCATATTTGGCAAGTACTGAATCACAGTATATATAAAATAATATGCAAAGTGGTTGGAGGGAAGATTCAGAATGGCAAAGATGTTTTTATTACAAATTATGTGAGCAGACTGCAGTTCCTCTTTAAGAACGGAAGCAGCGTAATGTCATGTTGGTCCCTGAAACTGCCGGGTGGCTATCTTGTTATTCAACGCATGCTGCCACCTACTGTCCAGCGGACCGGTCAGCAATCCAACATCACTGCATGGCCAGTTAGCTCTTCCCTATGCTATCCAAAACTTTAAAATATTTTTTTGGCTGGAGTTACACTTTAAAAATGTACCTGTTCCAACTTACATACAAATTCAACTTAAAGTGTAAAGCCTCCTACACACGATCGGACTTTCCGACAACAAATCCGTGGAATTTTGTTTGAAGGGTGTTGGCTCCAACTTGTCTTGCATACACACGATCACACAAATGTTGACCAACAATTACGAACCTAGTGACATACAAGACATACTAGATGTTTCTTCAGCTCTTTAGCGCCACCCTTTGGGCTCCTTCTGCTAATTCTGTGTTAGTAGAAGTTTGGCGAGTGTTGATTTGCGCTTTTCTTTTCGCTTTTTTTTATTTAGCGCTTTTCGGTTCGCGCTTTTCATTTTGTGCCTTTTATCAACCAGACGTGTTGCGGAATCAGAGGAGATAACGTGTTATTTATTATTGGCCTTGGAGTTATTGCTTTGACATAATTTTTTGGTTGAATAATGATTTGATTTGGTATATTTTCTATATTTTTGGATGCATAGAATTTTTGGTTAAGTTCTATTGGCAGATAGCATGTCTAATTTTATTTGTTTTCTTTTTTTAATGCACTATTAAAAAATTGTGGAGAATAATACTTGGCTATGTGTTTTCAAATGACAGTTTGAGAGTAGGCAGTTACATTTAAAAAAATACAATGTAAAATTGACAAGGGACACCAACATAGTTGTATCTTTGATCTTAAAAACTAGGGGATAATGGTGTTGTGGTAACTTGCCCAAATAAAAAAAATTAAAAAGCATAATAATATTATTCTTAATATCACTAGAAAAAAAATGTCTTTGAAAATTTGTTTGCAATAACTCCATCAGTATCACCAGCAAAGCAGCTTCATTATTATCCCATTAAAGAATAAGAGAATGCGCTGCATTTGGAGATTTCATAATTTGCCACTTCACGAATGTTAATTCTCCATTACAAACGCTAGTTTACAAGACCGACTGCTTCTGCTTCCGAGCATGCATAGTTACATAGTTACATAGTTAGTCAGGTTGAAAAAAGACACAAGTCCATCCAGTTCAACCTTAAAAACAATAAATAAATAAAATAATATACCCAATTTTATACCCAATTTTATACCCCAATTTTATACCCACAGTTGATCCAGAGGAAGGCAAAAAACTCCAGCAGAGCATGCTCCAATTTGCTACAGCAGGGGAAAAAATTCCTTCCTGATCCCCCAAGAGGCAATCAGATTTTCCCTGGATCAACTTTACCTATAAATGTTAGTACCCAGTTATATTATGTACATTTAGGAAAGTATCCAGGACTTTCTTAAAGCAATCTACTGAGCTGGCCAGAACCACCTCTGGTGGGAGTCTATTCCACATTTTCACAGCTCTTACTGTGAAGAAACCTTTCCATATTTGGAGATGAAATCTCTTTTCCTCTAGACGTAAAGAGTGCCCCCGTGTCCTCTGGGTTGACCGTAATGAGAATAACTCAACACCAAGTTCACTATATGGACCCCTTATATATTTGAACATGTTGATCATATCCCTCCTTATTCTCCTCTTCTCAAGAGTGAATAAATTCAGTTCCTCTGATCTTTCCTCATAGCTGAGCTCCTCCATGCCTCTTATCAGTTTGGTTGCCCTTCTCAGCACTTTTTCCAGTTCCCCGATATCCTTTTTGAGAACTGGTGCCCAAAACTGAACTGCATATTCCAGATAAGGTCTTACTAATGATTTGAACAGGGGCAAAATTATATCTCTCTCTCTGGAATCCATACCTCCGTTAATACAAGACTTTGCTCGCTTTGGAAACTGCAGCTCGGCATTACATGCTATTATTGAGCTTATGATCTACCAAAACCCCCAGATCCTTCTCCACCATGTATTCCCCCAGTTGTACTCCCCCTAGCATGTATGATGCATGCATATTCTTAGCCCCCAAGTGCATAACTTTACATTTCTCTACATTAAACCTCATCTGCCACATAGTTGTCCAATTAGACATTGCATTGAGGTTGGCTTGTAAATTGGAGACATCCTGTAAGGACGTTATTCCACTGCATAGCTTGGTGTCATCTGCAAAGACAGAAATGTTACTTTTGATCCCAGACCCAATATCATTTATAAAGATATGAAAAAGTAAGGGTCCCAGCATTGAACCTTGGGGTACCACTGATAACCTTAGACCATTCAGAGTAAGAATCATTAACCACTACTCTCTGAATTCTGTCTTTTAGCCAGTTTTCTATCCATTTACAAACTGATATTTCCAGGCCTGTAGACTTTACTTTATACATGAGCCGCGTGTGGGAAACTGTGTCGAACGCTTTTGCAAAATCCAAGTATACCACGTCCATAGCCACCCCTCTGTCCAAGGTTTTACTTACCTCTTCATAAAAAGAAATCAGGTTTGTCTGACAACTTCTGTCTTTCATGAATCCATGCTGTCCGTTGCTTAAAATGTTTTTTTTTCCAGCAAGAACTTGTCTATGTGGTCTTTTATTAAACGCTCCAGTATCTTCCCGACTATAGAAGTTAAACTTACAAGTCTATAGTTACTTGGTAAAGACTTTGATACCTTTTTAAATATAGGCACCATGTTCGCCTTGCGCCAATCCAGTGGTACTATTCCCGTCATTAATGAGTCCCTAAAAATTAGATACAATGGCGTTGAAATTACAGAGCTCAATTCTTTTAGGATCCGTGGGTGGATGCCATTAGGTTCAGGTGCTTTAGCCACCTTTATTCTGTCTAAATATTTCTGGTCCATATCACTTTTGAGCCATTGTGGATCATTCGGGGCTGTATCAATACCACCCCCATTATGGACATGAGCTCCCCCATGCTCTTTTGTATACACAGAGCTGAAGAAAGTATTTAATAAATTTGCCTTGTCTTTGTCCCCAGTCACCCACTCTAGATTATTTTGTAAAGGGCCTACATGCTCAGACCTGACCTTTTTACTATTAATATATTTGAAGAATTTTTTGGGGTTTGTCCTACTATCTTTTGCAATCTGTCGTTCGTTTTGAATTTTTGCATCCTTGATTTCCTTTTTACATATTCTGTTAAATTCATTGTAACATTTAAACAACACTATGTTCCTTTATTTTTATATATTTTTAAAAGCTCTTTTCTTATTGTTTATAGCTTTTTTAACTTTGGCCGTGAGCCACATAGGTTTTGTTTTTAGCCTTTTAAACTTATTGCCTATGGGAATATACTTTGCAGTGAGTTCACAAACAGTTTTTTTTGAAGAATTCCCATTTCTGTTCCGTGTTTATCAATGCAAATATTCCCTCCCAGTCTAAATCCTGGAGAGCAGCCCTCATCCTTGGAAAACTTGCTCTCTTGAAGTTAAGTGTTTTTATCTTTCCCGTATGTATTTCTTGTTTACAGCTAACATCAAATGAAATCATGTTATGATCACTGCTACCCAGGTGTTCCTTTATCCGGACATTAGTAATAAGCTCTGCATGGTTTCAGATTACCAGGTCCAACAGATCTTCATTTCTTGTTGGGGCCTCAATAAACTGTACCATAAAATTGTCCTGTAATAGGTTTATACATTTTTGCCCTTTAACTGTCCCAGCAGTGCCATTACTACAGTCAATTTCTGGGTGGTTAAAATCCCCCATTATTATCACTGTCCCAGCCCTTGCAGCCCTTTCCATCTGTGCAAGGAGCTGAGTCTCCACCTCCTCATTAACATTGGGTGGTCTATAACAAACTCCAATGATTAACTTTGAACTACGCCTATCTATATGCAGTTCCACCCATAATGCTTCAGACTCACCACACTCTCCATCAACCAGGTCCTCTTTCACACTTGCTTTGAGATCACTTCTCACAATGAGACAGACCCCGCCACCTTTCCTTTTTACCCTGTCTCTCCGGAAGAGTGCATAGCCAGTAATATTAATAGCCCAGTCATGTGAGGATTAAGGCAAAGTTTCAGGAATACCGATTACATCATAGCTCTCCTCATGCACCAGAGCTTACAACTCACCTATTTTGCTTGGCAGACTTCTGGCATTGGTGTACAAACACTTTAATGCATTATTACATTTTGCGCTGGTGTTTTTCATATCATTTTTAATAGTGCAAATGGCATTATAGTTTCCAATGGCTGTTTGCAACATGGGAAATTTCTTGTCACCTGCCATAACCCTCCGCCCATCTATCCCCATTCCACCCTCCATTAATGACTGACCCCCTAACTGACCTGTCTGCCTGATGTAATTCTAGTTCACCTTCCCCCCTCAGTCCTAGTTTAAAGACTCCTCCAGCCTTCCTATAAACTTCTCCCCCAGCACAGCAGACCCCCTTCCATTCAAGTGCAAACCGTCTTTAGCATATAGGTTGCACCCCAATGAAAAGTCAGCCCAGTGCTCTAGAAACCCAAATCCCTCCTTCCTACACCAGGTCTTTAGCCATGCATTCAGCTCTCTAATCACCCCCTGCCTTTCCTGTGTTGCGCATGGCACAGGCAATATTTCAGAGAATATCACCTTGGAGGTCCTTCCCTTCAACTTGCAGCCTAGTTCTTTAAATTGATTCTTAAGGAGCCTCCACCTTCCATGTATACTGTCATTGGTTCCAACGTGTCCATGCGTGTTTGTACTTTGAACTTTTGTCCGATGGACTTGTGTACAAGCGATCGGAAAATCCAACAACACATATTTGTTGGCAGAAAATTTGAAGACATGCTAGCCAACATTTGTTGGCAGAAAGTCCGACAACAATTGTCCGATGGAGCATACACACAGTCAGATTTTCCGCCAACAGCCTGACATCCAACATTTCCCGATGGAAAATCCGATCGTGTGTACAGGGCTTATGTTCACCTCTACAGAAAACTCTATAGGGTGAACTTACACAGGACCCCCACCTCGCCCCCACAGTCCCGCTGACTTGAATGGCGGTAATCGCCCATTCTGAGCCCCAGTATAGTCGCCTCATGGCTCCGGGGGGAAATCCTCTCAGCTCTCTCCTCTTCTTCCTCCTCGCTGAGAGGATGGGTTATGTGGCTTCTGATTGGTCCGCGCCTCCCATGTGATGGTGCTGACCAATTAGAATGCTTCTACAGGCACCTCCTGATGGGGTACAGTTAGGATATTAACCACTTCAATACCAGGCACTTAGACACCTTCCCGCCCAGACCAATTTTCAGCTTTCAGCGCTGTCGCAATTTGAATGACAATTGCGCGGTCATGCTACACTGTACCCAAACAAATTTTTTATCATTTTGTTCCCACAAATAGAGCTTTCTTTTGGTGGTATTTGATCACCTCTGCGGTTTTTATTTTTTGCGCAACAAATAAAAAAAGACCGAAAATTTTGAAAAAAAACAAGTTTTTCTTTGTTTCTGTTAAAATTTTTTTGTAAATAAGTACGTTTTCTTCTTCAACGACGGGCACTGATATGGCTAGACTGACGGGCACTGACTGGCACTGATACAGCGGCACTGATGGGCACCGATGAGGTGGCACCAATGAGGTGGCACTGATGAGGTGGCACTGACGGGCACTGATGATGGGCACTGATAGGCGGCACTGATGGGCACTGATAGGCGGCACTGATGGGCACTGATAGGTGGCACTGGTAAGCGGCACTGATGGGCACTCATAGGTGGCACAGATGGGCACTTATAGGCGGCACTGATGGGCACTCATAGGTGGCATTGATGGGCACTCATAGGTGGCATTGATGGTTACTTATGGGTGGCACTGATAGTTGGCACAGATGGGCATGGATGGGCACTGATAGATGGGCACTGATGGTCACGGATGGGCACTGACAGGTGGCATGAATGGACACTGATGGGTGGCACTGACGGCACTGGTTGTTTGCAGTGATGCCCCTAAGGGTGGCATTGTTGGGCATCACTGCAACATAATGGTGCCAATCAGTGCCCATTTGTGGGCACTGATTGGCACTGACTGGGCACACTGGGCACATGTGGATGGCCATGGGGTACATACCTGGCCATCCACATGTTGCCCCTTCCCTGGTGGTCCTAGTGGCGATCCCTGGTGGTCCAGTGTGGTGATCTGAGGGGGGGCTGCGCTGATAAACAATCAGCACAGACCCCCCCTGCCAGGAGAACCGCCGATCGGCTCTCCTCTAATCGCGTCTGTCAGACGCGAGTGAGGAAGAGCCGATCAACGGCTCTTCCTATTGACAGCGTGATCAGCCGTGATTGGACACGGCTGATCACTTGGTAAAGAGCCTCCGCCGGAGGCTTTTTACCAAGATCAGTGTAGCGGTGTGTCAGACTGACACCGATGACGTCCAGTCAGGATAACACAACCACTTCCCGGACGTCAATCCGCTATAGGGCGGGCGGGAAGTGGTTAAGCTCTGGGGTTTTCTAACCCCCGAAGCCGTGAGGCGGCTATTCCAGGGGTTTAGAACAGACAATTACTGCCATTCAGGTCAGCAGGACTGGGGGGGGGGGGGTCCTGTGTAAGTTCACCTTACAGATTTTTTGTAAAGGTAGACTTACCCTTTTTGGAACCCAAGGACCACCTGCATAACTACAGCATGAGGAGAGAAAAGGAGTTGGTCCTAGTGGAAAGTGGATGATGTGTGTGTAACAAGCAATTTTTGACATACCTGTAGTGGGTGGTCATATAAATCTGCTGAGTTTTCTGTGTCGGTGGTGGAAGATCACTCGAGCACTGAATTATTTGTCTGCATGTATTCAAGAAGTGAACATGAGAGCACTTCTATGGGATCCATGATACGGATACTGTATCAAGGGCATAGAGCCTGAATTTGTTGGAGATATCTGCACTACTGTGCTCTTTCTGGAATTCCGGTGACATTATAGGCTCTGATTGGAACACATGCTGGCTCTAGGGGATACATCTTTCATCTTTCTTTTGGTATATAAGTAGACAATCCCTGGTGCAGGAAGGGCACCTTGCTTGTAAGTGCATATGTTTTTACTCAATTTTAATTAACACAGGGCACTTATATCCCCTTCCTGCCCAGACTAATTTACAGCTTTCAGTGCTCTCACATTTTGAATGACAATTACTCAGTCACGCAACACTGTTTCCAAACAAAATTTTTGTAATTTTTTTCACACAAATAGAGCTTTCTGTTGGTGGTATTTAATCACCACTGGGTTTTTTATTTTTTGCGATATAAGTAAAAAAAGAGCTAACATTTTGAAAATAAACACTTTTTTTTAGTTTCTATTGTAAAATTTTGCAAATAAGTAATTACTGTTCATAAATTGCGGTCAACATTTATACTGCTACATATCTTTGGTAAAAAAATAACCCAAATTAGTGTATATTATTTGGTCTGTGTGAAAGTTATAGAGTCTACAAGCTATGGTGCCAATCATTGAAAATTGATCACCGGATCACAGCTTGTGTACTGATGGCTTATATCATTTCTTGAGGCACTGAAATGTCAGGACAGTACAAATAACCAATTTTTAAAACAAATTGTAGCGCTAAAAACACACGAAAAAATAATAATGATAATAAATATAAAGTTCAAAATGTAAATAAACGTAATGTCCCAGGAAAAGCAAGTGTGTGATCCAAAAGAACAAAAATCCACAGTGCAAATGAATGATCTGTATATCAATCTTGTCTGCTTCACAACCTTCAGCTTGTATATCATCGATTAAAGCGAATAGATGGAATACGCTTACCAGAGAGGTTGGATTCTACTGCCGTAAGCATAGAATCAATGAAGCTTATTGCCACCCAGGGAGAAGTGGTGAGATGTTGGAGGCAAGGGTAGAGCCTCTACCAGGCCGGGACGTCCCCTCTCTCCCACCGGAGCTGAGCCGGAAATGGATTCCAAAAGTGGTTTCTCAGTTTCCCAGGATATGTGGAGAAAGGAAGGAATGCTCCCACATAGTGTAACTTCTGGGTGTTTTTTTATTCAAAAAAACCACGGTACATAAAAATGTGATCACAAAGATAAAATAAAGAGCAGTGTATAAGGTCTATAAAAAACCGCCCTGTTTTATGTGGGAGAACTTTCCGGCTCAGCTCCGGTGGGAGAGAGGGGACGTCCCGGCCTGGTAGAGGCTCTACCCTTGCCTCCAACATCTCACCACTTCGCCCTGGGTGGCAATAAGCTTCATTGATTCTATGCTTACGGCAGTAGAATCCAACCTCTCTGGTAAGCGTATTCCATCTATTCGCTTTAATCGATGATATACAAGCTGAAGGTTGTGAAGCAGACAAGATTGATATACAGATCATTCATTTGCACTGTGGATTTTTGTTCTTTTGGATCACACACTTGCTTTTCCTGGGACATTACGTTTATATGCACTTTGAACTTTATATTTATTATCATTATTATTTTTTTGTGTGTTTTTAGCGCTACAATTTGTTTTAAAATTTGTTTTCCTTTTGTCACATGGCTTTGTAGCAGCTGCTGTTATCTCTTTTGGGTAGCGCATTAATCATTCCCCCTTTTTTACTGCCAGTGCAAATAACCCCCAAATGGCCCCTTTTTGGAAAGTAGACAGTGCAATGTATTTATTAAGAGGTATGGTGAGCTTTTTGAAGTTGTAATTGTTTCCCACAATTCTTAGGAAAATTAAGAAATTATTTTTTATTTTTTTTTCTTACACAAAATTGTCATATTAACATGTTATTTCTCACACACAGCATAAGCATACTTCTAATTACACCCTAAAAATACATTCTGCTGCTCTTCCCGAGTATGGCGATACCACATATGTGAGACTTTTTCACAGCCTGGCCACATACAGAGGCTTAACATGCAGGGAGTACCGTCAGCCGTTCTAGGAGCATAAATTACACATCAAATTTCATTCCTACCTATCACACTTTTGAAGGTCCTGGAGCACCAAGGAAGTGGAATTACACACAAAATGATTTTGGAACGAACGAACAAACTTATAATATATTATGGCATTATTTAGAACATGTCATTTTTTCCACAATTTTTTGGAAAATGTGGAAAGAAAATGAAAACTTTTTTTTGCTTATGCCCTGTACACACGGTCAGATTTTCCGATGGAAAATGTGTGATAGGACCTTGTTGTCCGAAATTCCGACCGTGTGTAGGCTCCATCACACATTTTTCATAGGAATTTCCGACACACAAAGTTTGAGAGCTTGCTATAAAATTTTCCGACAACAAAATCCGTTGTCGGAAATTCCGATCGTGTGTACACAAATCCGAAGCACAAAGTGCCAAGCATGCTCAGAATAAATTAAGAGACGAAAGCTATTGGCTACTGCCCCGTTTATAGTCTCGACGTACGTGTTTTACGTCACCGCATTCAGAACGATCAGATTTTCCGACAACTTTGTGTGACCATGTGTATGCAAGACAAGTTTGAGCCAATATCCTTCAGAAAAAATCCATGGATTTTGTTGTCGGAATGTCCGATCAATGTCCGACTGTGTGTACAGGGCATAACACTAGATTTTTCTAACACATACATGTACATAGCAAAAATTACACCCCAAAATACATTTTGCTTCTCCTCCTGAGTATGGCGATACCACATGTGTGAGACTTTTACACAGCCTGGCCACATACAGAGGCCCAACATGCAGGTGTTCTAGGATAGGGATGAGCCGAACACCCCCCTGTTCGGTTCGCACCAGAACATGCGAACAGGAAAAAAGTTCGTTCGAACACGCGAACACCGTTAAAGTCTATGGGACACGAACATGAATAATCAAAAGTGCTAATTTTAAAGGCTAATAAGCAAGTTATTGTCATAAAAAGTGTTTGGGGACCTGGGTCCTGCCCCAGGGGACATGGATCAATGCAAAAAAAAGTTTTAAAAACGGCCGTTTTTTCAGGAGCAGTGATTTTAATAATGCTTAAAGTCAAACAATGAAAGTGTAATATCCCTTTAAATTTCGTACCTGGGGGGTGTCTATAGTATGCCTGTAAAGGGGCGCATGTTTCCTGTGTTTAGAACAGTCTGACAGCAAAATGACATTTTGAAGGAAAAAACTCATTTAAAACTACCCGCGGCTATTGCATTGCCGACAATACACATAGAAGTTCATTGATAAAAACGGCATGGGAATTCCCCAAAGGGGAACCCTGAACCAAAATAAAAAAAAAAAAATGACGTGGGGGTCACCCTAAATTCCATATCAGGCCCTTCAGGTCTGGTATGGATATTAAGGGGAACCCCGGCCAAAATTTAAAAAAAAATGACGTGGGGTTCCCCCTAAATTCCATACCAGACCCTTCAGGTCTGGTATGGATTTTAAGGGGAACCCCGCGCCAAAAAAAAAAAAAAAAACGGCGTGGGGTCCCCCCAGAAATCCATACCAGACCCTTATCCGAGCACGCAACCTGGCAGGCCGCAGGAAAAGAGGGGGGGACGAGAGTGCGGCCCCCCCTCCCTCCTGAACCGTACCAGGCCACATGCCCTCAACATTGGGAGGGTGCTTTGGGGTAGCCCCCCAAAACACCTTGTCCCCATGTTGATGAGGACAAGGGCCTCATCCCCACAACCCTGGCCGGTGGTTGTGGGGGTCTGCGGGTGGGGGGGTTATCGGAATCTGGAAGCCCCCTTTAACAAGGTGACCCCCAGATCCCGGCCCCCCCGTGTGAAATGGTAAGGGGGTACATAAGTACCCCTACCATTTCACGAAAAAAGTGTCAAAAATGTTAAAAATGACAAGAGACAGTTTTTGACAATTCCTTTATTTAAATGCTTCTTCTTTCTTCTATCTTCCTTCATCTTCTGGTTCTTCTGGTTCTTCCTCCGGCGTTCTCGTCCAGCATCTCCTCCGTGGCGTCTTCTATCTTCTTCTCCTCGGGCCGCTCCGCACCCATGGCATGGGGGGGAGGCTCCCGCTCTTCTCTTCTTCTTTTCTTCTCCTCTTCTCTTCTTCATTTTCTTCTCCGGGCCGCTCCGCAATCCATGCTGGCATGGAGGGAGGCTCCCACTGTGTGACGGCGCTCCTCGTCTGACAGTTCTTAAATAACGGGGGGGCGGGGCCTCCCGGTGACCCCACCCCCCTCTGACGCACGGTGACTTGACGGGACTTCCCTGTGACGTCACGGGGAATGCCACAGGGAAGTCCCGTCATGTCCCGTGCGTCAGATGGAGGCGGGGTCACCGGGTGGCCCCGCCCCCCGTTTTTTAAGAACTGTCAGACGAGGAGCGCCATCACACAGCGGGAGCCTCCCTCCATGCCAGCATGGGTTGCGGAGCGGCCCGGAGAAGAAAATGAAGAAGAGAAGAAGATGAAGGAGATGAAGAGAAGAGCGGGAGCCTCCCCCCATGCCATGGGTGCGGAGCGGCCCGAGGAGAAGAAGATAGAAGACGCCGCAGAGGAGATGCTGGACGAGAACGCCGGAGGAAGAACCAGAAGAGCCAGAAGAACCAGAAGAACCAGAAGATGAAGGAAGATAGAAGAAAGAAGAAGCATTTAAATAAAGGAATTGTCAAAAACTGTCTCTTGTCATTTTTAACATTTTTGACAGTTTTTAATTGAAATGGTAGGGGTAAGAACCCCCTTACCATTTCACACAGGGGGGGGCGGGATCTGGGGGTCCCCTTGTTAAAGGGGGCTTCCAGATTCCGATAAGCCCCCCACCCGCAGACCCCCACAACCACCGGCCAGGGTTGTGGGGATGAGGCCCTTGTCCTCATCAACATGGGGACAAGGTGTTTTGGGGGGCTACCCCAAAGCACCCTCCCAATGTTGAGGGCATGTGGCCTGGTACGGTTCAGGAGGGGGGGGGGGGCCGCACTCTCGTCCCCCCCTCTTTTCCTGCGGCCTGCCAGGTTGCGTGCTCGGATAAGGGTCTGGTATGGATTTTTGGGGGGACCCCACGCCGTTTTTTTTTTTTTTTTTGGCGCGGGGTTCCCCTTAAAATCCATACCAGACCTGAAGGGTCTGGTATGGAATTTAGGGGGAACCCCACGTCATTTTTTTTTTTTTAATTTTGGCCGGGGTTCCCCTTAATATCCATATCAGACCTGAAGGGCCTGGTATGGAATTTAGGGGGACTCCCACGTCATTTTTTTTTTTTTAATTTTGGTTCGGGGTTCCCCTTTGGGGAATTCCCATGCCGTTTTTATCAATGAACTTCTATGTGTATTGTCGGCAATGCAATAGCCGCGGGTAGTTTTAAATGAGTTTTTTCCTTCAAAATGTCATTTGGCTGTCAGACTGTTCTAAACACAGGAAACATGCGCCCCTTTACAGGCATACTATAGACACCCCCCAGGTACGAAATTTAAAGGGATATTACACTTTTATTGATTGACTTTAAGCATTATTAAAATCACTGCTCCTGAAAAAACGTCCGTTTTTAAAACTTTTTTTTGCATTGATCCATGTCCCCTGGGGCAGGACCCAGGTCCCCAAACACTTTTTATGACAATAATTTGCATATTAGCCTTTAAAATTAGCACTTTTGATTTCTCCCATAGACTTTTAAAGGGTGTTCCGCGGCATTCGAATTTGCCGCGAACACCCCAAATTTTTCGCTGTTCGGCGAACTTGCGAACGGCCAATGTTCGAGTCGAACATGAGTTCGACTCGAACTCGAAGCTCATCCCTATTCTAGGAGTATAAATTACACATATAATTTCCTGATGACCTATCACACCTTTGAAGGCCCTGGAGCACCAGGACAATGCAATTACCCACAAAATAACCCCATTTTAAAAGCAAACAACCCAACGTTGCAGATAGGTACTCTCATGGGCTGGTGACAGGTACTCTGGAACTCTGATGAGCTGGTGACAGGTACTTGGGTACTCTGATGAGCTGGTGACAGGTGCTTGGGTACTCTAATGGGCTGGTGACAGGTACTCGGGTACTCTGATTGGCTGGTGACAGGTACTCTGATTCTGGTGACAGGTACTATGATGGGCTGTGACAGGCACTCTGGGGCTGTGATGGGTACTCTGATGGGCTGTGACAGGTACTCTGGGGCTGTGACAGGTACTCTGATGGGCTGTGACAGGTACCCTGGGGCTGGTGACAGGTCCTCTTTGTTTGGGGGGAGATCGGGTACTGTACTTTTCTTTTTACTTCCAGGTCTCCTCCTCAAGACCTCACACAGTAAGGAGGAGAACCCAGAAAGGGCATTACAGCCGTTTGTTGACATTTGTGGCCGGCTGTGATTGGACACAGCCAGTCTCATTGTAAAGAGCCAGTTTCACTGGCTCTTTACCCTGATTGGGGATGGGCTGTGTCTGAGGGACACGCCTCATCCCAAATCACCGTGCTGTGGGCCCCCGGGGGCCTGCAGGAGCGATGAGAACCGGAGGTTGTCATATGACCATTACCATTAAGATCAACAGCACAAACATTGGTCCTCCACACATGCCAGGGTACTAGGTATAATTCTTGACTCTGACCTCTCCTTCAGCCCCCACATCCAATCACTGGCTAAATCCTGCCGCGTTAACCTCTGCAACATCTCCAGAATTCAACCCTTCCTGACTAATGACACCACAGCTACTTATTCAATCCTTGATTATTTCCCGCCTTGACTATTGCAACTCTCTCCTTAATAGCCTACCCTTACACAGGCTATCCCCCCTTCAGTCTATTATGAATGCTGCTGCTAGACTAATACACCTCACTAACCGATCCGTGACTGCTGCCCCTCTCTGCCAATCCCTTCACTAGCTTCCCCTGCCCCACCGTATAAAATTCAAAATGCTAACCACAACATACAAGGCCGTCAACAACAGCCCCCCCAACCACATCACCAATCTCATCTGCAGATGTTGACCTAATCTTCCCCTCTGCTCCTCCCAGGACCTCCTGCTCTCTAGCTCCCTTGTTACCTCCTCTCATGCTCGCCTTCAGGACTTCTCCAGAGCCTCTCCCATCCTCTGGATCTCCCTGCCCCGGGAAATCCGATCAGCCCCTAACCTGTCCACCTTTAGGAGATCCCTGAAAACTCATTTATTCGGGGAAGCCCATTCCGAACCACCCCCATCAAATCATTCCCCGCATCTATTACCTTTTGTACCACCACCCCCTCCCTTTAGAATGTAAGCCCTACGAGCAGGGCCCTCCTGTCCCTTCTGTATTGAACTGTACTGTAATTGTGCTGTCCCCCTCTACATTGTAAAGCGCTGCGTAAACTGTTCGGCGCTATATAAATCGTGTATAATAATAATGACGTCCACCTGGAGGGAGGAGATGTTCCTGCCAGCGTCATTTTACAATGGCCCGGTATGGAAGTGTTTAATAAAATACAGAGTTATGCTATGTTCCCTCTGGCTTCTCTACTTATCTGAGTCTCCTATTGAGATGTGGACCCACTGCAGATGGTATAGCAACCAAAAAGCCTGACTGACCCACCTGGGTGTAGTCTTAGAGGGTCTACAGCAGCGGGTGAGTGCATGTCCTGGTGGGGGGCACAAGCGGTGAATATGTGGAAGCATGGAGCACATTTGTTGAAGACTATATGAAGCAAGTTACTATAGCACCAGTCACTAATGGGTTTTTTAATTTGACAGACTTTTTATTTTTTTTATTATAAGGACTTACATTATATGTGTTTTTGCCCTTGTAATAAGTATCATAGGCACTTTATTATACTGCTAATTTTGCACAGAACTTATTTTCACACAGAGAGGGTAAGCACAGATTTTTATTTATTCACCTTTTGTGTCTTTTTTCAACCAGACTAACTATGTAACTACCGTATTTATCGGCGAATAACACGCACTTTTTTCCCCCGAAAACAGAGGGTAAATCGTGCCTGCATGTTATACGCCGCTATTTTTTTTTTCCAATGGGGGGGTGGGGATCGGGCGGTCCCCCTCATTGGGACAGTGTCAGGCCGGCCGCCCCGCCCTTCCTGGCCCTGGTTCAGAAAATAACACTGCCAGCCCCCTCCCACACACCGCCCCCCGCCGCGTCACCCTCAATGCCTGTACCTGTAAACAAGAACCTAAGCAACGCCGCTCGTTTTGGCCGCTCTCCTCCTCCCGCTCCGCCTCCTCCTCGATTGTAGATTTTTATTGGAGGAGGCAGCTTCTGTGTGCCTCAATTGAGCTCTCTCATGAACGTGGTCATGTGACTCTCCTCTGCTCATTAATGGTCACATGACAGCTCTCCTCCCGCTCCGCCTCCTCCTCGATTGTAGCTTTTGATTGGAGGAGGAGAGCGGTCATGTGACCATCAATGAAACAGAAGAGGAGAGTCACATGACCGGCTCCACGAGAGAGCGGCGTCAATTGAGGCACACAGAAGCCCCCATCCACAATGAGCGTGACACAGGAGGAGCTTCTCAACCCCTATGCTGGCAGCGCTGTCCCAGGAGGCTTGTACCATGCAGGGATGCTGTGTGCTGTGCAGGGATGCTGTAAGCTGTGCAGGGATGCTGCAGGGAGGCTGTGTGCTGTGCAAGGATGCTGCAGGGATGCTGTGTGCTCTGCAAGGATGCTGTGTGCTGTGCAGGGGGTCCATGTGCTGTGCAAAGTTTTTTTTCCTGAAACTTCCCTCTTAAAATCAGGGTGCGTGTTATACACCGGTGCGTGTTATGCGCAGATAAATATGATATTTTGGATACAGCATCTTTTTATAGATCTAAACACTGGTGGATGGTATTAGAATTAGGTTTTCTCAGAAAAAAAGATTAACACATGTAAATGCAAGTTAACGTGTCTAAACGATCATTAATGCTGGACGCATTTAGAGCTTGAGTGTCAATTTATTTTAAAGTCCAAAATAAATGATTCTGGCCAATGAAATTAATAATTGCCCAAGTGTTTGACGCACCTAAACTCATTACCTGTGTTTACAAGAATCAAGTGTTTTTTCTGCCAAAACACTGCTGTCAGGAGGAAAGGCATCTATCAGAGATAGCAAAAACATCCAGTGTGCATGAGGCCTTATTCTCATCTACATGGCCGCCATCAGGAGGGTACAGCGGTTACAACTGTAAGGGGCCCGGGGCCCGAGGGGCCTGTCCGGGCCAGAAGAAGGCAGGATGGGTGAAGGGGATCCGTGCTGTGCAGTATTGAAATGATCTCACAATTTCTGCATTTCTCGTGTCATTGATTTTGGACATCGAGCTCTTTACTGCCACCTCTGGCTACTATGTGCATGTGCACCCCTCGTGTGACAGTGATCTACCTGTACTGAGCTTCTCAGCAACATTTCAGCTTTGTGAAAACGAGCTGGGACCAGGTAGGAAGTTACAAGTAGGGGCTGTGAAGGTAAGGGAGGGGGGCTGTTTGTGTACAGGGAGGGGCCAGAGGCTTGTGTGTGTGTACAGATTTGTGAATGTGGAGCTGCTATATATACAGGTGTGTGTGTGTGGGGAGGGGTGGCTGACATATATACAGGTGCGGGGGGGGGGGGGCGCTGACATATATACAGGTATGTGTGGGGGGCGCTGACATATATACAGGTGTGTGGGGGGGGCGCTGGCATATATACAGGTGTGTGTGGGGGGCTGACATATATACAGGTGTGTGTGTGTGTGGGGGCTTACATATATACAGGTGTGAGGGAGGCTGACAAATATACAGGTTTGGGAGGGCTGACAAATATACAGGTATGTGGGGGGCTGACATATATACAGGACTGAAGGGGGGGCTGAGTGCATACAGGTGAGGTGGCAGGTGTGTGGATTCGGTAGGATGGCCCATAGGCAAGCCCTAGGGAATGTTGATGGTCAGGCTCGGGGGGCAGGCCTAAAGCTGTGTAAGGGGCCCAAAAATTTCTGATGGCTGCTCTGCTCATCTATGGTCAGCCAGCCTCGCTTTACATTATTAGGAGATCTGGAAAACTTTAAGGCCTGGTTCACAACTATGCATTTTTTAGTGCGTTTTTCAGTTTTGCAGAAGCACACTACAGTCCATTTAACATGGTTTCCTATGGGTCACGTTCACATCTGTGCATTTTATAGAAGGGACAGGACTTTTTTTCTGGTCTTTGGTTCTATAGACTTCAATGGATCAAAAACGTGTATTGAAAAATGCAAAATGAACCTGCAATATGCAAACTGCAACCTGCATAGGTGTGAACCATGTCTAAAGGAAGCCTGCATATGCAGGCTGCCATTACTAAGCTCTCCTGAAACTCTAGTTGCCTAGCTGTCATCCTGATCCAATGACTTCAATACTTTTAGAATCACTAACCAGAAATGAGAATACAGATCAGGAGGTTCGATTACACTTTTCTTTCGCATGCTGCAAACATGTTTCAGGATAGTAATTCAGAAAGTATTGAAGTTATTGGATTAACATGTCAAACAGGAAACTAGTATTTTCATACGGAGGGCATTGATGACAACCTTGTATTTTTTTCAGTGCGGGTTTCCTTGGAAAAAAAAAAAAAAAAACTCAATCATTAAGAAAGAAACACATGCAGAGGTGGGCCTGTCAGACAGGCAAATCTAAAACATTTCATGGTAATGTTGGGGATTACTGCTACCTCCAGCCCACCACACATTTGTATTTTCCCAGAGGTCAAAAAAGGAAACAATGTGGTGGTAGATTTTCTTGTCAGAATGGGTCAACATTCAGCTGAAACAGTAGTTTTTGTAGTTGCTGCAGGTATGTGCAGACACCACGAGGTACTTTCCAGTATTTTCATCCTGAGACCTAGGAGTTGATTTACTAAAACTGGAAAGTGAAAAATCTAGTGCAGCTGTGCATTGTAACCAATCAACTTCAGCTTGTTCAATTAAGCTTTGCCCAAAAAAAAAAAAAAAAAAAAACCTGGAAGCTTTTTGGTTTCTGTGCAGAGCTGCACCAGATTTTGCACTCTCCACTTTTAGTAAATCAAACCCATAGTCCCTTACAGATGATAGGAAATGAAGCTGAGACAGGTGCCGCCACACATTTATAAAGCACAGTGGGCAAAAAACATAAATTTTACATATAGTGTTATCTTTTGGAAATCTTACAACAGAATCTGTTATGTTTTGCTTGTTCAACCCCTTTAAGCTCTTCACCTCTTCCTCACAAACCCTTAAGATGGATGATTTCTTAACTGACAGAAGGATGAGCAAATAAACAAAAATAAGGCACAGTAAGTAACAGGATGAGACAAAATTGTGCAGTGGAATATAATGTGGCTTTTTAATCTTGTTTTTCTTTTTTATACATTCATCTCAGGGTAATGAATATAGAGAGGCTGTGTTTGATTGTGTTGATCTGCTAGAACAGTCTTTATCCTATAAGGGAATAAGGGCCAATGTAACTGCAATTCCCTACAATCATGGTAATTACAGCAGTGAATAATCTGATGGTAGAATTGCAATCTCGTACAGGTGCATGTTAATTATTTTACTTGCAAACTCTAATTAGACACTGCTACCACTTAAATGAGTTATATTTCTGACTTGTTTTTTTTTAAAGTGTGGGTTTTAGGTTTTGTTGCTGTTTTTTTTTTTTTAATACCTATTTTATATTTTTAAGCTACATTAAGTTTTAAAGGGGAATGATCATCTCTGGCTGAAGGGAAGCTGACCCCAAAACATGTCAGACTGAATGCTTAAAAACGACATTGCATTTATTAAGTACATTATATAATATGCTTTGAAATAATTTTTTTTCATACATAGCAACTTGATGATAGAAGTTGGCAGTAGGAACTTATCTTGTGTCAGTTTCATTGTTTTTTAAAGACATTACTGTATACTAAAACAATTTTGAATGACACTGACTGCGGTGCTGTCACTAAGTCCTACCCTGATTGACTGACAACCTTCGGAATACAGAAACAAATATAGGATCAAAATGTGCAAAATGCTTCATGGAGAGTGAAAATCATGTATGTGGAATTAAAATCAGATCTTACAAAATAAGAACATTCATGATACTATGTTAAAGTCTTCCTATCATATGTAGTTCAGTGTAAATCATAAATATTTGTGGCAATTTCCACCATTTGTACATCACTAGAAGTTATAGGTAGGCATACTGTGGTAGCAGTGATGACAGTGCCATTTCTATTTAAGCAGAGCTGTTGTCTTTTAGGTTGACAGCAGAGGTGGAAAATGTTTCCAAGTTCCTCCCAAGTATGGATTTTTTTATATGGAATCTATGGTGTTTTGTACATATTTTTTACTCTTGGTTTATTATGTTATGAAATACTGCAAATAGCCAATTTTTGTCAGTTGATTTTTTTTGCAGAAGGGGCGAAGTGCAGGAGCACTAAACCGAGGGATTATAATCCAAAACATAATGTAAACATATGATCTGTAAATATAACCAAATGTGTTTGGGAGTCCAGAACAATCGCCATTATTTGTGCTAAAGGTAATAAAAATGCATAAAGGTACTAAGATCATATCATATCTATAACAAAAGTGATAATGATAAATATAAGATATTATCCATAGCCATACAAAATCGTTTTCATGATTCAATAAAATATATACAGTAGGCAATAATTAGGTGGACCTTTATCCATCTAAGAGTAATCGATTGCCGTGTGAAAACATGAAACATTTCCTTGGGATTCCAGTGACATCTGTCCATCTCTCAGAGTTTATCTTTTTCTGTTAATCCAAGTTGATTTAGTCTGTTGAAGGTATACTTACAGGTTTTGATATACATATTCCAACAGTACAAACAAATGGCCACTGCCCCCGCCTATAACTGGCCCTAGCGGCAAGGAGCACATGGAAGGGCAACGTATCTAAAACAAAACCAAAGAACATTCCCAGCTCAACTTGTCAGCCAGCCTACAACCAACCGAATTATTCTTGTGTTAAAAACAGGGATTTCATTTGCACATATTTGCAAATACACGTGTAAGCTGCGGAGGCCGTGACAAGGCACCCCATTATAAACCCCAGTCCTAACTCATTTTTGAGAGCCTCCATAGTAGAAGCACATGCATTATAATGGATAAGAAGAGGGCAGGTGAGCCTGGAAGGAGCCCACCCCTCCTTAAAGCTACAGGGACACACTGGACACCCAGTAAATAGCACAATGGCAGCAAAGGTGTCCAGTACATCCCCCTCACCAATATTCCAACAGTACAAGAAAATGGCCACTGCCACCACCTATAACTGGTCTAAGCGGCAAGGATCACATGGAAGGGCAATGCATGTAAAACAAAAATAAAATAAAATTCCCAGCTCAACTTGTCAGCCAACCGGCAACGAACTGAACTAACCTGTCTAACAGTTAGGCCTGTTATAGGTGGGGGGTGACCATTTGTTTGTACTGTAGGCAATATAAAACAAACCAATAGTTTAAAACATGGAAAACACCACAAACTACATTTAAAAAAAAAAGTTGTCGCCATATTCAGATGGCATAGTTACATAGTTAGTCCGGTTGAAAAAAGTCAATCTAGTTCAAACCATAAAAGGGAAAATAAGAAATTGGCATTCCTATATACACAATCCTATACCTACAGCTGATCCATAGGAAGGCAAAAAAAAAAAACCCAGCAAACCATGAACCAATTTGCTCCAGCATGGGAAAACATTCCTTCCTGATCCCCCAAGAGGCAATCAGATATTCCCTGGATCAACTTTATCTATAAATGTTAGTATCCAGTTATATTATGTACGTTAAGGGAAGAATACAGGCCTTTTTTAAAGCAATCCACTGAGCTGGACAGAACGAGCTCTTGAAGGAGTATATTCCACATTTTCACAGCTCTTACTGTGAAGAAACCTTTCTGTATTTTGAGATTAAATATCTTTTCATTCAGACGTAAAGAGTGTCTTCTGTGCTTCGTTCCTCTGTTATCAGCATGAGCCACTTCTGAGGAGTTTTTCCAACAGATGAGATGATTTTGTGTCGGGAGGGGGGAGAGCTCAGAACGGAGCTTGTCTATGCAGAACACAGTTCTTCTTCTGTGTGAAGGGGGGGTGTTCCTTTCCTCCAATCAGCTCTCATACACTGTAACTGCAGTCTCTCCACCATTCCTCTGTGCTCCTGACAGATGAAGAAAGATTTTTAACACAATATGCCCTTTTTAAGCGGTGTAGAGAGGGGAAGACTGCAAATAAACAAGTAAAACCTACGTAGGGGGATTTGTTTCATCTCTATGTATCATCTGAGGCTGTTCACTTCACTGGGTATATGTGAGGGTTTACAACCACTTTATACATTATGCAAGACTTTCCATTGCTAGCTATATCCCATACAGTGATAATAGTAGACTTTTCATCTCCTTCGAGAAGGAAGAGGCTGATTGACAAATCCATCAGATATGTTAATATGTTCCTATCTCTAGGCAATTCTTATAGCAGTCCAGTAAGCTTGAGGGAAAGCATTTGGGAAGTCTGCCTAGAATATAATATCACCTACTTGTAGTTTGTAGGCTCCCTCTTTATGGCTCACATTCTGTGAAATTTGAGATATTGCTTCAAAAAACTTCACTCCAGGAAGTATTAGATAGTGTGGGACCCAGTTCTTCCAAAAGGCTGTAAAACTGTCTGGCATGAAAGAATATGTATATAATTAGAGAGGGAGGAAATAAGTACTCTACAGGCATTGTATGGAGAATAGTGTCAAAAAACAGTAAAAGGATTTTCCCAGGATAGGGATAAATAAAATGTTTAAGCCCAAACCTGTATCCTCAAAACCCTAAACCCATAATTGATCCAGAATAATAATGAACATAAGGAATAATAATAAAAAGCTGCATCCTCAGAACCTTTAAACCCACAGTTAATCCAGAATAAGGAGAAACATAGGATTTGGTCTGAACACATAGTTACATAGTCAGGTTGAAAAAGACACAAGTCCATCTAGTTCAACCAAAAAAAAAAAAAAAATCGTACAATCTTATATATACAATACTTCACCCACAGTTGATCCAGAGGAAGGCAAAAAAACCCCAGCAAAGCATGTTCCAATTTGCTACAGCAGGGGAAACAATTCCTTCCTGATCCCCTGAGAGGCAATGAGATCAACTTTACCTATAAATAAATTATATTATGTACATTTAGGAAAGAATCCAGGCCGTTTTTAAAGCAATTTACTGAGCTGGCCAGAGCCATATCTGGAGGGAGTCTATTCCACATTTCCACAGCTCTTACTGTGAAGAAACCTTTCCCTGTTTGGAGATTAAATCTTTTTTCCTCTAGACGTAAAAGAGTGCCCCCTTGTCCTCTGTGATGACCTTTAAGTGAATAACTCAACATCAAGTTCAATATATGGACCACTTATGTATTTGCACATGTTCACCATATCCCCCTTAAACTTCTCTTCTCAAGAGAGAATACATGCAGTTCCTCTAATCTTTCCTCATAGCTGAGCTCCTCCATGCCTCTTATCAGTTTGGTTGCCCTTCTCTGCACTTTCTCTAGTTACCTGATATCCTTTTTGAGAACTGGTGCCCAAAACTGAACTGCATATTCCAGATGAGGTCTTACTAATGATTTATACAGGGGCAAAATTATATCTCTCTCTCTGGAGTCCATACGTCTCTTAATACAAGAAAGAACTTTGCTCACTTTGGAAACCGCAACTTGGCATTGTATGCTATTATTGAGCTTTTGATCTACCAAAACCCCCAGATCCTTCTCCACTATGGATTCCCCCAGTCGTACTCCCCCTAGTATGTATAATGAATGTATATTCTTAGCTCCCAACTGCATAACTTTACATTTATCAACATTAAACCTCATTTGCCACTTAGTTGCCCAATTAGACAGTGCATTGAGGTTGGCTTGTAAATTGTAACCTCCTGTAAGGACGTTAATCCACTGCATAGTTTGGTGTCATCTGCAAAGATGGAAATGGTGCTTTTAATCCCTAACCCAATATCATTTATAAAGATATTAAAGGTAAGGGTCCCAATACTGAACCTTGGGGTACACCAATGATAACCGTAGACCATTCAGAGTAAGAATCATTAACCATTACTCTCTGAATTTGTTTTTTTAGTCAGTATTCTATCCATTTACAAATTGATCTTTCCAAGCCTGTAGACTTTTTTTTTTTTTTTACTTCTTTATTCAATTTAAAAAAAAAAAAAAAAGTTTTTTTTTTTCTTTTTTCCATACAGTAATTTTAAAAAAGAGTCAGTTAAACATTATCACAGCAACACCATATGGATTAATAGTTATACCAAAGCAGGGGTCCAAAAAGAGGACAAATACCCGTAGATAAACAAAGAACAAACAAGACAGAAACCATATTGGTAGGGTCTCCCCAAACCCCCCCCCCCCTTCTATCCCCTTTCCCAATGTTGCGAAATTAGTGTGAACCCCTTAATTCCTCCAATCTTTACCCGCCCTCCCCCCTCCCAAACCACTATACTCGGATCTACGTTCTTAAAACAGGTTTATCAAACTATTCTTGATTTTACCTATGATTTATCTTGTTGGGGTTAGCTAACACATCATTCCAAATGTTAGTCTAGTATATCCTTTGCCTAGCAGTTAACTATTCTATATTGTTTACAGTTTACATATACTCTTTCCACTTTAGGTAGGTCTCAATTTTTCCAACCACAGCCTCCGCATCTCATCAAATTCCTTAGAATTACCTCTCTTTATATGCAATGCTCTTTCTCTGCAGAGGGTTTCATTTATTGTACTAATCCAGTCCCTTACAGTGGGGGGTATCTTTGATTGCCATCTAGATGTAATCATTTTCCTGGCCTGGAACAGACATCTCTGAATTGCTACTGTGGTGTTCTTCTTCTCCCCCCGCTCCCGCCAATACCCCAGTATACATACTATAGCCTCCCTCTCTAATGTAATTCCAAATATATCTCTCATGATGTTAATCACCCCCTCCCAGTACCGGAACAGCTTGGAGCATCTCCATATCATATGTATGAGATCCCCAGACCCCTGACATCTGGGACATCTATCATCAGATCTACAACCAAACCTAAAGAGCCGCTTAGGTGTGTAATAGGCTCTATTTAACATCATCAGATGTGAAATCTTCTGAGGGGGAGATACTGACACCGATGGACTCAACTCTAGGATTCTCTTCCACTGCTCCTGAGTAATTGCCCCAATATCCTCTTCCCATCTTGCTCTTACAGAGTGGAGTTTCCCACCTTATTGACTTCTTTACTTATTTACCCATATATTACAGAGGTTAGACCCTTAGTAGGGCCCACCTGCAATATACTTTGAAAAAGGGGTGTTTCTTTCCATTCTAGGGGGTGATTCCTAAATTGGACTTCAAGGGCATGTCTCAGCTGTAAATAAGTGTAAAACGTACCCTGCGGTAGATTAAATTCTCGTTTCAACTCCGGAAATTTTTTAAGAATATTACCCATATAAAGTTGGCTTAGCCTTTTTATGCCTTGTTTTTCCCACTCTCTGGCCTTTCCTATCTTAAGAATTTCCTGCAAGTTTCTGTTGTTCCAAATGGGAGTATATATAGTGAACCCGTTATATCTCATCTGCTTTTTCACTGTTTTCCATATTTTAATTAACATTTTAATTGTTGGGTACTTATATTGAAATTATTCTGCTTCAAGCGCTTCAATTATAGTATTATGTAGAGCCCCGGTTAATAATATTTTTCCATTGGGGGTCCCTCCATACGGGACACCACACCCCAGTAACTGCTGCAGTTGGGATGATATATAATAGCGCCCCTCGTGGGGCAGTGGGAAACCGCCATCCCCCACCGGGAGCTGAAGTGTACTGAGTCTGATCCTAGCCTGTCCCCCTTTCCATATAAGCTCCCTAAAAAGGCTCTCGATTTTATTGAACCAATTCTTACTTATCCATACTGGAGAGTTGTGCAAGATATACAATTGTGGCACCCAGATCATTTTAGGTTCAGGTTCATTTTAGGTTCAGAAAAGGTCTGTATAGGAAACCTATCCAACTCTCTATCTAATATCTCATTAAAATCTCCTAATATTATAATCGGCACTCCTTCTTTATCTAACAAAAAATTCATTTTATCTGAGCATGACATCCAGTCTAAATGGTGGAGAATTGTAGATATTTGCCACTATATACCTACTATTGTCGATTGCGCAATGCAAAAAGATATATCGGCCCAACTTGTCTATACTGGACTCTCTGCAGGAAAAATTCACACCAGCTTTTACCATGACGCTTACTCCCCTACTGTAGGAAGAGTAAACCGAGTATTGATATTGATATTTCTTAGTCTGAAGTTGCTGAGCTGTATGCTTAGTTAGGAGGGTTTCCTGCAAACAGACCAGCTCTACTCTGTATTTCTCCAACATGGAAATACTGCCATCTTTTTAACCGATGTCCCCAGACCCCTGATATTCCAGGAGCCTATGTTAATTACTTTAGCTTGCATCAACAACCCAGAGGGTATATACAGAGCTGTAAAAAATAAGCATTTAAGACTAAATTCAAATCAAATTCATACTTTAACTTCCCTCTAATAATCATTGTATTAAACTGTGATCCCAATAACCCAATCTCTTTTCTAATACTATTAATAAATTTAAACATCTTCACCAACATAACCATCTTACGTGAATATCAACTCAGATAATAATTTCATGTGAGTTTCCAACATCAATATCCTGTGATTATTATTCTGTGAGTTAATTTGCAACCAACATGTACAATCAGTGCTGTGTTTTGGCCTAGGCCAACAAGGCCCAGGCCTAGGGCGGCACTTTGTGGGGGGCGGCAAAAAGCCGCCCCCCCCCCCCCCCCAAAACGGCACCCGCTCCATCCCGCACAGCAGGGCACATCAGGAGTACAGCTTGGGAGTGCAGTGGCCTCGCGGCTGAAGATGGGGCCAGGAAGCAGTTAAATCAGGAGCTGTCAAGCCACCCCTGTAAAGCTGTGATTCTCTCTCTCTCTGATGTGGCGGGAAACAGCAGGGAGGAAGCTGGGCGGCGGCATGACAAAACCAATTAGAGCCGCTCTCTCTCTTTCTTCTCTCTTCTCCGTTCAGCTGACAGATAGGGGAGGGGGGGCGAGCGGGGGAGTTCTCTGGTAAATGGAGCAGCACTGTGACAGGGAGAGGAGAGACGCGGGCTGTCTGTGTATCTCCCCCGCTCGCCCCCCTCCTCTTTCTGTCAGCCGAAGAGAGAAGAGAAAGAGAGCGGCTCTAATTGGTTTCACCGTGCCGCTGCCCAGCTTCCTGACTGCTGTTTCTCACCCCATAATTGGCCACAGCAGAGGGCCAATCAGAAGACTCTGGGGGCATCATGGGAAGAGTAATCCCTGAAGAATGGCAGCCCTGTGTGTACACAGACATCATGCTACAGCCCCCAGCATGCATGCACTCTGCTGGGGGGGTTACAGGAGGAGAAAAAGAGAGTACTGTGCTGGGGGAAGCCAGATAGGGAGCCACGCTGTACCCGCACCACCAGAGCCACGCTGTACCCGCACCACCAGAGAGCCACGCTGTACCCGCACCACCAGAGAGCCACGCTGTACCCGCACCACCAGAGAGGGAGCCACGCACCACCAGAGAGAGAGCCACGTTGTTCCTGCACCACCAGAGAGACGTTGTTCCCGCAACACCAGAACCACGCTGTACCCGCACCACCAGAGAGCCATGCTGTACCCGCACCACCAGAGAGCCACGCTGTACCCACACCACCAGAGAGCCACGCTGTACCCGCACCACCAGACAGCCACGCTGTACCCGCACCACCAGAGAGCCACGCTGTACCCGCACCACCAGAGAGCCACGCTGTACCCGCACCACCAGAGAGCCACGCTGTACCCGCACCACCAGAGGGGGAGAAAGATGAAGCCACTACCAGGGTAGAGATGCTACACTACTGACTAGAGTTGGCCTGGGCAACCCAGAGTGAGTGAACGTCCAGCCGGAGGGATCACTGTTGCAGTTTCACCGGATCTGGTAAGAGAGCCTGTTGACCATTATTCATTACTGTTCCCAGGAACTGAGCCATTAGGAAGTACCTAACCTGATATCCTCTAAGCCAACCCTAGTGACGCCACTGTCCCAGAGCCCAAAACAAGTTATGGCACTGAGTTTCGGTAACTGGCCAGACAGGGATGTGCCAGCGTGGGCACCCAGGACATCTGCCGCCCGGAGTCCCACAAGCGGCGATGGGCTTTCAGTAGCAGCCCACACCTCTCTCCCCACTGTCAGCCACACACACTCAGTACACAGCCAAGAGGAGGAGGAGCCACAGAGGAGGGACACGACTTCAGTGCAAGAACCTCCCAAAGCACCCAGCACATATCCCCTTACCCCCAAATGAAAAGATGCTGTATCGCTCACTGTCCTCCTCCCGCGGCGTCCCTTTGTCCTCTTCCCGTGGCGTCCCTCTGTCCTCCCATGAAGATGACAGGGCGGATCTTAAAAAGGAAGGGGTGTGGCCTTGACAGGAAGGGGTGGGTCATAGTTAAATTAGGGGGGTGCGCGAGCTTAGTCAGGCCTAGGGCAGCACAAAACCTAAATACACCACTGTGTACAATTTCCTATCATATTCGTACTAAATGTGACAACTTTTGATCCACACACCACCAGTATTAATTCTTGAACTGACCCAATGAATCCTCCCCCCCTCCTACCCACCCTCCCTCCCCCCCAGCACCTAATTAGGTAACCCTCAAGGGGCTTATTAGTGACCTTTCCCCACACCACCTGCTTCTCATTTTTGCTCCCATATTCATTCTCAACCATCCCGCCACATACAACCACAACTGTGTGTAACTACCCCCCCCACCCCCCCAAAAAAAATTAATAAATAACAACACATCAAATAATACAGCCTATACTATTTACATCCTTCCCCCACTTTCCAGAGTATCTAAAGTTTCTCCTTGTTTTCTTCCAACCACTTCTCTGCCCCAGCAGGAGATTCAAAAAACTGGGTTCCCCCCAGTGCATTTACCCGCAGTCTTGCTGGGTAGAGAAGACAGCTTGAATTTTTGTAATGTATGCTTAGACTGTATGAACTCTGCTCTACATCTCTGAAGATCCGGCGAGAAGTCAGAGTAAAATGAAATTTTAGTGCCATTAAAAACAATATTTCCCACCTTCCTTGTTTTCCGCAATAATGACACTTTATCCTTATAATTAAGAAACCTTAACAACAATGGTCTAGGAAATCCACCTGCTGGGGGGGCCTAAAGGGCACTCTGTGCGCTCTAACAATCAAAAACATTGTTGAAAATGATTCCTTTCCAAAAAGTTCAACCAGCCATTTTTCAAGGAACTCTATAGGGTTGGGGCCCTCACTCTTTTCAGGGAGGCTCACCAGCCTCACATTGTCCCTTTGGCTCCTATTCTCCATCTCCTCCATTTTGAAAGCGTGCTTGGCTAACTGTTCTTTCATGCTTTTCATTTCTTTTATTAATGGAGAAGTATCATCTTTCAACTGGCTTACTCTTCCTTCCAAGGCTGTTGTTCTCTCTGCTGTTTTTTGTAGTTCCTGTCTGACTAAGGACAGATCCTCTTTCACTCACTTCATTTGCTCACAGAGATCCTTAAGTGAACCATTGCTTGCACTCACTGCCAAAAATATGTCCATCAAAGTTGGCTCCTTCTCTGCAGGTAAGCCAGGCACATTTGATACATCCACATTTACGTTTTGTTCACTCATCCCCAGACTTTTATTGTTTTGTGATTTTAATGACTGAGCTTGCGTTGCTGTAATTGCTAACTGGCTCTAGCCCTGGCCCAAGCTTTTTCTATCCATTGAAACCCCTTGTTGTAATTTAGACTGTGACCCCTTCTTAGGTGATGTCTGAACCGGGGTATGTGCAAATTGCTCCAGTTTTGCAGCTGCTGCCGTTTGCTGAGGATTTTTGTAGTTGGAGGTGCGTAAGTGCTGCATCTTGTTTCTATTGTCATCTTTCTTTTTTCCTTACGTATCGGGGATAGCGAGTTGGCCCAAAACCAGAACAGCAGTATAGTATATAGTATAGTATATAATGTAGTATGTAGATAGTTTATGGAACCAAGATGCAGTTGTAGTTTTGGGATTTTGCCAACTCTAAAGTACACACTGTCGCTATACTGCACGCTTACCTACACAAGGTACCCCTATTAAAACTCTTTAATTAATGACCTGAACTTTATATACACAGTCTCTATCATATGCGACTTTATGCGACTTGCAGACCCATCCAACAGCTAAGACTATCCACAGGGCATTTTTTTTTATATTAACTTATACTAAGTCGGCACTTAGCAAAAAGACTATGTCCATTCACAGTTTGTTCAGAGTTTACCAGCCTCTGGGATGGCATTAGGCATCAAATGACCTTTAAGCCATACAGCTCCTCTTTACTCACGTGTCCTTCTTATCTGCTTTGCAAGGAAAATTCCTCTATTCCCCCTCACTCCCCCAATACCAGTACCATATGCTGAAAATGGTACAGATTCTCACTGTTCTCCCAAACAGCTCACAAACAGCGTACGGCTTACAGTGTGTGACGTCACTTCCAGCTGCTCTCGGAGGATCAGGTTGGTTCGGGTTGATTAAGAGACTCAGAGCTTTCGTCTGTCTCCATGCTCTGCACGACTCTGAAGTTTCTCTGAAGTATATGCCAGTCACTCTTCCTTGACTGCACCGCACCGCATCATAAACGCATGGACTCCATCAAGCACAAGTTTGCCTTGTAGGGGGGGTGGAGGGAAAACACACAGTTCCTCTTACTCAATGCTGCTGCTCCTCTCACTACACCACTCGCTCACACATCCAGTCACGCCCCCTCTTGTGATGACCTCGCACATCCAAGCCTGTAGACTTTAACTTACACATTTGTCGTGTGTGGGGAACTGTGTCAAACTCTTTTGCAAAATCCAAGTATACCATGTCCACAGCCAGCCCTCTGTCCAAGGTTTTACTTACCGCCTCATAAAAAGAAATCAGGTTTGTTTGACAACTTCTGTATTTCATGAATCCATGCTGTCTGTTGCTTGAAATATTTTTTTCCAGGAATAACTCATCTATTTGGTCTTTTATTAAATTCTCCAGTATCTTCATGATTATTGAAGTTAAACTAACAGGTCTATAGTTACTTGGTAAAGAATTTGATCCCTTTGTAAATATGGGCACCACATTGGCCCTACTTCAATCCAGTTGTACCATTCCAGTCATTAATGAGTTCCTAAAAATTAGAAACAATTGCTTTGAAATGACCGAGCTCAATTCTTTAAGGATCCATGGGTGGATGTCATCTGGTCCAGGTGATTTAGCCACCTTTATTCGGTCTAAATATTTCTGGACCATATCACTTTTGAGCCATTGTGGATCATTTGGGGCTGTGCCAATACCACCCCTATTATGGACATGAGCTCCCCATGCTCCTTTGTATACACAGAGCGGAAGAAAGTATTTAATAAATTAGCCTTCTCTTTGTCCTCAGTCACCCAGCCTAGATTATTTTGTAAAGGGCCTACATGCTCAGACCTGACCTTTTTACTATTAATATATTTGAAGAATTTTTTGGGGTTTGTCCTACTATCTTTTGCAATCTGTCGTTCGTTTTGAATTTTTGCGTCCTTGATTTCCTTTTTACATATTCTGTTATATTCATTGTAGCATTTAAACTATGATAGTGTTCCTTTATTTATACATTTTTTTAAAAGCTCTTTTCTTATTATTTATAGCTATTTTAACTTTGGCTGTGAGCCACATAGGTTTTATTTTTTTTTTAGCCTTTTAAACTTATTGCCCATGGGAATATACTTTGCAGTGAGTTTGCATACAGTCTTTTTGAAGAATTTCCATTTCTGTTCTGTGTCCATTGATGCCAATATTCCCTCCCTCCCGGTCTAAGTCCTGGAGAGCAGCCCTCATCAAATTTTCTCTCTTAAAGTTAAGTGTTTTTATCTTTCCCGTATGTGTTTGTTCCTTACAGCTAACATTAAATTAAATCATGTTATGTCACTGCTACCCAGATGTTCTTTTATATGAATATTGGTAATAAGCTCAGCATTGGTTTGAGATTACCAGATCCAGCAGAGCGTTATTCCTAGCTGGGGGCCTCAACAAACTGGACCATAAAATTGTCCTGTAAAAAGGTTTATACATTTTTGACCTTTAACTGTCATCTCCAGTCAATTTCCAGGTAGTTAAAATCCCCCATTATTATCACTGTCCCAGCCCTTGCAGCCCTTTCCATCTGTGCAAGAAACTGAGTCTCCATCTCCTGATTATCACTGGGAGGTCTATAACAAACTTCAATGACAACCTTTGTAGTACGCACATTCATGTACAGTTCCACCCATAATGCTTCAGACTCATCACACTCTCCATCAACTAGGTCCTCTTTCACACTCACTTTGAGATCACTTCTCACATAAAGACAGTCACCACCACCCCTCCGTTTTACCCTGTCTTTCCGAAAGAGAGCATAGCCAGGAATATTAATAGTCCAGTCATGAGAAGAATGAAGCCAAGACTCAGCAATACCAAATAGATCATAGTTCTCCTGTGCACCAGAGCTTCCAACTCACCTATTTTGCTTGGCAGACTTCTGGCATTGGTGAACAGACACTTTAATTCATTGTCATATTTTGGGGGGAGCAGTGACATCTAGGGCTACCACCTCTGAGCTTGATACCCCCACATCTTCACCCAACTTGGCAAATCTGTTAGGGTGTTCAAACCCGGGGCTGGCCTTCCTTTTCTGTGAGCCCCTACCACTCCCTCTAACTACATTAACCTATCTTCCTACCTGATAATCATGACTTACCCCTTCACCCTCCCCATTAACCCCATTAACCCTAGTAGCCAACTGCTTAGTGAGCAGAGGACCCTTTTCAAGGTTGTCAGTTCTACCCAGTGTTGCAATTTGCTCCTCCAGATCTCTCATGCAAGCTTCTAAAAGGGCAACCTGCTCACATCTGTTGCAACTCTATCCATCCAACACAAGTTCGTCTGAATGCTCAAACATTTACCCATTTGGTGGGAGCTGAACATCTTGTATAACTGCAGTATTACTACTGCTATTATACATGACAACCTTGCAGTGTCATTGGTTGTTGAGGATGTCAGCCGGTGCAGGTCCTGCCAAGTCCTTACTAACCAGTGATGTCACCAATCCCAGTCACTTACATGACCAGGAACCACTGCAAGGGGGGGGGGGGTGACATTACTGACCAAATATGACCATGGCCATAGGCAAAATAAGGCCATGTCTATGTTTGGTTAATAATTTCACTACATCCCCACCCCCATGTATATGAACCTAATCACATTTACTTAGATCTGTCATGTGTGACACAAATGATGGGCGCTGATTGAAGCTGGATTTTTTGAATTTGTTACATTTTTTTAATAGAGAACTGACTGACTTTTTTTGTGAATGAATAAGGGTAGAATGCACCTCTTACTCATTCGTTGGGGGGGCAGATTTTGATAAATCCCCCCCACTTCACCAGGGTTGTGGGCAAAGAGCCCTTGTCCTCATAAACATTGGCCCCACCCCATGTTGAATGTGGCCTTATATAACTCCCCTTTCCTGGCCTGCCAGACTGTGAGCTTAGATTAAGCATCTGGTTTGGATTTGGGGGGACCCCATGTCCATTTTTACAACCTATATAGCAAAAGTGATATATAGCTTCCTTTATTTTGTAAATAATAATGCAATAGGGACCCCCCCTTCCATCCCAAAGTGCATACAAGATCCTCATTGTCCTTAAAGAGAGTCTGGTATGTATATTTAGTGGGGGTACATTGCATCATGTATAAAATAAAAGAAGCTTGCAAGGAAATATGAATTAAAAGCATTTAATCAGCTTTTTCTCCTTTGTAAATATCACTTTTGCTATACTACTTTATTCATTTATTTTGCTATACTACCACATTCAACATGGGGTGGGGCCATGTGGTGGGGCCACGATCTCCGTGGCCAACAGTCCTGTATTAGCAAAGAGGGCAGTAACGTAAACAAAACCAGCATCTGTTTAAACTTACATATTTGCATTGGTCTCTTGCAATATATGATCTGCACGGCCTGGGTATGAATGTAGATTCTGGGTTAGCCCACAGCGACGGACATTGAGCCATTGGTAGCTGATACTCATCCTGAGGCTTTTATCATTTGGCAGCAGTAATCAAAGCATTGTGTGACCATTGATTCACCTTTATCTGAATATATTCTGTTAGAGATCTCTGAACTTTTATTCATCTATCTTCTGGAATGGACTTTTTTGAATGAAATGCTTTAAGCATGCACATGCAAGTATACGTTTTGAGTTTCTTTCATCCCATTCAGTAATAACTACTAGTACTCTGTGGAGATTGTACAGAATAATAACCTCTTGTGAAGCAGTTTATCCCGTGGTAACCTTACCTATTAGTCCTCCGCCACCCCGGGTGCCACGCATGCACAGTACCTTTGTAATTGATTCATTTTGTTTTTCATTTTTTTTATTGGCCTTTTTGCCATTAGGGATCCTGTGCATCCATGGTTACTTAGGCGCCTGCACCGTATGTGTTATTTGTAAGTCATTGTATGTCTATTGTCTATGTGTCTGTTTTATGGGCGTACCACATGTTACAATGCATCTGTTATGCCTTTTTATTGATGTATGTAGGACCGACTCCTTTTAAATCCCTTTATATAGGAGCATATTGTTGTGTAGTTATAGTTTTTGATATTTCAATAAATTTTGTATTTTACCTATTCTCCCATCATTGCCCTCTACATCCACAGTAGCTGTCTTTGTTCTAGGGAGGTAATTTTTTCTTATGATTCTCCCTGACATATTATCTGTTTTGTTAGCCACTTCAGCCCTGGAAGGTATCACCCTTTCATGACCAGGCTATTTTTGCGATATGGCACTGCGTTGATTTAACTGACAATTGCGTGGTTGTGCGATGCTGTACCCAAGCAAAATTTATGTCATTATTTTCCCCACAAATAGAGCTTTCTTTTGGTGATATTTGATCACCTCTGCGTTTTTTATTTGTTGTACTATAAACAAAAAAATACTGACAATTTTGAAAAAAAACAATATTTTTTTACTTTCTGTTATAAAACATATCCCCCCCCAAAAAAAGTATAAAAAATCAAATTTTTTCATCAATTTAGGCCACTATGTATTCTGCTACATGAACAGGCCTGTAGTAATGTCAGAACCAAGCTTACATAAGTGCATTTAATGAGACACTGCAAAAGACTAGGAAAGAGTGGGAAAAGATTAAAGGTCTTTAATAGGTTTTATGGCTATCTGTGTCCTCACTAGGGAGAGCCCTGCTCACATCTTGTACTGAAGATATAACATACAAATTAAAATTTCCCCAAAGTCAAGGGAAATACCAATGTTGACCGCTATTAAAAAATGGTGTAATTGTTGAAAGATAACCCACCCACTCCTGCTCTTTTCACAACACTAACATTTTGGATTTCCACTTTCACCATGATGAATTGTGAGGGTGGATTTTCCCAAAATGGGCACAGCAAAATGACAGAGGATCTAGCCCAACATTAGCCAAAATTAGACACACAATTGTATCAATAGTGCTAATTTAAAGAAAACCTAAATCCAAACTGCCTGCTAAAGCACATGTAGCACCACCCCCGAAGGAGCAGCTTGGTAAATTTGGGTTCTCTGATCTCCACCTCAACCCCGAGAATGACCTCAGCCCCTCTGGCACACCTGGTTAAATTAAATTACTCCAAACACATTTAAAGACACATTTGGAAAATACTGTTATCCTGGCTGTGGATTATCACCAAAAACAGACACACACCTGGTAGTGATAAACAAATTGAATATATTATCACAATTTAAAGCATATGGAAGCTTACAACACTGTTAAACCTTTCTGCAAAGAATTAATACATTAGAAAAGACAACCTTCAATACTTAGCATCTGTATATTTAGAAAAGGGCAGTAATCTATATGCCCTTAACACAGGCGCTGAGAGTGAGGAGAGAAGACTTGTCAACTTCTCAGCTCCTTCTTCTTTGAGAGGCAAACACACAATAAAAAGAAAAAGGTTACACAAGTACAGTAAGCACAGTTCTGTAATGTTGCAGGTCCTGAGGTAAATAATACTAGTGTCTTCTGCTAGCAAATGGTGGGGCCCTTGTTTGTAAAGATTAGGTTTAAACAAGCTTGCATGGAGTAGTAATCCTCCAGAATGTTCTGTTAGAGATTTAAAAGGGCAAACTACTAGAGTTGGCAGCTCCAAACAAGCATCCCATGACACTAAAAAGGGAAATTGGTGTCTGTATGCAGTGTCAGTATGGTGTCAAGAAGGATGTTTGGTTTGCACCCTCTCACCAATCCTCTGTACGATGACACAACGATAATCCCAGCTGTTGGTTCAGGCTCCTGATACTCCTAGTGATGTTGTAAGACACTGGATCCCCCTCTGAGGGCTGCTCGAGATGACTGGTAGCAAAACTCGCAAGGTGAAAAGGCAGTGGCCAACCCGATACCTGGATGGAAATCGCAATCCATGAAACAGCTTGGATTGTCTCCGCTGAGCTGGGTCTTGCTTGGGTCACGAATCAGGGTTCCTGAGCTTAACAGTGGCAGGACGTGTGGGTGATACCGATCCTGGCTCCCCCCTATCTTCTTGCAGCGCTCTCCGGGTCATCTCAGGAAAAACTTGTCTCTCTCTCTCTCTCTCTCTCTCTCTCTCTCTGGTGGAGTTCCACCACACAGTCTGGTCACCTCACCACGCTCTCTCACCTGGCAGTCTGTAGAAAGGCTTGGCTTTCTCCCTCTATAATAGATCACACACTCTCTGGTGTCAGTGTGTGTTTCTATCTCACCTCAGCTTCCAAAATCCCTCTCACAGTGTTTTTCTCTCTCTCCTCACATCTCTCCTTTCCCTGACTTTTCTCTCCTCCTCCTGTCACTGGTTCCGCCCCTTCACCCAATCAGGAATAGGCAGAGAGCCTCATCAGAGCAGCTCAGTCTCTTTCTCTTACACAGCTGACAGGAGAAAGGTGGGGGCCGAGCGGGGGAAGTAGACACTGACAGATCCTCTGTTACTGTGACGCAGCAGCTCCTCAGATCTTCTGTCAGCACTCTCTCAGTGTCAGAAACCATGAAATCAGACAGAGACGGAAGTACAGTTAAATCACACTTGTTTAATAATAAAAGTAAAAAAAAAACAAATGTAGTCAAAACATAGTCAAAGTTCAGTAACCGGAATAGATAGTCAGCAAAGCCAGAAGTCAGGGATCAAAATAGTGGAACAGCAAGCAGGATCCAGAGCCAGAAGGGATGTCAGCAAAGCCGGTCTTTAAACAGGAACGCAGGAGATGTTTCTTGTGATGTTGACCAAGGCGAAGGCAGAGACCCTCTGGACTGGACAACTTAAGTAGGCAGGACTGACGAGCAGGATATGAACAACACCTGAGTAACTGTGGACATGAGCTGGGGACATGAACAGAAGGGGATAGAAAACAGCATGATCAACCAGGATTTTTTGCAGAATACAGAAAACAAAACTCATAGTGATTGAGTGAGTATGACAGATTTTAATACAGCATTTTTTGATAGTTTTTTTTTATGATGTGGGTTTAATGATACTTTAAAGGCAGGATTGCCTGGTATTATTTTAATGAAAGTTGTTGATCTAAAAAGATTTGAAATTTGGCTTTTGAATTTTCTTTAACATGTTGAAATATATATGAGATTTTAGTGATTGGATATAAATCTACTTTCATTTCAAAGTGTGCATGAAACCCTTTGGGGAGCTTATGATTCATGTACTGTTCAGTGTATTTACGTGTACGGTATAGAAAAAAATCTTCTTGGGATCTTATTGTAGTGATCGTTAGAGTCTCCTGGTATGTCTAGGGCAGCCATTTTCAACCAGGGTTCTGTGCAACCATAAGGGTCCTCCAGAGGTTGCTAGGGGTCCCTTGAGCTGATTGATCTCTCATTTACTGGTTATTGACCTCCCATTTGATGGTGCCTGTAAAGTTCTGGTGTGATTGCTCCTTGGCAAAGCCAGCCACAGGATTCCAAGGATCTTTTCAGCTGTCTCTAAGGGTGGCATTCTGACTACCACTGTAAGGGGGTCCTTCTTTCCACTGGCCAACAATGTAAAGCTTGCTATAAACTAGTAGAATATCATTTGAAATTTTAATTTTAACCCTAGGGTTAACATTTTATTTTGTAATGAATATGATTTCCTGAAAGAAACCCACATTCACTGTTGAAAATTCATTAATTTGATAAAAAAATTATAGCCTGTTCCTTCAAATTTTCTTGCCCCGTGATCAAAAATTAACATTGATTTGTCCCCACTATTCATTAGAATTTAAAACAAATGTTTTTAAAAGCAACCAAAATTTTGAAGTACTTTCGAACGACATCTGTCAAGTCATCAAATGTTTAAAGAATTTTTGTACGAACATTTGTTTGAAAATCTACTAGTGTATGGCAAGCTTAAAGAGGAGCTCCACCCAAAAGGGAAGTTCCGCTTTAAGGCCTCCCCCCTCTCCTGTTTACCAAATAGCACTTTTTTTGGGGTGTGTCTAAACCAGGTACTCACTCTCACTTCTACTCGGATCACCTAGGCGATCTCCCTCCACTCTCCGCAGTCTTCTGGGACACGTCACAGGTCCCAAAAGACTAAAGGACCATTCACAGAGAGCAGCGTGGCTAACTAATGTGCAGTGGGAACCCGGCTGTGAAACTGCAAGCTGTCACAGTCTGGTGCCCACAGTTGGGATGCCGGCACTGGGGGCAGAAGTTTGAAGGAAGAAATGGCTCAGGTGAGCACATTGCTGGATCCTGGGACAGGTGAGTGTCTGTTTATTAACTATATACTGTAGCTGCTGATTTTTAATAAGCACAAAAATGACTGAAACTTCTCTTTAAGGGGCATTTTTTACACTGACCCCTCATGAATTGGTTTTATCAGGGGTCCCCTAACACCTAAAAATTATTTGAAGGGTTCCTCCAGACTAAAAAGATGAAGAAATGCTAGCCAGGGGTATTAGGCAGAAAAACCATTAAAGATCTAAAACAAAAAACAGCTATAAAGCACAAAAGAGCTGACTTGCTCCAATAAGCTGTGCTGCAAGATGGACATGGTAGATGTACGTACCATATGTGGAAGGTCACTGATTCATTAAAATCTCCCTTTGCAAGAAGTCAATTCTACATCTACAAGCTTCAAATACATTTATGTTTTCTGCTTCATCTTTGTAATTTATGCTACTATCTGCATATTATGATTTCTGGGAAGAAATACAAAGTGCTAAGTAGATTTAAGAATAGTTTGCATTGTGCATTACATGGGATTGTCTTTTTCTAATGTGTGGGGGGATTTTGCACCTTTTTAAAGAAAGAATAGCCAAAGGGCCAAGAGAATCTAATATGACTCCATTTGAATTATTTAGCACATTAGCTATGAGCACAGTGGCTATATATATGAAAATTACCTGCAAAAATAACATAACTTTGAACGTGATATTGTGTGTCTTTAAGCTACAAAGATTCAGAAGGACCAGATGATGCTTCTATTTTGACATTGCTAATAATCATATGAGGTGCACTGTAATTTGGTTTCAGGGATTACAGGGACCTTCAAAGTGTGAGGAAACAAAGCCATCTCCTTATCTGCCCTTTAAACTGTTATTTGATCTCCAAAAGATGTTTAATGGAAATAAAAAGATCAGAATTAAAATGTAATGTAAACATATACATGTATATGAAGCACCAAGACTGCCCTCAGTAAAAGGAAACGTAGAACAGGCCTGTAGTAGTGTCAAAACCAAGCTTACATAGGTGCATTTAATGAGACCCTGCAAAGCATTGGATGATGTGCTAGGTGAAATAACTCCAAGCAGTAAATTAGATTAAAGTTTACTGCAGTAAGTCCTGACATGAATTCTGATTACTACACTTTGCAATTTACCCTTTGTGTTATTTTTTAGGAACAGTAGAAGCTTAATCTGATGACTTTTCAAGTTAGGATACATTTAAATACTGCTTATTTAATTTTTCTGTTGTGCTTCTATGCTGTTCTAAGTCATATTCCCTGTCAATATGAATAGCAGCTTTAAAGGTCTTCTCATTAAAAAGGGGTCTGCAGACTAACAAAAATCCCCATTATACTAATAGTGGTGACCCATCCGCATGCCAGTGCTAGGCAGATGACTTATTAAAGAAAATGGCTTTCCACACTGATAGACAAGTTCTACACTAATCCTATCCTAATATAAACTCTAATGCTAACAAAAAATAATTCTATAGGAAACGTATGTTACGAGTATCTGCAGGTAAGAATTTAAAATTCTAAAAAAAAACACATGCAATATATGTAAAATATTCATGATTCATTTTTCTTTTATTATTATTTGTGACTTTTTGTGAATATTTCAAGCCAGGTATTTCCTATTGTAAGGCAGTAAACTGAGTTCTAAAAAAACTCCATCCCAAGCTCAAATAAAAGACGACCAAGTGCACTTTTTGTCACAAATGCTATGTTTAACTAGTTAATCTTCAGAGTTGTTTTCACAATTTGACTGTAATCCTATTAATTCAGAAATAACTTTGTTACCTTTTGTACCAAAGTGAGAGATACATTTTTTTTTTTTGAGTAGGGCCAAACAAGTATTAATTTTGGTGAGTTATTTAATATGTTACATAGTTACATAGTTGGTCAGGTTGAAAAAGACACATGTCTATCTAGTTCAACCATAAAAATAAATACATAAATAAAAAAAATCATACACTCCCATATACACAATCCTATACCCACAGTGGATCTAGAGGAAGGTGAAAAAAAATTAAAAAACAGAAAAGCAGGATCTAATTTGCTGCAGCAGGGGAAAAAATTTCTTCCTGATCCCAGCGAGGCAATCGGATTTTCCCTGGATCAACTTTACCTATAAATGTTAGTACCCAGTTCTCTTATGTATATTTAGGAAAGAATCCAGGCCTTTCTTAAAGCAATCTACTGAGCTGGCCAGAACAACCTCTGAAGGGAGTCTATTCCACATTTTCACAGCTCTTACTGTTAAGAAACCTTTCCGTATTTGGAGATTAAATCTCTTTTCCTAGACATAAAAGAGAGCCCCCTTGTCCTCAGTGTTGACCGTAAAGTGAATAACTCCAAGTTCACTATATTGACCCCTTATATATTTATACATGGTGATCATATCCCCCCTTAATCTCCTCTTTTCAAGAGTGAATACATTCAGTTCCTCTAATCTTTCCTCATAGCTGAGCTCCTCCATGCCTCTTATCAGTTTGGTTACCCTTCTCTGCACTTTCTCCAGTTCCCTGATATCCTTTTTGAGAACCTTAATGAGTCCCTAAAAGAGTCCCTAAAAATTGGAAACAATGGCTTTGAGATTACAGAGCTCAATTCTTTTAGGATCCGTGGGTGGATGCCATCTGGTCCAGGTGCTTTATCCACCTTTATTATGTCTAAATATTTCTGGACCATATCCCTTTTGAGCCATTGTGGATCATTTGGGGCCGTATCACTACCACCCCCATTATTTTTTGCACTATAAACAAAAAAATAGCGACAATTTTGAAAAAAATGCATTATTTTTTACTTTTTGCTTTAATAAATATCCCCAAAAAATATATGAAAACTTTTTTTCCTCAGGTTAGGCCGATACGTATTCTACATATTTTTGGTAAAAAGAAATCGCAATAAGCATTTATTGATTAGTTTGCGCAAAAGTTATAGCGTCTACAAAACAGGGGATAGCTTTATGGCATTTTTAATGATAATTTTTTTTACTAGTAATGACAGTGATCAGCAATTTTTATCATGACTGCGACATTATGGTGGACACGTCGGACAATTTTGGTGCGATTTTGGGACCATTCCAATTTATACAGCGATCAGTGCGATTAAAAATGCATTGATTACTGTGTAAATGTGACTGGCAGAGAAGGGGTTAACCACTAGGTAGCGCTGTAGGGGTTAAGTGTGTCCTAGGGAGTGATTCTAACTGTGGGGGGGAGGGGCTGTGTGTGACACTACACTGATCACCGCTGCCGATTACAGGGAGCGGTGATCAGTGAGAGTGTCATTAGGCAGAACGGGGAGATGCTTGTTTACAATAGCATCTCCCCGTTCCTCCTCACTGTGAGATGATCGCGGGTATCCCCATGGACATCGGGTCCGCGGGACCCGCGATCACGGTCACAGAGCTCCCGGTGGGCGAGCGCGCCAGCAAGCTGACTCTTAAAGGGCAACGTACAGGTACGTTAATCTGCCTGTACGTGCCCTTCTGCCGCAGTATATCTGCGTGAGGCGGTCGGGAAGCGGTTATTATATTTGAAGAATTTTTGGGGGTTTGTCTTACTATCTTTTGCAATCTGTTGTTCGTTTTCAGTTTTTGCATGCTTGATTTCCCTTTTACATATTCTGTTATATTCTTTGTAACATTTAAACGACACTAGTGTTCCTTCATTTTTATATTTTTAAAAGCTCTTTTCTTATTGTTTATAGCTTTTTTTAAAAAAACATAGGTTTTATTTTTAGCCTTTTAAACTTATTGCGCATGGGAATATACTTTGCAGTGAGTTCACAAACAGTCACTTTGAAGAATTCCCATTTCTGTTCGGTGCCCATTGATGTCAATATTCCCTCCCAGTCCAAGTCCTGGAGAGCAGCCCCTGTTTTTAAAGGCAGATAGATGTAAAAAATAAAATAAAGTAAAACATTTTCAGGTTACCTAGTACTTATTTAAAACCAACTACTGGTGGTATAAAGCACTAGTGTATTTTATAATTTGCCAATTTACCATAACACCAAAATTATCTTTCTATTGCGAAATGTACAAATGAAATTAACTTTCTTTTGCATGTGCTTAGTCTACAAAAAATATATCAAGCAAAATGTTTAAAAAAAAATATATATATATTTTTTTAACAACTATGGGTTTGATCTACTAAAACTGAAGAGTGCAAAATCAAATGCAGCTCTGCATAAAAACCAATCAGCTTCCAGGTTTTACTGTCAAAGCTTAACTGCACAAGTTGAAGTTAGAAGCTGTGCTAGATTTTGTCTATAAAAGAAGAGGTTGCAACAAGTAAATAGTTACCAACATGTAAAATCTTACATTTGTGTGCACCTGTGAAATAGCGATATACTTTAGTACCTTAATCCGGATGTGGCATCACAGAGCGGACGTGTGTCCCTCCCCTCCATCCGCTGGCACCTGCCATGTTGGTCCCAGGCCTGCAGATGGGCAAGTGGAGCCTGAAATACATGGGCTCACGGGGGTGGGGGCATGTTGGATGGTGCCGGTACCGGGGGGGGTACCGGCACTAGTGGAAAATCTGGCCCTGTCTGCAACAGAGACTTGGATTTTGATTGTCAAACTCACAGTAGGTCCCAGCAGCTGCACTTATGGTTGTGTACCCAGTTAGATACTTTAAGATGCATAAGATACATTCTAGGTCTTTTTACCTGGTTAAATATACCAGGATGAGAACTTTGTTTACATATGAATATTACTGTAATGTTCATATTTATAAAGAATGATATGTGTTCATATCTGGGATTACAATAAATCTATAGTGAGAGAAACCCATATAAAGCCATTGCTGACCTCCTTTTAAGAATAAGATTTTCCTGGCTTCAATGCTTTTTTGTCACTCACCTACAAGAAAAACATGAAGATTAAAAACTCAAAATGAATTAAGAACTTATGACCTGCATACTTTTTCCAAGTCACTGACTCAAAGTACTAAAACCATAGGAAGCAATTTCAAATCTTTGAAAGCCAAGCAACTAGCATTTTTTAAAGAAAAAGTCAACAATTACAGCCTCCATATTCTTTTACTGCAAGATTGGCAAGAATGAAGAATGGCAATTCAAAAGCACTAAAAATTTAGGATACATGGAGAGTGCTTTGGTGAAACATGCTTAAAATTTTACCTACAAGATATTTACTCCTAGTCTTGATTAATTACTCAGACCTATTTCTCTATTGTCCATTGAGGGACGCTGCTTGATGATAATTAAGCAACTCAGGGTTTTACTTTAGCCTTCAGCATAAATGGATACTTGGCATTTCAAAATTAAAGGCCTGTGTCTAAAACCCTTTCCATTGCTCACCTGCTCAGGTTTGCTCAGTGTCCTCAGGAGCGTGAATGTGTTTTCCCCAGCTTTGCTAATTTCTGATTTATTTGGAAGATTTTTCTACCAGTGTAGGTTTTCCAAGTTTATTGGAACTGGCATTCCCTCTGCTACTGGGAGTCAGCTAAAACACATATTTTTCCAGTCCCTTTAGCGAAAGAGAATGATGTGGTCCAAGGCACCATAACTTATTACACCAACCAAACATTCTCTCTTTTTGTCCAGTTCATTTAGTATACTGGTATCTTGCAACAGTTCTGCTATCAGCAATGACTACCTATCTGTGTTCCAGATCACATGACTCCTCTTTGGGTCAGGTCAACATGTAGGGGATTCCTTACAGAGTTGGCAGGTCCAAAGCTGAAGCATATATTCCCTGTCTATGACTCTGAAACCTCACTTTTGGAAGTACCCACTAGCAGGGCCGGGACAAGGGGTGGCTGCCCTGGGTGCGGTGGGGATTTTGGGAGGTTTGTGATAGAATGGGTGATTATGGGGGGGTTACTATGAGAGTGGATTTCTGTTAAGAAGGGGGGATTTTGGGGGGAGGATTTGTGCTAATAGTGATGATTGGTGCTAGGAGGGGCGATTTGGGAGGGGAGGATTAGTGCTAGGAGATGGGATTGGGGGGGGGGGGGTTGTGCTGGGGGAGGGGGATTTGGAGGGAGAGAGGATTTATGCTCAGAAGGGAAATTTGAGGGGGAGTGGATTTGTGTTTAGGAACGGGGATTTGGGGGGAAGGATTTGTGCTAGTAGGAATGATTGGAGGGAATTGTATTAGGAGGGGAAATTTGGGGAGATGATAAGTGCTAGGAGAGGGAAGGATTTGGAGGGGGAGAGAATATATGCTCAAAAGGGAAATCTGAGGGGGAGTGAATTTCTGTTGGGAATGGGGATTTGGAGGGAAGGGTTTGTGCTAGTAGAGATGATTGGAAGGATTTGTGTTAGGAGGGGAAATCTGGGGTGAGGATAAGTGCTAGGAGAGAGGATGATTGAAGGGATTTGTGCTAAGAGGAGAAATCTGGGCAGCCCTGCCTACTAGACGTACCTACAAGATGGGATGGGATACATTGTTTTCTGTTGGTACTAAGGCTATCTGTATATTGTTGCTGTGTATTGAATGTAGTTGGCACGTTGGCTACTGGGAGGGGTACCTCTTTATTTTTGTCTCAGATTGTATTCTCTTAAGTGGAACTGTATATACAACAGGCAGGATTTCTGTTCTGCCCAAAATGCCCACCTCTGTCCCATCTAATGACACAGAATTGGTAGGAGTGCACTTCCTGGCCCTGTACCAGTACAAGCACAGGTGCATTTGCCCATCAAGCAATTTCTGTATCTCACTATTGATTTCATAAATTCTTCATCCATTGTTTTTTAGGAGGATCCACCTGCTCACCCTCCTGCAGAACCCGCTGACTCATTTCCATGCATTCCATTGCACTTTGAAGGCACTGAAAATGAGAATTAAATCTTAAAATCATCTTTGCATTTATCCTCTGGATATATTGGCTGGATAATGCCAGTGATTGTTCATTTACCTGACTAAATTCACCTACTCTTAATAACGGTGCCCTAAAGTTAAAGGTAATATAAGGACTTTTTTAAATTTCTTAGACCTATATGCATAGTAAATGATATCAGTGTTAGGTAAATTATGTTATTAATGTGTGCTACTTTATAAATCATATGTCTAGTTTATAGTTATATATGCATATGGGGGCAGCCATATTAGCTTACTACATACCAGCGACGGCCCATCCATAAGGGGACTCAAATGCATGAGTTCTACATGGTTTTTTTTTTGCGAAGCACATGATTAGAGCCAGAGGCTTCAAAAAGGTTAGTCTTGCGGCACAGAGCATTGCGCCCTGAGCCCACCCACTTGTAACAATAGCAAATCAACATTCGCTATTGTCTTCCTGCCTCTCCTCCCAGCCAAACAGGACAGGAAGTGGGTTGTAAGATTGAATTGGCTGGGAGGAGAAGTGACCGGATGGGCCAGGGAAGCTGCCAAAAGCCACCCACGACCTGGATGGGGTAAGTGTGAGGCTGGCGGGCTTACGAGCAGGGCTGGCGAGAGGGCTTGCAAGCGGGGCTGGCGAGTGGGCGGGAGGTGTATGGTTTGTTTGCTGCCCCCCCAAAAAATGGAGCACCAGCCGCACTGCTACATACAGTACTAGGACTATACAATGGTTTTGTTTTATTATTCTTTCTCACAATGCAAGTGTATGTGATTGATTTAGGAGTAGGGATTATTCATTATGATGGTCATGATCACACTTCCTGTGTACTGTGTGCAGTTTGGATCTTTATCTTTTAAGTTCTACATAGAGAATAAATTGAATTTAAAAAATGTGCAACTTCGAGCAAGAAAAGCATTTGTGGAATTCACAATATAATAAAAATGATTTACATGTCGGGTATACGAATTAGCAAGTAAACGAAATGTGAGATGAATGAATTTGTAGTCTAATATAACTAATTAATATACAACAGACATGCAAAAAAATTGTCAGTTTTCCAAGTATAAAACAATTTACAGGTCTTGTTCTTAAAAACACTTTAGAAGCATACTACATTAGTTACTAATCACTGGGTAAAAAAGTTTTGAATTGAATTAGAGACTTCTCAGAATCTGTGTGTGCGGTTTGCATAAGACCTGAGGTTTGTGAGAAATAGTGCATTCCGTGTTATCTTTCCTAGTGCTGATTCTACAAGATTGATAGTACAGAAAAACAAAGCTACCTTCTTTAGAGATATAAATTGCCCTTGACATTATGGTCTGATTTACTAACCTCTGTGTATGCCCCAGACCATTGCCCCTTAGGGTTTCAGCAGGGATAATTTTTCCTAGGGCTATATTAGCTATCACTCTGAATAACCTCATGTGAGGGATTTGATGCCAAAAAAAAGAAAAGTTAGTCTGACATATTCCTGTATTTCTTACCTTAATCTAACCGTTATTCTAATCCCAATATTTATCCCCCCTCACCTGAACACTAAAGCAAGGAAAATTAAACCCTAAACATTTAAAGGATTACAAAACAGTTACAGGTGATTGTGACCAATGTTCTCATCATCAATTACAGCCCAAACTGTTCATTTGGTTTTCTAAAGAGCGAGGAAGGATTAGAACCTCTGTTATTTTATTTTTTTTTTTTTTTTGCTGTCTGTGTCCTTGTTGGTGAGATATCTCCTTATTCCTGTTAGCAAAGCAAGTGATGATTAGAATCTCCACTTTGAATACATTTAATTCTATTTCTGTCCATGTCTTCCCATCCCATTAAAGTGTTTGTAACCCCCCAAAAAATAAATAAATAGATCTTGTTCCCGTAAAGCATGTATAACAGCACAGTGCTTGTACTGTGTCATTTGGCCCCCTGTATCAGCTGAAATACCTGGCTGATTCTGACAGTTTCTAGCCTTCCCCCTGTACACTGACCACGGTTCATCATGGCTGCTGAACCCTGTCACCATGGTCAATTTACGTGCCTCGGTCATCTGCAGCTATCTGCAGCTCCCCCCCCTTCCCTCCCTGCCTGTCAGCTAGCCTGTGCCACTCTCCTCCCCGCCCCTTCCCTTCCTGCTGCTATAATATCTGTATTATAAACATCCCATCCCCTCTGTTAGCTAATGTAATATGTCCTAATGTCTATACTGAAAAAAAAAGCTGATTTATACCTTATCTCAGAGTGTCTGCTGGTGCTCACGTGACTTCTTGGCTCTCTCCTCCTCCCCTCCCCTCCTCCTGTCAGCCAGAGTTCTCGGCCCCTCCCACTATAGCTGTCAGCCGGGGAGAGGAGAGAGCCAAGGAGTTACGTGAGCGCCAGGAGACGCTCTGAGATAAGGTATGAATCGGCTTTTATTTTCAGCACAGACACTAGGACATAAATGCTTTCTGGCATGTCCATTCTACAGGAGCATTATTCTTTGACTTGTTTCCTTCTTGCGTTCTCTATTGTTTTATATTGGTTTGTTACATAGTCACAATGTTACCCCAATGTCTTATGTTGTCGCCTGGGAAGGCATTTTATAAGGTACTTTGATAGTCTTTATAGCTTTCCACAATATTTTTGGCTACATCAGTTCACACTGTAATCTGATTATCTGTAAGAATGTCCAACATGGTCTAATTGCTATTGTTCTCTGACTTTTACGAATATTTCCTAATGACTTGATATTGGTAACCTTCCTTTGAACTTTGTTTATGTTGAGCTATGTACATGGATCCTTTTCTTATTCTTTATATGGAAAAATGATCAATAAACATTGGTATTTATAAAAAAAAAAAGACACTGCATCTTTGCTTTGCAGCTGCTGCAAATATTTGACCATTGGATGAGATCAATACTTGCTTCCTCCATCAACTACTATGCTTCTTTCAATCAGCTTATACTGTATCTCCTGTAGTGACATACAAGCTGGTATGAAAAACCAAAGAATGATAGAGAAGCAAATATTCTACAAAGCTGGAAGTGTAGAATACTTTCAGCAGGTAGGGTTTGGAGAAAGGGTGTCTTTTCAATACACAGGTCACTGGAAAGTTCAAGTGGATGTAAACCAGATTCATAAAATTTAACCTAAGCACATATATCTGCAGTGTTTACGTATCTCTCCCCAAAGCCCTAAGTCCCATGTCTTTCTGCTGCTCCGTTCTTCTGTTATCAGCATGATAACTTTTGACAAGTTCTCTGACAACCAAGATAAAACAAGCCTGAAATTTGTGTCGGGTGGGTGCTATAAATAGATTAGCAGAGAGCTGGTCTATTCACAGCATAGCTTTGCAAATTCCTTCCTTCCTTTGCCTATGTGGAGAGGGTGTGTGTGCCTTCCTTCCAATCACCTCTCACACAGCGTATGCCAAGAATCCACACCCAGTACTGAACAGGAAGAAAAATCTCTAACAGGATGTGCACTTTCTAAAGAATATAGCAAGCTGAGGACAGCAGATATACATGTAATACTATGTAGGGTTTTTTTTTGTTCATCTCTATATCATCTGAGGCTGTTCACTTCACTGGGTATATGTGAGGGTTTATATTTTTCTTTCTTACAGGTATTCTTCTAGGTAAAAATAACCCTGTGGTGACAGGAGCAGTTTACATTTCATCAATAGGACAGGATGTGAGCAAAGATCTCCCCAATGGGGTCACAAACAAAAAAAAAAAACTAACAAATGTTTTAACTCTTGTTCATGCTATCAGAATTTTAACCTCCCTGGCGGTTTTCCCGAGTGTGGCTCGGGGTTAAAATTCAGTACCATTAGCGGTAACCCCGAGCCACACTCGGGATCGCATTGCAGGATCCTGGGGCGGCGTTACTTACCTTGTCCCCGGGATCCTGCGATGTCCCCCGCAGTGTCCGAGGGCTCCGTCCTCCTCCGAAGCCTCTCCGTGCCAGGCTCCGTTCCCTGCGAGCGGCGCGACGCACGGGGGCGGAGCCTGGCGGCAAATTCAAAAAAATGTCAAAATCATAACACATACAGTACTGTAATCTTACAGATTACAGTACTGTATGAAATGATTTCACATCCCTTTTGTCCCCAGTGCTCTGGCCCATGCCCTGCATGCAGTTTTACATGATATATACTGTTCTTTCTGCCTGGAAACTGGAGATTGTCCATAGCAACCAAAAAGTGTCCCTTTACGTCAAAAGTGGCTTTAGACCAGCTAGAAAACAGCGATAGTAAATTAGAACACTTGCAGAATTGAGCGATAGTGAATTGTGGGGAAATTTATTTTATTACTATTTTTTTTTATTTTTTTTAATTATTTATTTTTATTTATTATATTATAATTTATGTTTTTGTGTTTCAAACTTTATCATACCCGGGATATCTACTAGACTCTGGTTTGGACAGATTTAAGTGTGTTATTGTTAAGATTTACAGACCTACAATATAAAACGCCAAATTTCCATGCAAAATAATTGTACCGCTTTCAGCACCTAAAATCCGAAATAATCATACCGCCAGGGAGGTTAAACATGTTTTCGTTCAAGTTAGGTTTTAATATATGTAATAAAAATGATTTTTTTTTTCATCTATTCCTTATTTGAATTTTTGCAAATTTATTTGCCATTGTTTGTATTTTTATCCCTTTTTTTACATGCAGAATAAACTTGTTCAGCAAAAGTGACAGCGACCAGAGTTAGATCAAACTATAACTTGGAGTTCTTTAACAGAAAGATTTAAACCATTTAGATAAAATGTGATCTGGTTAGGTCCCCGGACTATAGATTGCCCCAGTTTCAGTCACTTATGCTGGGCAGCTAGGTCTCCTAGGATGTGGGCCCTCGCCATCCTCACTTATATTGGAGGACCACTGGTTCTGCATTGTACATGATGACATCAGAAAGTGACTAGTGGAGTGGTGAAGAGAAGTGGCTTCAGGGAACTGGTCATGCAGCTGAGAAGAAGCCTGTAGTTGCAAGGAAGGGTTTAATGTGTGGTTACATTTTACAGCAGCCTAGAGTTGGGCTTTTAACCAATTCAATCAAAAGACATTTTGCCCCATATCAAGCTATGGCCGTGTAAGTATTTCCATATTGTTAACAAGCAGTAAATGGCCTATAACCACTTCTAGACCCTCTGCAGTACATTTACTGCGGCAGGGCGGCCCGTACAGGCACAATAATGTACCTGTATGTTGGAAGCAGTTTCCAGGTGGGAGGCGCGCATGTGTGATTTGACACAGCAGGAGTTGTCCCCCTGTGGTTTGGCACAGCAGGAGTTTGTTAGCAGATCCTGGTCAATGATTCATGGCTGGGACCTGATAATCGGCTGTGTTGAATCACAGCCTAGAGCCCTGTGTTGAACAACAACAGAGGTCTCTAAACAGAGGGAATGATGGTTTTGTTTCTTTTCCCTGCAAATCGATCTGTAGTAAAAAGCAGCCCATACTACACACATTAACGCTTGTTGATTACCCCAAGATGTTAACCCCTTCCCAGCCAATGCCGTTAGTGAAATGACAGTGTATATTATTAGCACTGATCACTGTATTAGTGCAACTGGTGATGTCAGTGTCAGTTAGTCAGTTTCCAAAAAATGTCAGTTAGTGTTAGATTGTCTGCCGCACTATCACAGTCCCACTATAAGTCACTGATCACCGCCATTACTAGTATAAAAATAAAAAAATACATAAAAAGGACAGTATTTGCCATAGATTATAGACAATATAACTTTCACGCAAACCAATTAATATACACTTATTGGGATTTTTTTTTACCAAAGGCATGTAGCAGAATACATTTTGTCCTGAATTTTTTAAGAAATTTGATTTTGGATATGTTATTATAGCAGAAAATAAAAAAATATATTTTTTCCAAAATGTTTGGTCTTTTTTAATTTGCATAATAAAAAATAAAAAACCCAGTGTTGATCAAATACCACCAAAAGAAAGCTCTATTTGTGTGAAAAACATATACAAATTTCATTTGGGTACAGTGTTGCATGTGTTGTTAAAGCTGCGTAGTGCCGAATAGCAAGAAATGGCCTGGTCATGAAGGGAGTAAAATCTTCCGGGAACTCAAGCCATTAAAACAAGTTCTTACTGACCCTTGTAGCTTCTGACACTGTGGAACAATTCATCCTCAAATTCTGAAGTCCTTCCCTCAGCAGTTCAACATCCCCCTCCCACCATGACTTGGCAGCCCCTCAAACTTCTAATCACCAAAGTATCCTACAGTATAAAGTAGGGTGAACTGAGTTGTTGACAAAATGACCTCAGTCTATATATGTTTTGTAAGACAAATATGGCTTTAAATTGGTAACAAATCTGGATACATACATTTCATATATTCTTATTTTTTTAGGTTTGTTTATTAGGGAACAATTATTTTTAAAAAAAGCTTTAACATAATTTTTGCAACCGCAAATATTTACCACAAAATATAACCGACAAAGTGGTTGATTCGTGATTCACTAAGAGTTAAATAACGGCAAATAAAATGCGGTAAAATAATGAATGCGGTAAATCGGTTGTGAAAGTTCAATTCACTAAGAATTTAGAGTTAAATAACGAATGCGGTATATTTGATTGTTCAGTAACTACAGCATTTCCTCATGTGGTAATTTATCACACGTGTCGGTGCGGCTTGGGTTGTTTAAGGCAGCCCTCAAAATTTTCACTCGCCTGTGAAAATTTGCTAGAGGTGAGTGGAGAGGGGGTGCTGAGAACAGATGAGTGACACTGAGTGCCCAGCTCTCCAGCTGCCTGAACGATAGTCAGTGGCGGCCCATCCATAGGGGGCGCCTGGGCGCCACCCCCTCTCCAGGCAGTCACAAAAAAAAATATAAAAAAAAAAATTTTTTTTAAAGCTGGCCCTTAAGTCCTTAAGTGCACTGTGTTCAGACGCCAATTGCAGATGTGGCGCTTCATTTGCGGGTGTTTAGCCCGCCTTGCGGAGCTTTCTGAAGCGCTGAGTAGCTTCCGCCCGGCGCTAGTATCTATTACTATGGCCGGGCGGTTTGATTGACATCTAAGTATGATATCACTTCCTGTTTCTCTCTCTAATTGCGCAAAGGAGAGAAACAGGTAGTATGAGAGGAACGGACCTCTCCCCAGGAGACACAGCTGGAGAGGACAACACACAGCAAGGTAAGTAACTGGGGGAGGGGGGTTTGATGGTGACACATGCTGCTGCAATTTAGTGGTGACACATGCGGCTGCAATTGGTGGTGACACATGCTGCTGCAATTTGATGATACATGCTGCTTCAATTGGTGGTGACACATGCTGCTGCAATTTGGTGACACATGCTGCTGCAATTTGGTGGTGACACATGCTGCTGCAATTTGGTGGTGACACATGCTGCTGCAATTTGGTGGTGACACATGCTGCTGCAATTGGTGGTGGCACATGCTGCTGCAATTTGGTGACACATGCTGCTGAAATTTGGTGGTGACATATGCTGCTGCAATTTGGTGGTGACACATGCTGCTGCAATTTGGTGGTGACACATGCTGCTGCAATTTGGCGACACATGCTGCTGCAATTTGGTGGTGACACATGCTGCTGCAATTTGGTGACACATGCTGCTGCAATTTGGTGGTGACATATGCTGCTGCAATTTGGTGGTGACACATGCTGCTGCAATTTGGCGACACATGCTGCTGCAATTTGGTGGTGACATATGCTGCTGCAATTTGGTGACACATGCTGCCGCAATTTGATGGTGACACATGCTGCTGCAATTAGTGGTGACACATGCTGCTGCAATTGGTGGTGACACACGCTGCTGCAATTTGGCGACACATACTGCTGCAATTTGGCGACACATAATTGGCGACACATACTGCTGCAATTTGGCGACACATGCTGCTGCAATTTGGCGACACATGCTGCTGCAATTTGGTGACACATGCTGCTGCAATTTGGTGGTGACACATGCTGCTGCAATTTGGTGGTGAAACATGCTGCTGCAATTTGGTGGTGACACACGCTGCTGCAATTGGTGGTGACACACGCTGCTGCAATTGGTGGTGACACACGCTGCTGCAATTTGGTGACACGTGCTGCTGCAATTTGGTGGTGACACAGGCTGCTGCATTTTATGTGACACAGGCTGCATGTAAGGAGGGACTCCGCTGGGGGCACCTGATAAAAGGAGGGACTCCGCTGGGGACACCTGTTGGCATCTGGTGGCAGGCAACATGGCTAGTGAAATGCTCAGGGCTCCCACTGATTCAGCATTATGGTGAGTTGAACGATTTCATTTTATATTACAATGTAATAATAGAAATAATGCGCTTCAATCATCCTGACACCATAACAACCATGGTGCCGGGATGATTGAAGCGCTAACACCAGGTGTTTGGAGTATCTTTATCTGCTGATTGTTAAACTTTCTAGAATACACATATTTCTATTGTTGTGTAGGATCTGGGCCTGCTGTCCCTCCATCCCTCTCTCCCTCTCCCTCCATCCCTCGTTCATCTCAGACACTAACCACACCACCTTAGAGCCACGCACAATATATCGCTTAAACAACGCCCATTTTCACCAAGTGGGAGGGGTCAAAAAGGAAGGGCGGGGTATGGTGCCCCCATCCTAAAACTTCACCAGCCGCCACTGACAATAGGAGTGATGCTGCCATCACTCCTATCATTCCGAGCTTCACACAGTGCAGGCTCCGATGGCTGCTGGAGGGAGGATTTTGCTCCCCCTCCCTCCAGCTTCGAGACTGGCAGTTTCAGGCTCTGGCTGTTTGTTGTGTGGGTGGGATGGGGATGCAGCAATCTTCTAAGATCCCGCCCACCTGCCTGAATCGTCCGCCAGCTGACCTGCCCACTCACCCGTTCATCTGCCTAAACCGCCTGCCTGCTCACCTGCCCACCTGCCTGAATTGGCCACCTGCTCGCCCATCCACCTGTCTGAACCGTCTGTCCACGTGCTCACCCGCCCATCTGCCTGAGCCACCCACCCGTCCACCTGCGTGCCTGAACTCATGAAAGAGGGAGATGTGAACTTATCAGGAGCGAGTGTGTGCTGAGATAAGCTCAGCTAACTGCTTGTTTCATTGCTCTGGCTTCCTGTCCACCACCATAGCGTTAGGTCAGTGGGACTGGAACAGGCTGAAATTGAGGAAGGGGTTAGCATTGCCATGTCCACCAATGAAGGTGGGGGATGTGGGGGGGGGGCAGTGGTAGTAAAAGTTACCCCCCACCCCACGTGCATTGGTCTTTATGGCAGTGAATGTTAACCTCTTCATCCCCCACCCCACCTTGCATTGGTCCTCATGGCAGTGAAATTTCAACCCACCACCCCTTTGCAATTGTGGTAATGTCAGTGAAAGTTAACCCCCTCCCCACACATTGGGGGTCATGGGAGGGGTTACATTTCAAAGCCACTAACCATCAGTGTAGGGGAGGGGGATATTAATACTTATACCTGTGCTAGCGGTTATTAATGTGTCCACTGACTTCAATGCTGGGAGTTACTAATGCGTCCCCTGATACCAGTGTTGGGGGATATTATGATGTCCACTGACATCAGTGCTAGGGTTTATTTATGCATCCTCTGATACCTAGGTTGGGGGTTATTATGGCGTTTGGCACCAGTTTTTAATGCATCCACTGACATCAATGCTGGGGCTTATTAACAGAGCCTCTGATCAGGCCGGGTCCTTCAATGCCGCCCCCCGCCCACACACACACCGCCATTCTTGTCCTTTATCGATGACTGCTACAATAGATCAATTAAAAACATATCTCCACACACGAGAACACTAAAAATAACTGGCTTTAATTGTACAGACTAAAAATACTTCAGGGTAAGCGCGCAAGGGGTAAGGATTTTTTTTCAGGGCAATGGCTGGTGTTAGTGCTTCAATCATCCCCCGCACACATTACTTCTATCATTACATTGTAATGTAAAATGAAATAGTTCAACTCACCATAATGCAGAATCATTAGGAGCCCTGAGCATGTCACCTGCCACTATGCCTGCCACCAGATGGAGATGTCACTTGCCACGCTGCCTGCCACCAGATGGGGATGTCACTTGCCACTATGTCTGCCACCAGATGGAGATGTCACTTGCCACACTGCCACCAGATGGAGATGTCACTTGCCATGCTGCCACCAGATGGAGATGTCACTTGCCACACTGCCTGGCTGCCACCAGATGGGGATGTCACTTGCCATGCTGCCACCAGATGGAGATGTCACTTGCCATGCTGCCACCAGATGGAGATGTCACTTGCCATGCTGCCTGCCACCAGATGGAGATGTCACTAGCCACGCTGCCTGCCACCAGATGGAGATGTCACTTGCCCCGCTGCCTGGCTGCCACCAGATGTTGATGTCACTTGCCACGCTGTCTGGCTGCCACCAGATGGAGGAGGGTGGAACAGCGGTGCGGGCAATAAGAGAGATCTCATCTTTCTCCCCCGCCGCCGCACCGCTGACATTACTTCTCGATCTTTTCAAAAATGGCGCCGGGCAGCACAATCACGCTACTGCACATGCGCCACCCAGCCGAGCACGTACAAGCTTTCCCGAGCCTGGCCAGCTTCGGAACGGCGCATGCGCAGTAGTGGGTGGCTTGCGGCCATCTTTTCTAAGGGCACCTGTGCCCTTAATCGACTTTAACGGGCAGCCTGAAAGGGGGGGCGGCCGCGAAGTCGTGGCCGTGCCCCTGCACCACTGCCACCCCGAGGCCTGGCCTTGGTGGCCTTGTGGCAAATCCAGCCCTGCCTCTGATACCTGTATTGAAGCATATTATAGTGTCCACTGACTCCAATGCTAGGGGAATTTTAATTATGTTGTAATTTAATTTGAGTTTAGGGGCGGAATTGGAACAGGGCAGGGTAGGGGTTGGGTGGGGTAACTGGTGGCGAGTAACTCTTAAGGCCTGGTTAGTAGCTCAGGACTTGAAATTTTGAGCTGTGGTTTAAGGTAATTTCCTTATAACATTTTACGTTTTAACATGTTATTTTTCTTTTGCAAAGAACAATTTTTTCATCTAACATTTTTTACAGCAATTCTTTTTGGGATTCTGTGCTGCTGCCTGTTTATATTGTGTAAACTGAAGAAAACTTGACTATTTTTTTTATAATATTTTAAACATTTTTATTTATTTTTCAAGTTCCTATCCTAGTTTAACTTGTTGTAATGTTGAATATAATCAAAAGTATTACAGTGGACAGTTCAAGAAGTCACTTCTAGCTTGTCATGTAATATCATGTAATAGTCATGGTTGACATACTCTATTGTTTCACTTTTGTAAAAGTTTACTTTAAAAAAAAAAACTATATATATATATATATATATATATATATATATATATATATATTTTTTTTTTTTATGGTTCTTGATGTTAAATTTCAGCCGCTGTTTACATTTAATTTGCACTGCAAGTCATGCCTTTTTGCTTTAATTTAAAAAAATAAATAAATAAATAAGACCACATTTTTGTGTGTCCACTGCTGGAGGAATAGTGTCAACTTTCTGTGGGTCCTCTGTGGGTGAAATTTGATCCCTCTCTGAGGGTAGTATTGCACCCCTTTCTGTGGGTTGAATAGTACATCTTCCTGTGGGTGTTCTGTGGGTGGAATTAGGCCCCTTTCTGTGTGTCTTCTCTGGGTTGAATTAGGCTCTCGGTGGGTGGAATGCCCCTTTCTGAGGGTTTGAATAGGCCCCTCAATCTGGTACTTCACTGGTTACAGCCACCAAAAGGGTGGTGTTAAATATCGCACCTTTTTTTAGTTCCCGTTTCATTTGTGAATTGGATTTAACAGAATAAAGTACTATTTTTTGCAATATTTACCGACAATTTATTTTTTCCGTTGTTTACCGCAAAATCTTTATTTTTTTTTAAATAAATTGTACTTTAAAAAAAATACTTTAAAAAAATTCTTTAAAAAAAGGACTTTAAAAAATAAAATAAAATGCACACAGGAAAAAATAATCAGTTTACTTATAAGTGCATCATAAGAAAGGATAGAGCTGGGTTTACTCATACATAAATTAACATGATCAAGGTACATGAATAAGAATCGCTAGATCTCTTATTGCTAATATCCAGTATTGTTGTGAAAGGCTGTCTCATTAACCACTTGCCTACCGGGCCAATTCTGACACCTACATGTAAAAATCATAATTTTTTTGCTGGAAAATTACTCAGAACTTTATAAATGTTTTTTTTTTTTTAAACAGAGACCCTAGGGAATAAAACGATGGTCGCTGCAACTTTTTATCTTGCGCTGTATTTGTGCAGCAATTTTTCAAATGCGTTTTTTTGGGAAAAAAACTGTTTCAAGCATTAAAAAAAAGACAAAACAGTAAAGTTATTATTATGTAATTTTCTTACATAATGTGAAAGATGATGTTACGCCAAGTAAATAGATACCTAACTTGTCACGCTTTACAATTGCGCATACTCGTGGAATGGCGCCAAACTTCGGTACTTAAAAATCCCCATAGGTGACGCTTTAAAATTTCTTACAGGTTACCTGTTTACAGTTACAGAGGAGTGAGCATGTGGGGACGGGGGCACGTTAAACATTTTTTATTTTTTTTTATTATTGTTTACTTTACTTATACTTTTATTATTTCATTTACATTTTTTTTTAATCACTTTTATTCATATTACAAGGAATGTAAACATCCCTTGTAATAGGAATAGGGTATGACAGGTCCTCTTTACAGCGAGATCTGGGGTCTATAAGACCCCAGATCTCGCCTCTAGGCTGGGAAGGTAAGGCTTCTGGGTAATTACTGCCATCACTTCCTGTCCCAACCTGTACCAGAACGAGGCTTGGAACGCACGTCTATCCCGGGAGATGAAGCAGCGGAACTAACCCAAAAAACACACTGCTGAAATGACTCAGTGCTGGTCTAAAGGCCATTGAATTGTGAGTGTACATTTTTATAATTGGGGATGTTTACCTTGTTGGTTTAAATACATTTTACAAAAGCATATTGTGCAATGATGGATATTTACTTCTTATGAGTTATGAAGATTTGAGAAGTAACTAACGGTAATCTAGTTGGAGGAATGCCAGGAAAGTGGAGTTGTTATCCCAATATGAACCAAAGGCAAAAATTTTTCTAGGCTCTGGTGAGTGACCATTTCAGAAGGTGGTGGTGTTGCACAAAGTGGTTAAAAGGCTTCTTAGATAGCACGGATGTGATTTTGAGCACACTACGTACAAGAGATTCAAATAATAGAATTGTGAAGTGGACTTTGGGAAATATTGTTAAAAACTTGGGTCCTGCAGTTTTTGATAGCTTTGCAATTTTGCACTTAATAATTTAATAATTTGCACAATAATTTTGCACTATAGAGCTATATAGTTTTTCATGTTTGTGCACATTTCACCAATATTGTCTTTAGTGGTAATATTGTATAACCACTTTATGATCAGCGCAGTTACACTTTATATGATATTAATTTTTCAAATGCGTTTTTTTGGGAAAAAAACTGTTTCAAGCATTAAAAAAAGACAAAACAGCAAAGTTATTATGTAATTTTTTTACATAATCTGAAAGATGATGTTACGCCGAGTAAATAGATACCTAACTTGTCACGCTTTACAATTGCTCATACTCGTGGAATGGCGCCAAACTTCAGTACTTAAAAATCCCTATAGGTGACGCTTTAAAATTTCTTACAGGTTACCTGTTTAGAGTTACAGAGGAGTGAGCATGCGGGGACGGGGACGCTTTAAACATTTTTTTTTATTATTGTTTACTATATTTTTCTTATTTCTTTTTTTTTTTTATCAATTTTATTCCTATTACAAAGAATGTAAACATCCCTTCTAATAGGAATAGGGTATGACAGGTCCTCTTTACAGTGAGATCTGGGGTCTATAAGATCCCAGATCTCGCCTCTAGGCTGGGAAGCCTGAAATTAAAAAAAAGTGTTTTAAAAAAAATGATCCTGTCTTCCCAGCCGAGGCAGTGGCATTTTTTTCAAATGCAGAGGCCGGCCTCCGAAAGATCATAGAGACTTCAGGGACCATCTGGCCCACCGGAAATCTCTATGGTAACCTTCCGGGGCAGTCGATTCCTTTTCTGACTCGCAGATCATACGGGCGAGTCGGGAGAAGCACCGGAGGGCGGTGGGAGGGGGGGTGTCCCCTCCCACCGCCGCAAGAACAATCAAGCGGCTGAACAGCCGCTATGATTGTTCTTACAATGAAGGGAATTGCAGACTCTAAAAGAAGATATCTGAATAATGCCTGTAACTACAGGCATCATTCAGATATCACCACTCAAAGCCCGCAACGTCATATGATGTCATACTGGGGAGAAGTGGACTCACTTTAATGAGGCTGTTCACATGTATCATAACCCCCAGGAGAGTGAGAGTCCTGAGTAAAGTTCAGCAAAGTTGTCCAATAATAGAAATAAGACTACTATACCCATAGGTCAAATAAGCCAAAATAGTATTCTACGGGATGTTCAGTAGAATAACAAAGGCTGTCTTATTCCGCTGGTTATTCCGCTGAACATCTAATACAATACCATTTTGGAATCTTTGATCTATGTGTGTGGTACTACTTTTTCTTCAAATGTGCACACTTATGTGAGTGTTTGAGGCTCAAACAGTGAATGCAAATGTCATCCAGAGCATCTGATGTATTTGTTGGAACCTGGGGATTAATAAGGGTAGAGAAAAATGGCAAATGGTATTAAAAGGTTGAAAATGTATACCAGCACTTGCTTATTTTTAAAAATGTAGTTCCAACTAAAACAATGGAATGAGCAGACATCACTTAACTCAGTTGAAGGAAACTATTTTGCCTTTATATAGTCTATGAGATAAATCTGAACACATGATTAAAGTAATTGTAAAGGTAATTTTTTGTTTTCTAAAATAACAAACATCTCTATATTTACCTGCTCTGTGCAATTGAATTGCATAAGGCGCCAGAACCTCCTCTTTTTGGGTCCCCCCACCAGCACTCCTGGCACTCCTCGCTGTCCAGTATTTCTATGGGAAGCTGTTTCCCATTGGGGCATTCATGCATGCTCGATCCTGAGTATCACTGGTGCGTCCATTGACACACAGTGGAACTCGGTCCCGCCCCCTGCTACCTCGTCACTGGTTTGATTGACAGCAATTGGAGCCAGAGGGAGAATAAGTTCAATGCTTGTAGTCTTTCCCCATAGCTGTGGTCCTCCATTCCCTTAATTAGCTTAGACTAAAGCACCGCCAAAAATCCCGTTCAAAACTTCCTGTGTGTATATACAGGCATACCCCACTTTTAAGTACACAATGGTTTTTTTTACTAAAGGTGGAAAGTGCAAAATCAGGCTCACTTCTGCATAGAAACCAGTGAGCTTCTAACCCCAGCTTGTTCAATTAAGCTTTGGTAATAAAACCTGGAAGCTCATTGGTTTGTATGCAGAAGTGAGCCTGATTTTGCACTTTCCAGCTTTAATAAATAAACCCCATTGTGTACTTAAAAGTGGGGTATGCCTGTGCTTTATTCAGGGATGTTGGTGCCTGTGCTAATTCTCTCACTAGCCCACACCATTCATGTCCTTAATTAGCTTAGTTGCCCTTCTCTGGACTCTCTCCAGTTCCAGCACATCCTTCTTAAGGAATGGTACCCAGAACTGGATGGCATACTCAAAATGCGTCCAGACCAGAGTCTTGTAGAGTGGGAGAATGATATTATGTTTGCTTTGTTTGCAGCAGCTTGGCATAGCATGCCATTACTAAGCCTATCATCTACTAGGACCCCCGGGTCCTTTTCCATCCTAGATTCCCCCAGAGGTTCTCCCCCTAGCAAATAACTTAGTATTTTTGGCACCCAAATATTACCTTACATTTTTCAACATTAAACCTCATTTGCCATGTAGTTGTCCTCCCCACTGGGACATTGTATTCTGACAGCAGGGCTCTTAGCTGCCAGCAGGGCTTTTAGCTGTCAGAATACACTGATCAGCGGCTGCATTCAGCAGATCAAGAAACATTTTCCAACAAGCCTGCTTGACAGAAGTCAGTCTAACAATCAACTTCTGTCAAACAAGTGCTGCTGAATCGGTTGAATTTCAATCCATCTATGGCCATTTTAGTGTGGTCCCTGTCTGCTCTCTCCTTCCTCTGCTATCTGCATGAGTCATTTCTGACAGCAATTCCAGACATCAGACAATCTATGAAGATGGACTCTAATTAACAGAACCGCGCACCTGTACAATAAAGAAAAATACTAAACAAAATCAATAAAAATTAAAAAAAAATGTAAAGGTGAGACTGTAAACACCGTAGAAGATATCCTTTCTAGTAAGAAATGTTGTAGTGTTGCGCTCAACCAAACCTAATTCATCAAAATAACCTCATAATGACAGTGCAGATGTCCTTAGTTAATCCATTAAATCAGTACATACAAAAGTGGCTGGTATTAGACCAGTGGCGGCCCATGCATTAAGGGTGCACGAGCGCCGCTCCCTCTCTCCTGCCACCCCTCTGTCACCAATAGATAGATTTATGCATTGCATGAATCTATCTATGGCTGCCACCCCCTATTCAGACACCTGGCCCCTTTTCGGGTGCAGGGCGCCTGAATTACAGCGGCGGAGGGGTGTTTTTGAAGCACCTGATTAGAGCCATAGGCACTAATAGGTGTCAAAAAAGGTGACCTGTGAGCGCCATGCTGGGCGCTCGCAGGTCACTCAGCTGTGTGTTAGAAAAGCGAATGAATATTTGCTTTTCTAACACTAAACCGCCTCTCCGCCAATCAGGTGCTCGGGTCTGTTACCTGTCACATGATTGGCTGAAACGACAGGTGTGGCTATTGGACACCTATCAGGAGGAATGGACTGGAGATGAGGATGACAGGAGACACAGGAAGGACCCCAATTGTCGCCGTCACACGCTGCTCCACCAAGATCAGGTAAGGGCTGTGCAGACGGTGAGCGGGTGGGGGTCACACTGGGGGCATTAAAGGGAACACTGGCAGCATTTAATGGGCACACTGGCAGCATATGATGGGCACACTGGCAGCAATTGATGGGCACACTGGCAGCATTTGATGGGCACACTGGCAGTGTTTGGCACACTGGCAGCATTTGATGGGCACAGAGGCTACGTTTGATGGCACAGTGGCAGCATTTGATGGGCACAGTGGCTGTATTTGATGGGCACAGTGGCTGCGGTTGATGACACAGTGGCAGCGGTTGATGGGCACAGTGGCAGCGGTTGATGGGCACAGTGGCTGCGTTTGATGGCACAGTGGCAGCAATTAATGGGAACAGTGGCAGCGTTTGGCACAGTGGCTGCAATTGATGGCACAGTGGCAGCATTTGATGGCACAGTGTCAGCGTTTGAACGCACAGCACAGTGGCAGCATTTGAGCGCACAGTGGCAGCGTTTGATGGGCACAGTGGCAGTGTTTGATGGAACAGTGGCTGCAATTGATGATTTTTTTTCTAAAAATTTTTGCGCCCCCCCCCCAAAAAAAAATTTGAGCACCAGCCGCCACTGTATTAGGCCCTGAGTAAAACATATAAATCATGTCAGGTGACAGTGCAAGTGACAAAAAATAAAATATTCAAAAGGGAGAAAAATCTCCCAACACCATGAAGCCAAAGTGGAAAACAAACAAAGTCCAATTCCAATCCAAGTGTGTGACGTGAAGATAATCAGAGATGAAACATGATTTACATTCCCACGGCTTATATGATGACACCCACCAATGCCTTCACCCAAAGTAGGAGATGAAATGGTTGCTTACTGACTCCACATGACCCCCCTTTCAGGATGGTAATAACTTGCTTTTTTGGGCATTAAGGGTGGACCCCAAATCTACACTGTTGGCACTCTTTAATAAAACAGGGATACCAATATTTACATATGGCTGCGATGTTCTATATCCGGTTGCTCATGTAAATTAAACAGATGGATGCCACAGAGATGGTCCACTGAAGCCCCCCAGCACACAGCAGGTGATTAACAGCCTTAGATATCCATGTTTCCTAGTGAGACTGTGTAAAGGGGTTATGTCCATTTCCTCTCCTCAGGCATCAGTAATCACTCAGCACTGTGCTGCGCATTGTGTGACATCAGATTCCTGGCCTCTGCCTCTTGAATGTTGAGAAATACCATTTGGTCTTTGTACTTTGGAAGACTATAGAGGAGAGAAGGCTGCAAATAAAAAGGTACAGCTTATGTATAAGGATTATATAAGGACTTATATAAGGATATGTTAACACTTTAGGCTCCTTTTCACGCTTGTGTGACTTGGGACTGCAAAGTAGCATGGCAAGTCGTACCCCATTATTTCCAATGAGTACCATTCATATCTGGGCAACTCCAAGTCGCAGAAACTTCAAAGTAGTCCCTGCACTACCTTGGTCCGACTTTGATGGGACTTGAGGTCCATAGACCTCAAAATTACACAGGCATTGCTTCAAGATGCGTCAAACTAGTGGCAAATCATGGCAAAAACCACCGCAAAATCGCGACCAGGTCCGATAAGTGTGTAAGGGATCTTAATATAAGTCTTAAAAAAAAGAAGGTAAACATGCAGTAAGTGTTCTGCACAATGGCTGTACTTTACTCTTGCTTTAATCCCAAAGCTAGTCTATAATCCAAGTTTTACTGGCTGAAAATAATAAACCTTCTCTAAGGTTGACTAAGGCTCTCTGATGTTATTCATTGTAGCTGATAAGCTGATCTAACGATGATTAAAAAATGTTAAAGGTCATATCAAAAAATACTTTTTTTATGTGAATCCTACAATGATAATTAAAAATATGTAAAAACACAAACAAAAACAAAAAAAAATACTATAACATTCTTTTAACTCTTTTTCTTCAACATATACTATGGCAGGGCAAATAAAAGCTTAGAGTAGTTCTAAGCCCCAACTGGATGACACTTACTTTCCTGAAACATTGTGTAACATGTCTGAACAGTCTCCACTAGAAGTGCATGTGAAAGTTTGATAATGCAGAAGCAAAATTGTGAGACAGGATGCTGTCATCCTCTAACAGGATATGCATAAACAATGTATATCTTGTAAGAGGAACAGGATCAATGGCTATTTGCAGTGGTAAACAATGTACAAGACAAGGGCACCCAGGAACAGTTGAGTCGAGGCAGGTTTGTCCTGCACTTTTATTCAGAAACGCAGTAAATACACATACCTTCAATACAGAAGGGCTTAGTACAACAAGTCTATAGCATAAAACAAAACATCTGCTTCTCCAAGCCACCAGCTACACTCTAGTCACGCCCTGACTAATGGGAACATCATCTATTGACTTGCATTGTTTCCTTTATTCTAATCCATCCATTGTAGTGGAGGATGAACTGTAATCAATCGGAAGTGTCTGCCAAAAAAAAGTAATACTTCAGCGACTCTAGGGCCCACTTTATGGCCAGACACTTCCTTTTCACTAATGAAGATTTTCTCTCTGCGGGGGTTTGTTTCTGGCTGAGGTATGCTACTGGGTGTTCTTCCTATTAATTTCCTGAGACAAAACTGCTGTAAAGCCAGCATCAAAGGCATCTATTTGTACAGAAATTGTTGACTAAATTTGGAGTGGTTAACATTGGTTTCTCTCACAATACTACCTTTAGCTCTTGAAATATCTCTCTACCTCTTCATTACATTTTACCATGGTGGACTTCCTTCCTTTGATGAGATCAGTATGTGGTGCTGCTATAGTAGTAAAGTTAGATAAAAACCTCTTGCAGTATCCTAACATCCGTAGAAAGGCTCTAACCTTTTTTTTCACACTGGCAGGGGACAATTTTAAATTGCTTTAATATTGTCCATTAGAAGTTTTCATTGGTGTATCCCAAATATTGAGCTTCTTCCAGGTCTATTGTGTAATTTTTGTGATTGATTGTTAACCTTGCCATACAAATGAAATATAAAACTGTCTTGACTATTTGTAGATGGGAATCATAGTCCAAACTAAAAATGACAACATCATCTATATATGTGGTCCATCGATCTTTGAAATGAGGTTGGGCTCCATGTAAGATAAATGGGAGGACTATGTACTGGTACAGACCATCTTCTATCGCAAAAACTGCCTTTTCCGTTGCCATGTATGCGAATACCCTTTAGTAAAGTTGAGAGTGGGAATGTACCTGGTGAGGCACAATAGGGTTGATTTACTAAAACTGGAGAGTGCAAAATCTGGTGCAGTTGTGCATGGTAGCCAATCAGCTTAAGATTTGACCAAAAAAAAACCCCCCAAAAAACAGGAAGCTGATTGGATTCTGCACCAGATTTTGCACTTTTCCGTTTTAGTAAATCAACCCAATCTGTCTATCAACTCATCCCTTGGGGCATTGAATAATAATCACATTAGGATATTTCATTTTGTTTTATGAAGACATTGCAAAACCTTCTGGTTTAGGGGTGAGCACTATAGGACTTGATGACTCGTTAAATTCTTCTATGACCCCAAGGGCTAACATTTCCTGTACCTATTCTGAAATGTAAAAAAAAAACAAAAAAACAACACCCCGCGCTACCACACTATGTGCAAAAAAAATAAAACAAACAAAAAATAAATAGATAAGTCTTTTTCATTGCCACTAATTCACTGTCATGTATTCCCACATTCAAAAAAGCATATATGTAGAAAAAGTGCAGGGCAACTAAAATGAATGCAAACTAAGCAAAATAATAATTACATAAATCTTCTATTTGTAAAACACCAATACTTTTAATAAAACACATATAACTTCAAATAGTGTCTGTGTGATTGTTTAGAGCGTCCATACATCACCCCATACAGTGCAAAATAATTGTAGTGATACGTAATGTAATATAATTCAATTACATTTTCATTCCATCCAAATATGTGCAAAAATTCCTGCGCCCTTCACCAGTCAGTGCACGCCACCAACATCTGTTCCAACCACTTGCCTCTGTATTTGACTTACACAAATGTATGGTCAATATGTGTTTTGCCCTCACAAAAGGGCATATATTTCATGGTCTGCTCTGCTCCTAGCAGCATTCACCCCAAAAAAGATATAACAGTCTTTCATAGTGTAGTAATTATTAAATTAAAACCTTTGTTAAAACCAAGTTTAAAAGTATTCACAAAAATAGCTTTTTGCCTTTGAGAAAGTCATGGGTCACGTGATGAAATGTATCATAACGTCATCACGCCCAGAACCAGAAGTAAGCAGATCCACACACCGGGCTGGTGCAAGGATTTTTGACACCCTAGGTGAAACCTCATTTTGCCGCCCCCCTTTGGCTCCACCCCTGAATCCACCCCCTTTGCCCTGCCCATGCATAGCCCAACTTTTTAATGAAACTCCCATCAAATGCAGCCTCACCAGCGCCCATCAAATGCAGCATCACCGGCGCCCATCAAATGCAGCCTCACCAGCGCCCATCAAATGCAGCCTCCCCAGCGTCCATCAATGCAGCCTACCAACGCCCATCAAGGCAGCCTACCAGTGCCCATCAATTAATGTTTGCTTGCTTCCATTAATTCAGGAGTCTAGACACAGACACAGTCCTCCACTGCCGCTGCGCCTCTGACACTATGTGCGAACAGAACAGCAGCTGCCTGCTGATGCTGAGACTTAGTTGCTTGCTGCAGAGAGAGGGGAGTAGGAACACCAGTGGCCGGGCGCCATAGGCAGCAGTGCACCCTAGGCGGCTGCCTAGTTTGCCTAGTGGTAGCACCAGTCCTGTCCACACATACTGATGTCATAGCTGATTCTTAACGAGACAATAATAGAGGAGGCAACACATCTATGTGCGCCGGATTGAGATGCACTATGTGAGTTAGTAAGTGTGCTAGAGCTGGAGCGGACCATGAAAGGAGGATTACCACTTATTGATAAATCTGGAGAATACCTAGAGCAACTACAAGCCATGTTGTGGGGGCAAAGCACACACTGGCCATATCTTTGTGTAGGTCAAATGCAGAGGTAAGTGGTTGGAGCAGATGGTGGTGGTGTGCACTTACTGGTAAAGGATGAAGGGATTTTTGCACATATGTGGATGGAATGAAGATTTGATTGACATATTACATTATGTACCACTACAATTATTTTGCACTGTATGGAGTGACACAGTATATGGACACTCTAAATATTCATACATACACTGTTGGAAGCTATATACAGGTCAAATACAAAGGTAAGTGGTTGGAGCAGATGGTGGTAGCTTGCACTTACTGGTAAAGGATGCAGAAATTTTTGCACGTATTTTGGATGGAATGAAGATTTGATTGACATATTACATTATGTACCAATACAATTATTTTGCACTGTATGGGGTGATACATGGACACTACATTTTTGAAGCTTTTTACAGGTATATGTGTTTTATTGAAATTATTGCAATTGTATACAGAATATTTATGTAATTATTATGTTGCTTTGTTTGCATTGATTTTAGTTGTGCTGCACTTTTTCTACATATATACCTATTCTGAAGTGAAGATTATTATTTTGTTTCCTGTGAGCTGCTGTGGTGTGTATAACAAAGTGGGAAATAAAATAAATGCAATTGAATAAATAGCTGCTAAGCACCTTACACTCTATACTATTTGGATGAGCACTTATTGTTTACTGTATTATTTATACAGTATGGTATATACTTTTTTAAAGTGCCAGTACACTGAAAATGATTGTTGCAGTAGTATAAGAAGATTTGTTTAACTGAAGCTCACATGGCATTTTTATTGCATTTTGGTGGATGTTTAATGTTTCATATTGGCTTTTATGAAACGTATAAACATTCTTAAAGGGGCAGTGCACTGTACACAGTTTAAAGAAAAAAAAGACCTATTCTGAAATGGCTTTTCTGTGATATTCAGCTATCCAGGTTTTAAATTTATCTTGACATAAGGCTCCGTCACAGGGTGTTATTTACAAAAGGCAAATCCACTTTGCACTTCAAGTGCACTTGGAAGTGCAGTCGCTCTAAATCTAAGGGGTAGATCTGAAATGAGTGGAAGCTCTTCTGAGCTTTTTTTCATCCAATCATGTGCAAGCTAAAATGCTGTTTTTTATTTTCCTTGCATGTCCCCCTCGGATCCACAGCGACTGCACTTCCAAGTGCACTTGTACTGCAAAGTGGATTTTCCTTTAGTAAATAACCCCCATAGTGTCATGGTAAACTATATATTCGTTTGGCTTGTTCAAACACAGACTGAAGGACTCCAGAATGGCTATTTTAAGTGGAGAAATTGATTTGTCAGTTTTTTTCTGGGTTTTGTATTTCTGGAATCTTCAAGATTCTTGGGAGGGACAAGACCTCTAATCCTGTGTCCAGGTCTTACCAGAAACCAGCAGGCAGTGTGTATACATTTGTTCACAACAGTTATAAGCAAGGGGCTGTCATCTGGAAGACAGGAGGTCCCCTGCCCAGATTTCAGATTATGGCCAAAGCAGTAGGGAGCTGCAAGGTATGAAGAGTATGCATGTGATTCCCAAACAGTGGCGTTGCAAGAGGGAGCCAAGTGGCTTAATCACTTAAGGATCAGAAGGATTTGCCCCTTAATGATCAGGCCATTTTTTGCGATACGGCCCTGTGTCTCTTTAACTGACAACTGCGTGGTCGTGCGACATTGTACCCAAACAAAGTTGACGTCCTTTTTTCCCCACAAATAGAGCTTTCTTTTGGTGGTATTTGATCACCTCTGCGGTTTTTATTTTTTGCGCTATGAATAAAAAAGACAGTCAGTTTAAAAAAAAAAACAATATTCATTTATTTTTGCTATCATAAATATCCCAAAAAAAGTCTTAACCACTTCAGCCCCGGAAGGATTTACCCCCTTCCTGACCAGAGCACTTTTTACAATTTGGCACTGCGTCGCTTTAACTGCTAATTGTGCGGTCGTGCAATGCTGTACCCAAACGAAATTTGCGCCCTTTTATTCCCACAAATAGAGCTTCCTTTTGATGTTATTTAATCACCTCTGCGGTTTTTATTTTTTGCACTATAAACAGAAAAAAAACGAAAATTTTGAAAAAAAATGACATTTTCTACTTTTTGTTATAAAAAAAATCCAATAAACTCAATTTTAGTCATACATTTAGGCCAAAATGTATTCGGCCACATGTCTTTGGTAAAAAAAATGTCAATAAGCGTATATTTATTGGTTTGCGCAAAAGTTATAGCGTCTACAAACTAGGGTACATTTTCTGGAATTTACACAGCTTTTAGTTTATGACTGCCTATGTCATTTCTTGAGGTGCTAAAATAGCAGGGCAGTACAAACCCCCCCAAATGACCCCATTTTGGAAAGTAGACACCCCAAGGAAATTGCTAAGAGGCATGTGAGCCCATTGAATATTAATTTTTTGTCCCAAGTGATTGAATAATGACAAAAAAAAAAAAATTACAAAAAGTTGTCACTAAATGATATATTGCTCACTAGGGATGAGCCGAACACCCCCCGGTTCGGTTCGCACCAGAACCTGCGAACGGACCGAAAGTTCGCACGAACGTTAGAACCCCATTGACGTCTATGGGACTCGAACGTTCGAAATCAAAAGTGCTCATTTTAAAGGCTAATTTGCATGGTATTGTCCTAAAAAGGGTTTGGGGACCCGGGTCCTACCCCAGGGGACATGTATCAATGCAAAAAAAACTTTTAAAAACGGCCGTTTTTTCGGGAGCAGTGATTTTAATGATGCTTAAAGTAAAAAAAAAAAAAGTGAAATATTCCTTTAAATATCGTACCTGAGGGGTGTCTATAGTATGCCTGTAAAGTGACGCGTGTTTCCCGTGTTTAGAACAGTCCCTGTACCAAATGTCATTTTTAAAGGAAAAAATCTCATTTAAAACTGCTTGCGGGTTTAATGTAATGTCGGGTCCTGGCAATATGGATGAAAATCAGTGAGACAAACGGCATGGGTACCCCCCAGTCCATTACCAGGCCCTTTGGGTCTTGTATGGATATTAAGGGGAACCCCGCACCCAAATTAAAATAAGGAAAGGTGTGGGGCCACCAGGCCCTATATACTCTGAACAGCAGTATACAGGCTGTAGGTTTGTTGTTAAGCAGAATCTCTTTGTAATTTTGAACGGGTACATTTTTAACGTGTTTAGCTCCAGCCAAAAAATCTTTTTTAAGCTTTTTGGAAAACATAGGAAAGGGTTATCACCCCTGTGACATTTGTTTTGCTGTCTTTCCTCCTCTTCAGAAGATTTCACCTCACTTTTTGTCCCAATGGATTGGAAAGCATCAGTGGAAAGGAGAAATGTTTTTCCCATATTAACTCTTACAGGAGAGAATTTCCCTTCCTAGGGGTAGATTTCACTTCCTGTTGTCTCCTTCCGTTTGCAAGTAGGAGTTGTTTGTAAGTTAGTTGTTTGAAAGTAGGGTCCTGCCCTATATACTCAGCAGAAATTTGGGCCTTAGGTGTTGCTGTGGCCACAACACTGTAAGCCCTCACAGGGCTCTGCTGTGAAATATTAGATCAAGAATTGTAATTACATGCCCCTGTTGAACAGGAGCTGAAAAATTAGGCCTTAGGCACTGGTGCTGGTGCCACAACACTGCAACCCCTCACAGACACTCTAGTTGGAATGCAGGAACGAGCCCTGCTGCAAAGTATTGCATCAAAAATTGTAATTACACGCCCCTGTTAAACAAGGGCTGAAAAATTGGGCCTTAGGCACTGGTGCTGGTGCCACAACACTGCAACCCCTCACAGACACTCTAGTTGGAATGCAGGAACGAGCCCTGCTGCAAAGTATTACATCAAAAATCGTAATTACACGCCCCTGTTAAACAGGGGCTGAAAAATTGTGCCTTAGGCACTGGTGGTGGCACCCAGAACCAAAAATGTTCTTACAAGCTATCAGCGTGATGATTGAGGAGGAAGAGGATAATTACTCAGGGATAGTCACTCAGCATCAGCATAGGCAGTCTTTGAAGGGATCTGAGATTTCAAAAAAAATTATTCGGTTACATCAGCATCAGGTGCTTGGTAGCTGGTGGTGATCCAAGACTCATTCATTTTTATGAAGGTCAGTCGATCGACCGAGTCAGTGGACAGACGCACCCTGTGATCGGTTACCACGCCTCCAGCAGCACTGAATGTGCGTTCCGAAAGAACGCTGGATGCAGGACAGGCCAGTAGCTCAATTGCATACTGTGCAAGCTCTGGCCAGTGATCCATCCTCAAGACCCAGTAACCCAGAGGATTTTCGGTGGGAAAGGTGTCCAAGTCTGATCTTGCCCCTAGGTATTCCTGCACCATGTAAAACAGACGCTGGCGATGGTTGCTGGAACCGATCATACCTTGGGGCTGCGGACCAAAAAATTGTCTGAACGCATCGGTCAGACGGCCACCTTCTCCACCGCTCCTTCTTTGACTGACCGAAGCCTCAGCAACACGTTGTCCAGAAACAGGAGTTTGTAACCTCCCAGTCTCTGGGAACGCGTTGCACAGACCTTTCTGCAAGGCCTCCCGAAGATGTTTCATCCTCTGCTCCCTCTGCGATGGCAAGATAAGGTCCGCAACCTTAGCCTTGTAACGTGGATCAAGGAGGGTTGCCAGCCAGTATTGGTCCTTCTCCTTGATGCCACGAATACGAGGATCCTTACGCAGGCTTTGCAGGATCAGGGAGGCCATGCAGCGTAGCACGCAGGAACACTGTCTGGATAAAGGGGGCCTTGAGAGCTAAGGAAGTCCTCCTCTTCCTGCCTCTGTTCTGCCTCAAGTGCCCTGTCCATTATTCCACGCAGCGTGTGCTCCAACAGGTGGACAAGGGGGACAGTGTCACTGATGCATGCACTGTCACTGCTCACCATCCTCGTGGCCTCCTCAAATGGTGACAGGACAGTGCATGCATCCCTGATCATGGCCCACTGGCGTGGGGAAAAAAAACCAAACTCCCCTGACCCTGTCCTGGTGCCATAGTCGCACAGGTACTCATTGATGGCCCTCTGCTGCGTGTGCAGCCGCTGCAGCATGGCCAACGTTGAGCTCCACCTGGTGGGCATGTCACAGATTAGGCGGTTCTTGGGCAGGTTAAACTCCTTTTGGAGGTCCGTCAGCCGAGCACTGGCATTATATGACCGGCAGAAATGCACACAGACTTTCCTGGCCTGCCTCAGGACATCCTGTAAGCCCGGGTACCTGCCAAAGAACCGCTGCACCACCAAATTAAGGACGTGAGCCAAGCAGGGCACATGGGTCATTTGTCCCTGTCGGAGGGCAGAGAGGAGGTTGGTGCCATTGTCGCAAACCACCATTCCTGCCTTAAGTTGGCGTGGCGTCAACCACCTCTGAACCTGCCCCTGCAGAGCTGACAGAACCTCTGCCCCAGTGTGGCTCCTGTCCCCCAAGCACACCAGCTCAAGCACCGCATGGCATCTTTTGGCCTGCGTACTTGCGTAGCCCCTTGAACGACTACGGAGCACCGCTGGTTCCGAGGAAGAGGCCATGGAGGAAGAAGAAGAGGAGGGGGTGGAGGAGAGAGGTGTGTCACAATCATTAGCATTTTGGAGGCGTGGTGGCGGAACAACCTCCAACACTACTGCACCTTGTCCTGCATCCTTCCCAGCTGCCAGCAGAGTCACCCAATGCGCCGTGAAACTTAGGTAACGTCCCTGTCCATGCCTGCTGGACCATGAGTCAGCGGTAATATGCACCTTACCGCTGACCGCCCTGTCCAGCGAGGCATGGACATTGCCTTCCACATGCCGGTAGAGAGCCGGAATCGCCTTCCGTGAGAAAAAGTGGCGTTTGGGTACCTGCCACTGAGGAACCGCACATTCCACAAACTCACGGAAGGGGGCAGAGTCTACCAACTGAAAAGGCAGCAGTTGAAGTGCTAGCAATTTTGCCAAGCTAGCATTCAACCGTTGGGCATGTGGATGGCTGGGAGCAAACTTCTTTCGGCGGTGCAGCAGCTGGGGCAGGGAAATTTGCCTGGTACAATCTGACGTCGGTGTACCAAAATCAGATTGCCCACAAGTACATGGCTGTGACACACCTAATTCTACACCTTCATTCCTCTCAGTGCAGGTCTCAGAGAGGACTGAAGGTCTAGTGGGGTTGGAAATCTCAGCTGATGAGGAGCAAGCAGAGGTCCTCTTTGTTCTTTGGTGTGGGTCTTTTAGATACGCTTGCCAACGAACTGCATGGCAGGTCAACATATGTCTGGTCAAGCATGTGGTACCCAAGCGGGAGATGTTTTGGCCACGCGAGATACGCTTGAGACATATGTTGCAAATAGCAGCGGTGCGATCTGATGCACTCATCTCAAAAAAGGCCCACACCAAAGAACTTTTTGAATAACGCGCAGAGACTGCAGCGCCCTGCACATGTGGAGCTTTGGGGTGTGATGCAGTCAATGTGCTGCCCTTAGGCTGGCCCCTGGAGGGCATCCTGCCTCGTTGGTGATGTGCCGCCTCCTCCTCCTCTCTCCTATCAGGCACCCACGTTGAGTCAGTGACCTCATCATTCCCTCCCTCCTCATCACTGGAGCAAACCTGGCAGTATGCTGCAGCAGGGGGAGCATGACTGCCAGATTGCTGTCCTTCTTGGGCACCCCCTCTGTCCGTGCTCGTGTTACTGCCTTCATCGAGCTCAGTATCATCATCAGAGCCTTCCAAACGCTGGGCATCCTCCTGGAGCATGTACCCAACACTGTGGTCAAACAGTTCGAGGGACTCCTCAGGAGGACATGGTGGGGCTAGGGAAGGAGTCACTGATGACATTGAGCCAAGGGAAGAGGCCGCTGCTTTGCCAGACAAAGTACCCTGGGCATGGGTGAGAGAGGATGAGGAGGATGAGGACGGCTTGGTCATCCACTCGACCAAGTCTTCCGCAGGCTCAACATGGCCAGCTGCCGAAAAAAAGGCCAAGCGTGTCCCATGGCCACGTGCTGATGAGGATGCACCGTCTCCACGACCAGCACTAGACACAGAGCCTGCTTGCCCTCTCTTATTGGCTTGTGACTGTCTGCCTCTCCTTCTTGGCCTTCCAGACATACTAATGGCCTGTAGCTGCACTAAGCTGGGATATATATATATATATATATATATATATATATATATATATATATATGTACTGATACTGCAGCTAGCAAAATCAACTGCCTGCCTGTAGTATGAGAACACCACCAACCTTCTACAGGTAGCTTTAGCTGAACACTGTGAGGTGGACGCACCCCACTAACTTGTAGGTTTAGCTGAACACTGTGAGCAGGGCGCACCCCACTAACTTGTAGGTTTAGCAGAACACTGTGAGCAGGACGCACTGCACTAACTGTAAATAGTCTAGCTGCCTGACTGTGGTACTAATAGGATCAAAAGAACACCAGCAATTTTCTTTAAAATACTGTAACAAGACAAGCCTGCCTGTCAGTAAGAAGATAACAGGAACGGATCTAGCTGAACACTGTGAGCAGGACGCACCCCACTAGCTTGTAGGTTTAGCTGAACACTGTGAGCAGGACGCACCCCACTAGCTTGTAGGTTTAGCTGAACACTGTGAGGTGGACGCACCCCACTAACTTGTAGGTTTAGCTGAACACTGTGAGCAGGACGCACCCCACTAACTTGTAGGTTTAGCGGAACACTGTGAGCAGGACGCACTGCACTAACTGTAAATAGTCTAGCTGCCTGACTGTGGTACTAATAGGATCAAAAGAACACCAGCAATTTTCTTCAGGTAGCTGTATTTACTGTAACAAGACAAGCCTGCCTGTCAGTAAGAAGATAACAGAAACGGATCTAGCTGAACACTGTGAGCAGGACGCACCCCACTAGCTTGTAGGTTTAGCTGAACACTGTGAGGTGGACGCACCCCACTAACTTGTAGGTTTAGCTGAACACTGTGAGCAGGACGCACCCCACTAACTTGTAGGTTTAGCAGAACACTGTGAGCAGGACGCACTGCACTAACTGTAAATAGTCTAGCTGCCTGACTGTGGTACTAATAGGATCAAAAGAACACCAGCAATTTTCTTCAGGTAGCTGTATTTACTGTAACAAGACAAGCCTGCCTGTCAGTAAGAAGATAACAGAAACGGATCTAGCTGAACACTGTGAGCAGGACGCACCCCACTAGCTTGTAGGTTTAGCTGAACACTGTGAGGTGGACGCACCCCACTAACTTGTAGGTTTAGCTGAACACTGTGAGCAGGACGCACCCCACTTACTTGTAGGTTTAGCAGAACACTGTGGGCAGGATGCACTGCACTAACTGTAAATAGTCTAGCTGCCTGACTGTGGTACTAATAGGATCAAAAGAACACCAGTAATTTTCTTTAAAATACTGTAACAAGACAAGCCTGCCTGTCAGTAAGAAGATAACAGGAACGGATCTAGCTGAACACTGTGAGCAGGACACACTGCACTAAATGAAAATAGTCTAGCTGCCTGACTGTGGTACTAATAGGATCAAAAGAACACCAGTAATTTTCTTCAAAATACTGTAACAAGACAAGCCTGCCTGTCAGTAGGAATATAACAGGAACGGATCTAGCTGAACACTGTGAGCAGGACGCACTGCACTAAATGTAAATAGTCTAGAAGATAACAGGAACGGATCTAGCTAAACTGAATACAGTGTATATATATATATATATATATGCAACACCTGGGATGCATATATATACACAATACACTTTAAGTGCAGCTAACTGACTGACTGTCCTGCCTAATCTAGCTAACTCAAATGAAATGACACTGTCTCTCTCTCTCTCTAAGCACACCGGAACACACTGCACAGGGCCGCCGTGCAGGCGGCCTTATATAGTGTGGGGCGTGTACTAAATCCCCTGAGCCATAATTGACCAAAGCCTCCTTGGCTTTGGCCAATTATGGCTCTCTGTTAAGGCGGCGCTGTGATTGGCCAAGCATGCGGGTCATAGTGCATGCTTGGCCAATCATCAGCAAGCAATGCACTGCAATGCCGCAGTGAATTATGGGCCGTGACGCGCCACACGAATTTGGCGCGAACGGCCCATATCGTTCGCAATTCGGCGAACGATCAAACAGCCGATGTTCGAGTCGAACATGGGTTCGACTCGAACACGAAGCTCATCCCTATTGCTCACACAGGCCATGGGCATATGTGGAATTGCACCCCAAAATACATTCAGCTGCTTCTCCTCAGTATGGGGATACCACATGTGTGGGACTTTTTGGGAGCCTAGCCGCGTACGGGGCCCCGAAAACCAATCACCGCCTTCAGGATTTCTAAGGGCGTAAATTTTTGATTTCACTCCTCACTACCTATCACAGTTTTGAAGGCCATAAAATGCCCAAATGGCACAAACCCCCCCCCCAAATGACCCAATTTTGGAAAGTAGACACCCCAAGCTATTTGCTGAGAGGCATGTTGAGTCCATGGAATATTTTATATTTTGACACAAGTTGCGGGAAAGTGACACATTTTTTTTTTTGCACAAAGTTGTCACTAAATGATATATTGCTCACACAGGCCATGGGCATATGTGGAATTGCACCCCAAAATACATTTAGCTGCTTCTCCTGAGTATGGGGATACCACATGTGTGGGACTTTGTGGGAGCCTAACCGCGTACGGGGCCCCTGAAAACCAATCACCGCCTTCAGGATTTCTAAGGGTGTAAATTTTTGATTTCACTCTTCACTGCCTATCACAGTTTCAATAGGCCATGGAATGCCAGGTGGAAGACAGACAAGAAAAAAACATTTTTATTTTTTCAATTTTCTAAACTTTGTGACAAAAAGTGAGGTCTGCAAAATACTCACTATACCTCTCAGCAGATAGCTTGGGGTGTCTACTTTCCAAAATGGGGTCATTTGGGGGGGGGTTTGGGCCACCTGGGCATTCCATGGCCTCCAAAACTGTGATAGGCAGTGAAGAGTGAAATCAAAAATTTACGCCCTTAGAAAGCCTGAAGGCGGTGCTTGTTTTTCGGGGTTCCGTGCGCGGCTAGGCTCCCAAAAAGTCTCACATGTGGTATCTCCGTACTCAGGAGAAGCAACAGAATGTATTTTGGGGTGTAATTTCACATATTCCCATGGCATGTTTGAGCAATATATCATTTAGTGACAACTTTGTGCAAAAAAAAAAAAAAAATAGTCTTTTTCCCGCAACTTGTGTCACAATATAAAATATTCCATGGACTCGACATGCCTCTCAGCAAATAGCTTGGGGTGTCTACTTTCCAAAATGGGGTCATTTGGGGGGGTTTGAACTGTCCTGGCATTTTATGCACAACATTTAGAAGCTTATGTCAGACATTACCCACTCTTCTAACCACTTGAAGACAAAGCCCTTTCTGACACTTTTTGTTTACATGAAAAAATTATTTTTTTTTGCAAGAACTTTGAACCCCCAAACATTATATATTTTTTAAAGCAAATGCCCTACAGATTAAAATGGTGGGTGTTTCATTTTTTTTTTTTCACACAGTATTTGCGCAGCGATTTTTCAAACGCATTTTTTGGGGAAAAAACACACTTTTTTAAAATTTTAATGCACTAAAACACACTATATTGCCCAAATCTTTGATGAAATAAAAAAAGATGATCTTAGGCCGAGTACATGTATATCAAACATGACATGCTCTAAAATTGCGCACAAACGTGCAGTGGCAACAAAATAAATACATTTTTAAAAGCCTTTAAAAGCCTTTACAGGTTACCACTTTAGATTTACAGAGGAGGTCTACTGCTAAAATTACTACCCTCGATCTGACCTTCGCGGTGATACCTCACATGCATGGTGCAATTGCTGTTTACATTTGATGCCAGACCGACACTTGCGTTCGCCTTTTTTATCTTATTTTTAAACTGTTCCTTTCATTTTTTTTTTTTAATCATTTTTATTGTTATCCCAGGGAATGTAAATATCCCCTATGATAGCAATAGGTAGTGACAGGTACTCTTTTTTTGAAAAAATTGGGGTCTATTAGACCCTAGATCTCTCCTCTGCCCTCAAAGCATCTGACCACACCAAGATCGGTGTGATAAAATGCTTTCCCAATTTCCCAATGGCGCTGTTTACATCCGGCAAAATCTAAGTCATGAAATGCTTGTAGCTTCCGGTTTCTTAGGCCATAGAGATGTTTGGAGCCACTCTGGTCTCTGATCAGCTCTATGGTCAACTGGCTGAATCACCGGCTGCATTCTCAGGTTCCCTGTTGAGACAGGAGAGCCAGAGAAAAACACGGAAGACGGTGGGGGGGGCATTCCCTCCCACTGCTTGTAAAAGCAGTCTAGAGGCTAATTAGCCACTAGGATTGCTTTTACATGAAAGCCGACCGCTGGCTGAAAAGAATGATACCAAAATGATACCTAAACCTGCAGGCATCATTCTGGTATAACCACTCAAAGTCGTGAATTGCGTACCTGAAGACAAAAAAATGGTTAACAATAAAACACAGTAAATGGTAAAGTATAAAAAATTGCATACCTAAAAAGCAAACATGATAAAACATAATAACAATAAAACATTGCAGAATAGAATACAGTAAAAAAGAGCAGAACAACAGAGAAAGAATAGAGAGAGAGAGAACAATGAAACGACAACTATTTTTTTTTATTTTATATATTTTTTTTGTTTTTTTGTTTTTTTTACACTTTTTTTGTAACTGTAACTTTTATAACTGTAACCGGTTCCAGGTTCAGGTCTCTCAAAATGCAATGGCATCTTGGGAGACCCTGTGAAAGTGTGCCTAGTTTGTGCAATGCTGTACCCTACGCTAATACGCAACTAGTGCATGGTAGTGTTCAAAACATTTACCAATGCAAAGACCAGGATTGTCAGGACAGGAGGGACAATAATAGCAGGTGTCACGCCTATATCCGCGCTTGCTGCAGACACGACATCTTTTTGGGGGGGGTTCGTCGGGTAGGGGTACTCAGGAGGACATAAAAATGCCTCTCATGCAGCCGACTGCATTTGGTTGGGGATGTGAATGGGGGAAGTACGGGTGCTGCAGAAGCGGTGGGTTCCCAATTATTAGGATTGGCGAATGCAGCAGGAAGGGCATTATGGGCACGACGGGCCTGTTTGATTTCTTCTTGGTGGCAGCGGGACACTACTTGTGCTTGTCACCTCACCAGCTTGAACTGCACTTATGGGACTCGCCAAGTCACCAAGTGTTACTGCAGTACTGGTTTGACTACAATCGGGGTGTACTAGGCCACTGGTGCTTGCCAGTTCACCAAAACGCTACCAAAAAAACAGCGATCGCAGGGATCAGGCCTGACTCTGCAAACGCTGCAGTTATGTGTTTAGTGTTTTGTAAGTGACAGTGATCGATCGATACTGCACTTGGGTGGGCTGGGCTGGGCCGGGCGGAGGGGCAAAATGCAGGTGCTAGCAGGTATCTGGGCTGATCCCGCTAACACTGCGTTTTTGGGAACCCTAAACTGCTGGGGACGCTAGTATAGATCTGATCGGATCAGATATTGATCCGTTCAGATACTATACCACTAAGGGAGGCGTATGCTGCGTGCGTGGGTGTTAGTGGTACTGGCGCTAATCTGACGCTGCCTGGGGCGACGCATATCACCGCCGGGCGATCAGGGGTCTAAACCTTTATTCGGTAATAAACGGCGGGTGCCCTGACACTATAAAAAATAAACTAACTAACCAGCGTCACCCGTAACAGTTAAACGGTGATCAGTGGTGAAAGGGTTAACTAGGGGGCAATCAAGGGGTTAAAACATTAGGTAGTATATGGGGGTCCCGGACGCTATAAAACGCTGACGGCGAATCTAAATATTTACCTCCCTAACTAGCGTCACCAGTGACACTAATTCAGCGATCAGAAAAATGATCGCTTAGCGACACTGGCGACGGGGGGTGATCAAGGGGTTAAAACTTTGTTAGGGGGGTAACTGCTTGGTGTCAGTGTAACAGGGGGGGAGGGGTGATTGGGGGGGGATCAGGGGGTGATCGAGGGTGTAAAGTGTGCCTGGCATGTTCTACTGTGTGTGTAGTGTTTTACACTCTTTACACTCACATTGCAGTCTTCTCTCCTCGGCGCCGGAACGGAAAATACCGAGCCGAGGAGAGATGACATCATTTCCTTTGCTGCTGTTTAGCATACAGCAGCAGAGGAATTATTCTCATTGGCTGGGAGCGATCGCGAGGGGGGGCCACGAATGGATGGTCTCTCCCTCACCTCTCATCGCACCCAGACCAAAGCCGACCGCCTCAGGCTTTGATCGGACCCCCCACCCGTGGGAGGCAGATCATGTACGGGTACGTGATTCTGCCTGCCCGTGCCATTCTGCCGACGTACATCGGCGTGAGGCAGTCGGCAAGTGGTTAATCAGTTTAGGCCAATATGTATTCTTCTACATATTTTTTGGTAAAAAAAAAAAATAAAATGCAAAAAGTATATATTGATTGGTTTGCGCAAAAGCTATAGCGTCTACAAAATAGGAGATATATTTATGGCATTTTTATTATTAATATTTTTTTATTAGTAGCGGCGGTAATCAGCAATTTTTAGCGGGACTGCGACATTGCGCCAGACAGATCGGACACTTTTGACACTTTTTTGGGACCATTGACATTTATACAGCGATCAGAGCTAAAAATAGCCACTGATTACTGTATAAATGTCACTGGCAGTGAAGGGGTTAACACTAGGGGCCGATCAAGGGGTTAAGTGTGTCCTAGGGAGGTGTTTCTAACTGTGGGGGCAGTGTACTGACTGGGAATACAGAGAGATCGCTGTTCCTGATCACTAGGAACAGCAGGTCTCTCTCTACTTCCCTGCCACTGGCCAGGCGCATTGGCTCCGGAGTCGCACAGCAGGCATGTGCCCTGCCCCCTAGAGCTCTTAAAGAGGCTAACGTACAGCTACGGCGATTCGCACAGCCGTGCCAACCTGCTGCAGAATAACTGCAGTGGCTGGTCAGCAAGCAGGTAATGTCATTGTCATGTCATTAGAAATAATCGTGGAAACCCTTGTGAGGGTTTTTGAACTTTTACTTTATTCTGTCAATAAAAGTGGGACAACCAGCCCCAAACAGTATTTGCTGGCTTTAATTAAAAGGGCATATTTTTAACTTGATGCCATACTTAAACATACATAAGAAAGCTGTATTCATGGGGCTAAAGAAAAACAAAAACGGAACAAAAACAACAAAACACTGTTAATAACAGTAACCATGTAAACATGTACAGTGATCTCAAGGCTTTAAAGGAGGACTGCAGACAAGAACAATCATTCTGCTAAGTAGAGAAATTGTGAAAAACACTACATACTTAAGCATCCTATTCATGGGGTGGGCAGGAAAAGCCTCCAAACTCTCTTAGGGGTTTGTCCATGCCTTAGCATGAAGGGTGGAGGGACCAGCCATAGAAGCCATGGAAGTCACATTGAACATTGTCAATCTGTACTGCACACAGCCCAGACCAATCATGGCCCTTGTTGTGATACAAGGATACTGCAGAAGGTTCATCCAGCACAGCATGTCCTCACAACACTGGTCATGGGATACAAACATTCTGGAAGACAATGGACTGAAAATTGGGATTGTTCCAAATTGTTTAATACATTTTTTTGTAATTCTATTTATAATTTGAAAAATGTATTTAACAGAAATTTTAGAGAATATATTGCGCTTATGTGAACTTAAAACTGTTTTAGTATTTTCTACTGAAAATACAGATTTTCTAAATATTTCTATAAAAATACAATATCCAAATAGCTTTTTTTGCTATTTTATAGGGTTATATATGTGTTTGCAGGGGTCTTTAATGAATTTTCTATCTATGCAGATCCCCAGCGCTGAAATTATACAATTCATACATATACACCATAAATCATAAAAAAAAAAATATTAATTCATAAGATTCAGTTGTGCAAAAAATCATCAAAGTCCTTCCAGCAAAGTGCAATAGTGCTTTCTTCAAAGAGCAATCAGTGCTCCAAATCTTCTCATGTGTGATAAGGTGATGTGCTCCCCTTTTGTGCCCTTACTCACCAAATTATGAGTGTAATGCACCTGTTACAGATGAATGCTCAGATGTCGTTTCTCCAGCTCCTCCACAGTTTATGAATGTAAATACACCTATCATAGGAGTATTTACATTCATAAATACACCTATCATAGGTGGATGCTCAGATGCTGTCTCCCTTAGCTCCTCCACTTCTTTCAATAGGATGGCAGGTTGATGGTCACATAAAGAGGTAGAAAAATATCTATAGTGTAATTCCATTAAAAAAAGATTTAAAACATACAAATTTCCCACTCACAAGTTTCCTGTGCAAACAAGCATGTAATGCAGGTACAGAACCAGCAGAGTAGCGTGCGTGCCAAACGCTGATTGTGACGTCGCCGGAAGTTCCCACCTAATGCATTTCACCCTCCCTATGAGTGTGTTCAGAGGCTGGGAACATCGGTGATTACTGGATCTTTATATATATATATATATATATATATATATATATATATATATATATATATATATAATCATTCCGCCTATACCCAAATTCTTCATTCCTGTCTAGACTCCATCTTACTACAAAGCAAGGTCCATAAAGACATGGATGAGCAAGTTTGGGGTGGAGGAACTTGACTGGCCTGCACAAAGGTATGAATTAGAGTGGAGACTGCGAGCCAGGCCAACATCCGTGCCTGACCTCACAAATGTGCTTCTGGAAGGATGGTCAAAAATTCTCATAGACACACTAATAAACCTTGTGGATAGCCTTCCCAGAAGAGTTGAAGCTGCCAAGAGTGGGCCAACCCAATATTGAACCCTACAGACTTATGCCCCGTACACACGGTCGGATTATCCGATGGAAAATGTGCGATTGGAGCTTGTTGTCGGAAATTCCTACCGTGTGTGGGCTCCATCTGACTTTTTCCATCGGAATTTCCGACACACAAAGTTTGAGAGCAGGCTATAAAATTTTCCAACAACAAAATCCGATCGCGTCAATTCTGACCGTGTGTGGCCAATTGCGACGCACAAAGTGCCACGCATGCTCAGAATTAATTCCGAGACGGAACTGCTCAGTCTGGTAAAATTAGCGTTCGGAATGGATCTAGCACTTTCGTCAGGCTGCAATGTTTTAAGTTGTTTAATGCAGTGCACTCTCTTCTTCTTTATAATGCTAGAAGAATGAAATTGTTTTGCTGCTCATATTCACACAGACTTCTCACAAACTTCTTTCTTTATTATTTATTGCGATTTCATCAATATAACATTTTGATTTGTCACATCTACCGAATAATAATTTTTTTTTTGTTTTATGTTTTTAGATTAAAATCTTTTCTTTAGGATTTTTTTTAATTCTGATCTTTTTTTTTTTTTTTTTTATAACTCCAGAATAGTTTTTGGTGGGTTTTGTGTGTCAAGTTACCACAACATAATTATTATCTTGTATTATTTAATCTCAAGGAGGTTGCTTGGTGTTGGTGTCTCTTGTTAATTTCACATTGTATTTTTGAAATGTACCTGCCTCCTCACAAACAAACTGTCCTTTTTGAATGAAAACACATAGGCGAGTATAATAGAAAAAAAAATACCTTTATTAAGGGGTCATAACCAAACAAAGATGGAGGCAACGCTGGATAAACAGCAGAAATTAGCAAAGCCTTTGGCCCCCAGGGCACACATCAATTATTTTACTGCAAAGTTGGTGGCCTGAAGAGTCCATATATAAGGGAGTACAATCTGATCCAGAAGTCCAGGAGATCATGAACAGCAGCAGATGACATGTATGTCCCCAGGCTGTGGTCATACAAGAGCCTGCATCTTTTGTCAGACCAGACTGAACCCAGGACCATCACTCTCTGGTCTTCCTTAGACGCTTCCTTCCAGGCTGTGGCTCTGGTGTTGGAGGTGTGGCAGGAGGAGGAGTACCTGGAGGAGGAGGAGGAGGACCATGGTTGAGCTCACAAACGTGGCTTTGGCTTGTGCGTAGGCCCCTCAACCCCTTATTTAGGGTTTGGAAGACGAGAAACTCACATATTAGGCCCTCCTCCATTTGCTGCATTTTGCAGGCTGTTATGTATGCAAAGTCCTCTTGAATACGGTGAGGGCCTCAGTAGCCTTCCAAAATAGGCCAGTTGCTGCCTCTTCCAGGTTACTCCTCTTCCTGACACTTTTTTTTTTTAAAGGCGGAGGGGAGGGACCTGGGTATTGGACAGGCTACTGAGTTCAGCCACCTGCTGGCTGAGACTTTCCTGTGTATGAAAAAGGGACATGGTTTTAGTTTTTGGTTCATCAATCACAATCAGAAATTAGTACTCCAAACTAACATAGATTTAACATCATTAAACTGACCAACAGAAATATTTAGAAGAATGCTATACCTGGCTCAAGCTGCGCTCCTTCACATGTTGCTGCCTGGAAGGCCCAGGTTGGGCATCTGAAGCCTCAGTTGGGGTGGAAGGAAGCGTGGAAGGAAGAGTGGAGAGTGCTGGCCTGGGTTCAGTCTGGCCTGCTAGAAAATGCAGTCTGTCATAGTACCACAGCCTGGGGAGATAAATGTCATCTGCAGCTCCTGATCTCAGGGAATCCTGGACCTTCTTGTGCTCCCTTAGATAAGTGCTCCTCATGCCACCAATTAGGGCCTTCAAATAGGTGATGTCTGCCGTGGGGATCACCGGCTTCACAAATTCCACCAAATTATCCAGCGCTGCCTTCCTTTTTGTTTGATTCTTATAATGTGGGTAGTTTACCTGCCACAGACAGGGCAGCTCCCTGAACATATCAATGAATATGGGGAAAAAGTCCTGATCATTCAATATATCCATTTTCTCTGTAAGACACAACACAAGACAAACCCTAATGTCAGGCTAAAGTCTCCTAATCTTGTCCCAATATAGGCCTCAATTTCTAAGCAGTATAGTATAAGTTTAAATGTTACCTTCATTATCAGGATCGGTGCTTCCTCTATTCCTTCCTCCGCTCACAGATCGTACGTACTACGCACGCGTGTTACGCTTTATATACACTGCGCATGCATGAAACCAAGCCCGCCCCTGACGTTCTTTCTAGTCTATTCCCTGCCCCTTCTCGTTCGGCGCAGTGGGGAAGGGCACATGGCGGAGACAGAGCAGATGAGTGCTAATTAAAGCAACGAGGAGGAGGAGGAAAGGCCAGAGCCAGAAACATCACGATCCCGGAGGAGACAATTTAAGGCATCAAATATGTCCTTTGTTGAGATGGTGGAGATGGTGGACATACTGAAGAGGGTCGGCTATGACGAAGGGTATGGACCTTACCCCAACCCCAATGTCAGAAAGGCCAAGATCATGGCTAAAATTGCGAAGAGTCTGCACCATAATTTTGGGGTACGGCGATCCAAGGATCAACTGAGGAAGCGGTGGTCGGACCTCAAATTAAGGGAGCACGATCAGTATAGAAGGATCAGGAGAGTGCTGCAAAAAGGTAAGTAGTTGTCCTGTGTTCCTATTCTTTATTTTTATTACGTTCATGCTGCTCCATGTGCTTTTCTTTACTGTTGTACAGTTTAAAATGGCAACTTTCATGTTCATGGACGCATTATTCGTTCGTAGGAAACATTGTTCGTCCGGCCAATAAAACACCATGTTTTGTCCAGATGCAGTTCAATACATTTTTTATGGCCTACTTCTCCTAAAATAATTTTGTTGTCTATAAATGGGTTTGTAACTAGAATGAAATGCAAACTAGATTCTGTGTAAGGAGAGGACACTCAGTAGCTGTTTATACATCTGGACACTGGAGCACTAGTGTGGGACACAAGAACACCCTTTTTATTAAGGGGCCCACACAGGTGCTCCAGTGTATTCTATAGGGGTGACTCCATCTGTGAAGCTTGTACAAAACAGGTAAGTATTCAAGCTTGACAAAGGAAAAAAAATATTTCTTCATCTTGCAACTCTGCCAAAACAGACAATTGTACCCCACTTCCAAGCAATGTTTCATATTCCTATTTCTGCCATCAAATATCTGTGTGCTAAGTACTGTATACCTATTTTTTTTTTTTACGTAGGAGAGAAAAGACTCGGAGGACACCACTCATCAGAAGAGACAACAGACCCCCCACCTCATGAAGAAGGGTAAATCCCACAAACACAACAGGAGGAGACGTTGTGGAAACAGTCACCACAACAGGTGAGTGTCTGCGACCACAGGCTCAGGTAAGAGATGGATGCCGGCATATTTCTAATACATGGTGTTTTTTTTTTTTTATATATGTTTAGGTGATCGTGATGTTGTGGATGAAGGTCATTTCACTAGTGCCCAGATCCTGATCGGGGAGATAATGGGGTGTAATAGGGACTTGGAAAACATCAAGCAAAACATCAATGATGATCCAAACAAAATGAAGAACATCACTGATGTTTTAGGGAGAGTTTAAAACCCGTCGAAAACCCTAACTTATTTCTGCTTTGTTTTTTTGTTTTTCTGACAATTTTTACAAAATTTTTTGACATATTCTAGAAAAGACAAATTTTGAAGATGCACACACTGTGTCAACATGTACTATCTGCCACCACAGGAAATCAATGTACGCGTTTTGTGGGTGCAACCCCTTCCTCAGTAATAAAGTAGCTGAGAGGAAGGGGTTGCACCCCCAAAACATGTCCCTTGATCCCCCATGATGGCAGCTAGCACATGTTGACATTCGGCAATTTGTGTGCATCTTCAAAATTTGGCTTTTCCAGGTGTGACTTCATCCCATCTGCTGAACGCAATATCAAACACAGTTTATAAATACTCATGTCTGATATTGCCTTCAAATTCTACAAAAGTTGAACTTTGTAAGTTCCAGAGTTGTGTATTTCTTGATGGTTTAAAACATGCCCATTTTACCTTAAAAGGAAATTTCTACTTTTAATGTCACCTAAAAAATTGTTATACAACAAACATGTTGGTTTGTTTTAAAAACCTTTTATAAATGCACATGTGATTGTGCTTTGATTAAAAAGATTGAGAATCAACAATGTGTGGCTTCTTCCTTCAATGCTCAAAAGCCTTTTTTTTTTGTAAAGTTGGTGTTTTCAGTGACAATGGGGGTTATTTACTATAGACAAATCCACTTTGCACTACAAGTGCAGTTTCAGTGCAGTCTCAAGTGCACTTGTAGTGCAAAGTGTATTTGCCTTTAGTAAATAACACCCAACAGTGCTTTCTAATTTTACACAATCACGCCATTTTCAGGACTCCCCAAATTTCAGTCAGGGTCAGCTAAAAGAAAGAGAAGCAGTAAATCTAAGCAAATATTTGTTCAGTTTAAAATATTTTTTATTTAAAAAATGTCTCAGACATTGTCTGGCATATTGATGGCCCCCCTACCCACAAAGTATTCCATGTATCTTAGACGGACCTCGTGGGCACTCTGGGGGGGCAAGCCAGGACGGCCAGCTTCAAGCGCCGTCAGGGTTGGTTCATTGAGATTAATTCCGGCTTCAGGCCCAACTGAGCCAGCATAGTTCACAGAATTTCTCCTTAAAAAGTTGTGGAGAACACAGCATGCCAGGATGATGTGATTGAGTTTATATTCCGCCATGTGTATCGGTGTAAGAAATAAGCGGAACCTGCTGGCCATTATTTCAAACATGTTCTCCACCACTCTTTTGGCTCTGGCCAGCCGGTAATTAAAAACCCTCTGGTCCGGGGTGAGGGTCCTCATAGGGAATGGCCGCATAAGATGGTCCCCCAGCACAAACGCTTCATCCGCAACGAAGATGAATGGGAGTCCTTCCGCATTGTCTTCTGGAGGTGGCAAGTCCAAGCTGCCATTCTGGAGACGCCTGTAGAACTCTGTGTGGGCGATGACTCCACCATCTGACATCCGGCCATTCTTCCCCACATCCACATACAGGAACTCGTAAGTAGCTGACACCACCGCCAACATCACAATACTATTGAACCCCTTGTAGTTGTAATAGTATGACCCTGAGTTGGGTGGTGGGACGATGTGGACGTGTTTCCCATCAATTGCCCCTCCGCAGTTAAGAAAGTCCCACCGCTGGGCAAAGTGGGAGGCCACAGTCTGCCCATCCTGTGAGTTGGAAGGAAACTATGGAGTCAAACAAGAAAAAAAAATTAATCATTTTGCACATAAACATGGAAAGATTAGACACAAACATTCTTGGCCAACATCAGTATAACATTTATTTTATGGAGTATTTAAAGACAAAGGTATAAGGTCCACCTATCAGATTCCCCCCCCCATGGGCCATTTTATAAATTTTATGGGGGGGATGTTTTTGACAGGTAACCCTCTCCACTTCATTGAGAGATGAATGCCTAAATAAACTGTATTACTTTAGCCAGCCCCTCCTTACTTACACTATTGGCAGCCCACTGGACAGGTAAGAAGTGTCATAATACAAAGAGATAAATACACACTGTACACATTTTAGCACATTTTTTCATTCTGCTATTACCTATCAAGATAATAATAATAAGGATACAAAAATTTTGAACAGTACCATTTGAAAGTATTCAGGCAGGCCCTTGCACTACATGCTTTGGGGAATTCATCCATAAATATGACCACAAAATAAATGGGTATATAGTGTGTATGGGTTTGGCAAAGTCAGCAGATAGAGGACTGAGGATAGATAGAGGATTGGTATCAGCTGAGTTAGCAGTTGGTGGGAGGCAGGGTTCCAAATGATTTTGGGACCCCAAAAAAAAAAGCCTCTGGCACTCTCCCTGAATTTCAAGCAAAAATCACATTTTTACACATTTTAGGGGTGTTTAGGGTAAAGCACTACTATGGAGCTGACAAAATACATTGTTCATTGAGTAGATGAGGTGGATATAGGGCCAGGGGAGCATGCTGGGGAGGTAAGTGAAGGCAAATTATGTATGAAGGACAAAAAAAAATCCAAAAAAATCCAGCATGCATGAGGACAAAGGGGACATTCACAGCATATTACAATCATGGTAATTAGGGAATGAGGAAAGAAATACAATATATTATCAAACATTAAATACAATAAAATGAGATGTTAAAGGATAAAAATCTTACCTTCATATACTCCTTCTGCAGGACCAGGATGATGGCAGAACAGGTCTCTGGGATAATGATCCAGAGCCTGGGTGGAGATGCCTGTCGAGAACTTGAGGTCCTGCAGGCTTCTCCAAGTACCGCAGGGTGGCGACTAGCCTCTGCTCCGGAGTGATGGCTTTCCTCATGCAGGTATCCTGCCTGCTGATATAAGGGGTCAGCAAAGCCAACAAACGGTGAAATACGGGGTCCGTCACCTCGAGAAAGTTCCTGAAATCGTCAGGATTATTCTCATGGATCTTACGGAGCAAAGGCATGTGACAGAACTAGTCACGCTGGAGCAACCAATTCTTGGTCCATGAACTCCTCCTTGCCTTGTTCATGGACTGGGCTTGTGTCAAAGTAAGAACCCCAACACCAAGCCCCCGCACAGCACGAACTCTATGATGAGTACGTACATGCAACATGGCTAGAAAATGGTCAGCTGGTCAGAACGAAGTAACAGAAAGCACTGAAGAACAGCAAGGCCTGTGAAGAGCGACCTGAAGATCAGTAACGAATGGACAAGAACACAAAGATAAATCAATGGTACTCGCTGCACGCACTGAAGACCAGATACAAACCCACAAGCACAAACTGAACAGCAGAAATACGATCTGAAAACCACGAGTCTGAAAAAGCGTGAATCGTCTCTTACCAAACTTTTACTAACACGAGATTAGCAAAAGGAGCCCAAAGGGTGCCGCGCTTGGTACTGAACTGCCCTTTTATAGTCTCGTCGTACGTGGTGTACGTCACCGTGTTCTTGGTGTTCGGAAATTCCGACAACTTTCTGCGACCGTTTGTATGCAAGACAAGTTTGAGCCAACATCCGTCGGAAAAAAATCCATGGATTTTGTTGTTGGAATGTCCGATCAATGTTCGACCGTGTGCACCGGGCATAAGACTGTCCATGTAAATGTCCGCGCCATGCTGTGCATGCGTCCCAATACTTTTGACAATATAGTATATATACATGCATCACGATACAAAAAAAAGCACAAAATTGAAAAAAGTTTACTTCATTTGTAAATAACTTTGGAATGTTTTGTACCAGAATCATAATTTTTTTTGTGTAATTTTAAACATGACAAATTACAGAATAAAACGCACACTTTTTATGTGCAGTAACACTATTTGTTTTGAAACTGACACTGCTCAAAATTAAAAAAGCACGTAGTGTTTAGTTTTGTTACGTTTAATTGTCTAAGGATTGCGAAAACAAATAATTGTTGCAAAACAATATTCATATAAAGAAAGCCTTGCTTGTACTTAAGATAACAACATAATACATATATTGTTCTTCTATCAGAAATGTAAACATTGCTCTGGTCCGTAAGGGGTGAACAGGTGTGAGAGGCGAAGTGGTTAACTGGCATTTGCCCTGCTACACTGTTAGCAAATTAAATTTATATCTTTTTTTTTTTCACACAAATAGAGCTTTCATTTGGTGGTATTTCATCACCACTGGGTTTTTTCTTTTTTGCTATATAAATAAGAAAAGACCAAAAATTTTGAAAAAAACCCCCAATATTTTCTACTTGCTGTTTATAAAACATATAAAAAAAAAAAATAATTAATTTTTCTTCATCCATTTAGACCAAAATGCATTCTGCTACGTGTCTTTAGTAAAATAAAAAGCCCAAGAAGTGTAAATTGGTTTATGCAAAAGTTATAGTGTCTACAAACTATGGTATATACCATATTTATTGGCATATAGCATGTACAGGCGTATAACACGCATCTTAATTTTAAGAGGGAAGTTTCAGGAGAAAAATATAATTTTTAAATCAAGAACTTTGAAGCAAAATAAGGGACAGTGCCCATTAATGTAGCCTGATCAGTGCCCATCTGCAGCCTCACCATTGCCCATCATTGCAGCCTGATCAGTGCCTATCTGCAGCCCTGCCATTGCCCATCATTGCAGCCTGATTAGTGCCAATCTGCAGCCTCTGGATTGCCCATCAATGTAGCATGATGCATGCCCATCTGCAGCCTTGACATTGCCCATCATTGCACCCTAATCATTGCCCATCTGCAGCCCTGCCATTGCCTGTCATTGAGGCCCGATCAGTGCTTATCTGCAGCCATGCCATTGCCCATCATTGTAGCCTGATCAGTGCCCAGCTGCAGCCTTGCCATTGCCCATCATTGCAGCCTGATCAGTTCCCATCTTCAGCCTCTCTATTACCCATCAATGCAGCCTGATTAGTGCCCATCTGCAGCCTCACCAGTGCCCATCTACAGCCTTGACATTGCTGAATTACGCAGAGGGATCTCCTGTTTACTCAGCGCTCAGTCACACACAGTCCCATCTCCTGGATTGCTCCTATGATAGACAGAACACCGGTCCAATGCGACATCTATCCTATGACCCGTCCAGGAGGCAGGACTGTGTGTGACTGGGCACCAAGTAAACAGGAGATCCCGGCCATGTGTAATCCGGTGGCACCCGAGGCAGCCAGGTAAATATCGCCGTATAACACACACCCATGATTTGCCCTCTATTGTCAGGGGGAAAAAATTGTGTGTTGTATGCCGATAAATATGGTATACTAGAATTTATGCAGCTATAGACGCTATACTAAAGATGTGCACAAAGGAAAAAAATTGTTTTGTTTTGTTTTGGATTCTTTTGTTAAGTCAATAATTTTTTTTAGTCATATCCGTTATGTTAGAATGATTAATTTTCGGAATTTATTTAGTACATTCAGATTTGCTTCGTATATATGCATTATTTTCTAATCAAATTCAGATTTGAAATCTATTTTGAAATCTAAACATTTTGCATTAAATACAGTAAGGCATCACAATTAAATAAAACAATGATTCTTACTTAGGTTGTTTTATAAAATAGAATAAAATAGAATAGAGTAGAATAGAAAAGAAAATATTTTATTATATTCTATTATTTTCTATTCTATTCCATTCTTTTATATTCTATTCTATTCTGTTTTATTCTATTCTTTTCTATTCTATTTGTGTGTTCTATTCATTTTCCCATTCTATTCTATGTTATTCTATCCTATTCTATTCTATTCTATTCTATTCTAAAATAGCTAAGCTGGTTTATCAACTGATTAGGTTTATGTCAAACTCATTTTTTTTTTACAATTATCAAACACTTATAACAAAACACTTTCTTTTTAACAGACCAAAAAAGAGCGAACACGAGAATGTATTTGTTAGAATTTACATATGCTTTAAATAAAATCAAGGGGCTTTCAACTCACTGGTATTACCAGTACTTCAGACTCTGAGGCACATAATGTTTAAAATGTTCATATGCCCTGCTGCATTTGTCTTCTGGTCTAACTCCAATCATTTCTGTCCCCAGTGTGTCTTACAGTATCCAAAAGAAAAAAAAAAGGTTAGGAAAAGATAGTAATATTTATTTCCAGAAGCATGCTACTAATATACAAAAACGGAACCTAGAGTATCAAGGAAGTAAAAAAGAGTAACAAACAGTCATAAATCTTTCCCAGGCAAGCCATGCTACAGTCCTGTAGCATTGGCTGTGTATACTGTCATTTTTTTCCTATAATTCCTATTTCTCACTCACCTCTGATGTTTATATCACCTCCTCTAGGAGTCAGTGATGCCAGGCATGCACATATTACATGAAAAAGATATTTTCGCACTCTTGAGTGTGCTGGGATGTTATCACATTTGATAGGACGGGTGAAAAGACTGTGGGAAAAATGTATAGCCAACGCAGAAAGCACCGCACCCACATTTCTGATGGACATTTGGGTTATGGCTGTAATTATACTCCAAAAGAATAAAGGTCTTGCATATTAAATTTCTATTCACACCTTGTAAAAATGTACACCCTTTTTTAATGTGCATGTTAATGATGATGCATTGATGTGTGTTTTCTAGCATGAAAATATCCACTAAAAATGCACATCAATGCATACATTAAAACGTGCATTTTTAAATTGCAAAGTATTGCAATGTTTCTGTAAGGATGAAAAAATACATGCATGTATCATTCCTCTATTATATCATATCATTAAAAGAACACGTCATATGTGCGCTTTATCCTATTTAGAGCTAAGGTAAAAGGTTTAAAATGAAAGAAAATTGTTATTTTTGAGAAGCCACCAGAGGATCGCAACATGTAATTATTAAACAAAAACTTTATATTGATAAAATTGAGCACAAATTATTTCAAAACATTGACCTCCGGAAAGGTCACTTTTTGCAATACGGCACTACGTTATTTTAACTGACCATTGCACGGTCATGCAACGCTGTACCCAAAGAAAATTGATGTCCTCTTTTCCCAAAAATAGAGCTTTCTTTTTATTGGTATTTGATCACCAGTGTGTTTATTTTTTGCGATATAAACAAAAAAGAGCGACAATTTTGAAAAAAAAAAAAAACATTTTTTTTTACGTTCTGCTATAAAACACATCAAATTAAAAAAAATTAAATGTATATTACATGTATACATTTTCTTTATAAATTTAGGCCAATATGTATTCTGTTACATGTTTTTGGTTAAAAAAAAATTGCCAATAAGCGTATACGTGAACGTTATAGCGTTTACAAACTATGGGATATATTTATGAAATTATTATTTATTTTTTTATACTAGTAACGGAGGCGGTCAGTGACTTTTAGTGGAACTGTTATATTGCAGCGGACAGTCGGATGCTAACTGACACAATTGACACTTTGTTACATAGTTACATAGTAGGTGAGGTTGAAAAAAGACAAGTCCATCAAGTCCAACCTATGTGTGTGATTATATGTCAGTATTACACCCTGTGGAAGTGAACCAGTGACACTTATACAGTGATCAGTGCTAAAAATAGGCACTGTCACTGTACTAATGACACTGTCCAGGAAGAGGTTAAACATCAAAGGGCAATTAAAGAGTAAACTGTGCCAGTGTTTTTGTGTACACAGTGTGCTGCTTTTACTAGGGGAAATGATCGATTCTAGTCCCTGCTTTGCAGAGACACAGAATTCATTCCTTCCCCCTTTCAGAACTGAGATATGCCTGAGATGGCTCTCGCTCGTTCCCACCCAGCCAGGCTGCATGCTTGGCTAAGGGTCTGGTATGGTTTTGGGGGGGGGGGGGCATTCCGGTTTTTGTTTTTTTGTTTTTACATAGGTTCACATTTGAAGAGTAATGTTCCAGTCCAGGAAAAGCCACACTGGAGTGTGACATACCAGCTTGTTCATTAGTAGCATGTTTAAAGTGATTGCAAAGGTCATTTTTTTTCCTAATAACAAACATGTCTATACTTACCTGTTCTGTGTAATGGAGTTACACAGAACGGCTGTGAACCTCCTCTTTTCCTGTTCCCCGCCAGAGCTCCTGGCCCTCCGCTCTGTCAAGTGCCTCCATGGGAAACCGCTTCCCATGGGGGCACTCAGGCGTGCTCACACCTGAGCCCAGCTGCTTTGTCCATTGACAGACAGCGGGACTCGGCCCCTGCCCCCTGCTCCCTCGTCACTGGCTTTGATTGACATCACTGGGAGCCAATAGCTCCTGGTGCCCCAGCAAAGCCAGTGAGACCCGGAGGGAAGAGAAGAGCTGCAGATGTGCATGGCACTGGATAAAATGAGGGTTCAGGTAAATAAAGGGGGGTGGAGAGGGGGGATGCCGACACCTAAACATTTTTTACCTTAATGCAAGGAATGCATTAAGGTAAAAAAATGTTTAGACTCTACAACCACTTTAAGTTGTTTACAGTGAAAGCTATCTAATTACGTGGACATGGAAGTGTTACAGGGACTGAAAAAAATCTCAAAAGTGACCTTCATGGAAAGGTTTGTGGAAGTATTTAATCCCTTTTTACACCAGTGTAGTAGTAGTATCAAAAAGTGCAGCTGGGCTGGATCTCCTTTGGCATATAAGTGAGAGCAAAGAGAAATGGGAAATTGATTAGAGATTAGGTAAATAATTTTAATTCTAGCCCCTGGGTCTGTAGATAGGTTACATAGCCACTGAATTATGTTAGGTACAAAGCTGTATAAGAGTAGTAAATTGAAAAGATAACATCATTCCTCACTGTTAAAGGTTTTAGTTTGTGTCTAATGCCACTAGAGATTTGTGGCCCTTATCTGCAGGTACTGCAGGTTTGTGAATAAATGCCAAATATTAATTCTTGGCTCTTAAGGGATGAAGCTCATCTGGTTACTACTGATTTTTTTTTTCTGAATTGATAAGAAGAATGGTCTGGTAGAACTTACAATTCTGGTAGTCCTTATCCAGTTGTTGGTAGTAGGATTATTATCTATTGGAAATCTTTTAGTGACTATACAAAGCAAGATGGGTTACTGCCTAGGAGATTTCATCTAGTGTAATGGAAGCATCCAGCTCTTGTGTCATTTTAGAGGTGAGAGACTATATTTGAATCTTGGACAAGAATATTTCAATATCCTTGGGGCCATTGGTCACTGTGGAGATACAGTATATAACTTAAGGATAAAAGGATGTAAGGAACCAAGGGTTTCCTCTCCCTGATTAGGATAGTTATCTGAGGGATCTATAATGATGTGGTCTTGCAAGGCATGCAACCTACCTGCCAATCTGCCATACTTCTTTTTTGGTTTGTAACAGCATAGAATGGTCTATCTTTATTGGCAACCATTTCTTGTGATTGTCAGATATGGAATTATCTATATACCACTTCTGTGTTCTGGAGGAATCTATTTCAATGCAATTAGAGTATTGGACAATTTTCTTCATGTTCCCTACTGCCATCTTAAAAGCATTCCAGAGCATGACTGATGATGATGATGTGTAATTTTCTGACCAGTAACGGGTAATACCTGATCTGCAGGGATAGGCAATCATGGGACCCTCACGCCAAGCTGGGACATCTGTTATAAGGTGATAGGGGTGCAAAAAGGGGGATTTGTGTGAGAAAGTATTACAGTATTAGAATCTTAATAGCAGAACAAGCTTCTGTCTACTGGATGCCTCCATTTCCATAGACCTTTAGGGTCATAACAGTCTATCCATCTTAGAAAAGGAACATTTGATTTACCAGCATTTTGAATTTTATCCATATGGCATCAGCAACTGCATTGAAATCTCAATGACAATAATGCATTTCCAATGTAGTAGGCATTGCTTGACCCAGCAAATTTATATAAGAAGGAGCAACATATGATTTATGATCGTTTATGGCAATGACCCCCTGCTTTGCTATGCATATCATATTGCCCATCTGGATCACATTTTAATGTTGATATCTCATAGGGATCAGGACCCAAATGACCCTAGAACAACCCATGCAACAGGATTCCTCACTAAATCAGGTCATTTCTGTCTTGTCCTCACACAAAAAAACATCTCTGCTGGGACCTTGTGTCAGAACATCACCGATACACGCGGGCAGAATGTCGAGAGACATTTGTCGGTACAAAAAATAACGGCCGACATTCTGTACCATATTCACGCCGCTGATGTTTCCTCTGGTTTATAAACAGCATTTAAATTGTACTGTCTTACTTTTTACAGGGTCTTTCTGTTGGTCATGGAAAACATTAACTTGCAAGCTTTGCTGGAATGTGAATGTGTGCTTAAATATGTTCACACACGTTACGATACGCTGGAAAAGTAGGTCCTGTTCTGCCTTATTTCAGCACAGGGCAGTACACATCAGCCCAACACACACAGGCGTAAATTGTTTCTACCACCATCCGACCGACTCCCATTCAGCACCCTTAGTCAATGGCAGAGAGTGCTGATCGGAGTGTTCTGGCGGGGGGGGGCACCCCCCTGTCAGAGCACAACAGCTCAGCGAGGGAGAAGGCTGAACTAACCTCGCTTGGTTAGTATGGCGGCTCCCAATCGTAGTGTGTATCCGGCCTTACTGTCCAGGTCACACCCTGATTTGGAGGAGAACCTGCCTTTATTCCTTCAATAGGCAAAGTGTTATAAGGTTCAAATCACAAAGCTTTAACACAAGGATAAGGCTCAAAAATTTAGCCATGTGACTGTAATTTTCAAATCTCATTTGCCTCAGAAGAAAATAACTCAGTTTTTTGAAAATAAGTATACTTATCCTGACAGATTAATCACTTAACCACTTCAACCCCGGAAGATTTTACCCCCTTCCTGACCAGAGCACTTTTTGTGATTCAGCACTGCACCGCTTTAACTGACAATTTCGCGGTCGCGCGACGTTGTACCCAAACAAAATTGATGTCCTTTTTTTCCCACGAATAGAGATTTCTTTGATGGTATTAGATCACCTCTGCGTTTTTTATTTTTTGCGCTATAAGCAAAAAAAGAGCGACAATTTTGAAAAAAAAAAAGCAATATTTTTTACTTTTTGCTATTCTAAATATCCCCCATATATATAAAAAAAACACATGTTTTCCTCAGTTTAGGCCGATATGTATTCTTCTACATTTTTTTGGTAAAAAAAAATCGCAATAAGCGTATATTGATTGGTTTGCGCAAAAGTTATAGCAACTACAAAATAGGGGATAGTTTTATGGCATTTTTGTTATTTATTTATTTTTTATTAGTAATGGCGGCGATCTGCTATTTTTATCATGACTGCGACATTATGGCGGACACATTGGACACTTTTGACACTATTTTGGGACCATTGTCATTTATACAGCAATCAGTGCTATAAAAATGGACTGATTTCTGTGTAAATAACACTGGCAGGGAAGGGGTTAAACACTAGGGGGTGATCAAGTGTGTCCTAGGGAGTGATTCTAACTGTGGGGGGATGGCCTACAACTGACATGACAGCGATCACTGCTCCCAATGACAGGGAGCAGTAGATCTCGGTCATGACACAAGGTAGAACAGGGAAATGCCTCGTTTACATATGCATCTCCCTGTTCTACCTCTCCACACCGCAATCGCAGGCTGCCAGAGAACATCGAGTTCCCGGGACCCGTGGCGTGCAGGGCAAGCGCACGCCCGAAATGCAACAAATTTTAAAGGGACGTACCTGTACGCCCATTTGCCTGCCTGTGCCATTCTGTCGCTGTATATATCTCTGTGCGGCGGTCGGCAAGCGGTTAACCACTTAAGGACCGCCTAACGCCGATTTACGTCGGCAAGGCGGCACGGGCAGGCAAAATCACGTACATGTACGTGATTTGCCTCTCGCGGGTGGGGGGTCCGATCGGACCCCCCCCCGGTGCCCGAAGCGGTCCCGTTCTGTTCCCCGGCGATCCGAGATGAGGGGGAGGCCATCCGTTCGTGGCCCCCCCCTCGCGATCGCCGCCGGCCAATGGGAACACTCCTTTGCTGCTGTATGCTAAACAGCAGCAAAGGAAATGATGTCATCTCCCCTCGGCTCGGTATTCCGTTCCAGCGCCGAGGGGAGAAGACATCAATGTAAGTGCACAACACACTACACACACAGTAGAACATGCCAGGCATACAAAACACCCCGATCCCCCCCCCGATCGCCCCCCGATCCCCCCCCAATCACCCCCCCCCCCCTGTCACAAACTGACACCAGCAGGTTTTTTTTTTTTTTTGATTACTGCATAGTGTCAGTTTGTGACAGTTACAGTGTTGGGACAGTTAGTATTACCCCCCTTTAGGTCTAGGATACCCCCCTAACCCCCCCTAATAAAGTTTTAACCCCTTGATCACCCCCCATCGCCAGTGTCGCTAAGCGATCATTTTTCTGATCGCTGTATTAGTGTCACTGGTGACGCTAGTTAGTGAGGTAAATATTTAGGTTCGCCGTCAGCGTTTTATAGTGACAGGGACCCCCATATACTACCTAATAAATGTTTTAACCCCTTGATTGCCCCCTAGTTAACCCTTTCACCACTGATCACCGTATAACTGTTACGGGTGACGCTGGTTAGTTTGTTTATTTTTTATAGTGTCAGGGCACCCGCCGTTTATTACCGAATAAAGGTTTAGCCCCCTGATCGCCCGGCGGTGATATGCGTCGCCCCAGGCAGCGTCAGATTAGCGCCAGTACCGCTAACACCCACGCACGCAGCATGCGCCTCCCTTAGTGGTATAGTATCTGATCGGATCAATATCTGATCCGATCAGATCTATACTGGCGTCCCCAGCAGTTTAGGGTTCCCAAAAACACAGTGTTAGCGGGATCAGCCCAGATACCCGCTAGCACCTGCGTTTTGCCCCTCCGCCCAGCCCACCCAAGTGCAGTATCGATCGATCACTGTCACTTACAAAACACTAAACGCATAACTGCAGCGTTCGCAGAGTCAGGCCTGATCCCTACGATCGCTAACAGTTTTTTTGGTAGCATTTTGGTAAACTGGCAAGCAAGCACCAGGCAGCGTCAGGTTAGCGCCAGTAGCGCTAACACCCACGCACGCACCGTACACCTCCCTTAGTGGTATAGTATCTGATCAGATCAATATCTGATCCGATCAGATCTATACTAGCGTCCCCAGCAGTTTAGGGTTCCCAAAAACGCAGTGTTAGCGGGATCAGCCCAGATACCTGCTAGCACCTGCGTTGTGCCCCTCCGCCCGGCCCAGCCCAGCCCACCCAAGTGCAGTATCGATCGATCACTGTCACTTACAAGGCACTAAACGCATAACTGCAGCATTCGCAGAGTCAGGCCTGATCCCTGCGATCGCTAACAGTTTTTTTGGTAGCATTTTGGTGAACTAGCAAGCACCGGCCCCAGGCAGCGTCAGGTTAGCGCCAGTACCACTAACACCCACGCACGCAGCATACGCCTCCTTTAGTGGTATAGTATCTGAACGGATCAATATCTGATCCGATCAGATCTATACTAGCGTCCCCAGCAGTTTAGGGTTCCCAAAAACGCAGTGTTAGCGGGATCAGCCCAGATACCTGCTAGCACCTGCGTTTTGCCCCTCCGCCCGGCCCAGTCCAGCCCACCCAAGTGCAGTATCGATCGATCACTGACACTTACAAAACACTAAACGCAAAACTGCAGCGTTCGCAGAGTCAGACCTGATCCCTGCGATCGCTAACAGTTTTTTTGGAAGCTTTTTATTGAACTGGCAAGCACCAGCGGCCTAGTACACCCCGGTCGTAGTCAAACCAGCGCTGCAGTAACACTTGGTGACGTGGCGAGTCCCATAAGTGCAGTTCAAGCTGGTGAGGTGGCAAGCACAAGTAGTGTCCCGCTGCCACCAAAAAGACAAACACAGGCCCGTCGTGCCCATAGTGCCCTTCCTGCTGCATTCGCCAATCCTAATTGGGAACCCACCACTTCTGCAGCGCCCGTACTTCCCTCATTCACATCCCCAACCAAATGCAGTCGGCTGCATGAGAGGCATTTTCTTTATGTCCTCCCGAGTACCCCTACCCAGCGAACCCCCCCAAAAAAGATGTTAAGTCTGCAGCAAGAGCGAATATAGGCGTGACACCCGCTATTATTGTCCCTCCTGTCCTGACAATCCTGGTCTTTGCATTGGTGAATGTTTTGAACGCTACCATTCACTAGTTGAGTATTAGCGTAGGGTACAGCATTGCACAGACTAGGCACACTTTCACAGGGTCTCCCAAGATGCCATCGCATTTTGAGAGACCCGAACCTGGAACCGGTTACCGTTATAAAAGTTAGTTACAAAAAAAGTGTAAAAAAAAAATATATATATATAAAATAAAAAAAAATAGTTGTCGTTTTATTGTTCTTTCTCTCTATTCTCTCTCTCTATTGTTCTGCTCTTTTTTTACTGTATTCTATTCTGCAGTGTTTTATTGTTATTGTTATTATGTTTATCATGTTTGTTTTTCAGGTATGTAATTATTTATACTTTACTGTTTACTGTGCTTTATTGTTAACCATTTTTTTGTCTTCGGGTACGCCATTCACAACTTTGAGTGGTTATACCAGAATGATGCCTGCAGGTTTAGGTATCATCTTGGTATCATTCTTTTCAGCCAGCGGTCGGCTTTCATGTAAAAGCAATCCTAGCGGCTAATTAGCCTCTAGACTGCCTTTACAAGCCGTGGGAGGGAATGCCCCCCCCCCCACCGTCTTCCGTGTTTTTCTCTGGCTCTCCTGTCTCAACAGGGAACCTGAGAATGCAGCCGGTGATTCAGCCAGCTGACCATAGAGCTGATCAGAGACAAGAGTGGCTCCAAACATCTCTATGGCCTAAGAAACCGGAAGCTACGAGCATTTTATGACTTAGATTTCGCCGGATGTAAATAGCGCCATTGGGAAATTGGGGAAGCATTTTATCACACCGATCTTGGTGTGGTCAGATGCTTTGAAGGCAGAGGAGAGATCTAGGGTCTAATAGACCCCAATTTTTTCAAAAAAGAGTACCTGTCACTACCTATTGCTATCATAGGGGATATTTACATTCCCCGAGATAACAATAAAAATGATTTAAAAAAAAAAAAAATGAAAGGAACAGTTTAAAAATAAGATAAAAAAGCAAAAAAATAATAAAGAAAAAAAAAAAAAAAAAAAAAAGCACCCCTGTCGCCCCCTGCTCTTGCGCTAAGGCGAACGCAAGCGGCGGTCTGTCGTCAAACGTAAACAGCAATTGCACCATGCATGTGAGGTATCGCCGCGAAGGTCAGATCGAGGGCAGTAATTTTTGCAGTAGACCTCCTCTGCAAATCTAAAGTGGTAACCTGTAAAGGCTTTTAAAGGCTTTTAAAAATGTATTTATTTTGTTGCCACTGCACGTTTGTGCGCAATTGTAAAGCATGTCATGTTTGGTATCCATGTACTCGGTCTAAGATCATCTTTTTTATTTCATCAAACATTTGGGCAATATAGTGTGTTTTAGTGCATTAAAATTTAAAAAAGTGTGTTTTTTCCCCAAAAAATGCGTTTGAAAAATCGCTGCGCAAATACTGTGTGAAAAAAAAAAATGAAACACCCACCATTTTAATCTGTAGGGCATTTGCTTTAAAAAAATATATAATGTTTGGGGGTTCAAAGTAATTTTCTTGCAAAAAAAAAAAACTTTTTCATGTAAAAAATAAGTGTCAGAAAGGGCTTTGTCTTCAAGTGGTTAGAAGAGTGGGTGATGTGTGACATAAGCTTCTAAATGTTGTGCATAAAATGCCAGGACAGTTCAAAACCCCCCCCAAATGACCCCATTTTGGAAAGTAGACACCCCAAGCTATTTGCTGAGAGGCATGTCGAGTCCATGGAATATTTTATATTGCGACACAAGTTGCGGGAAAGAGACAAATTTTTTTTTTTTTTTTTTTTTTTTGCACAAAGTTGTCACTAAATGATATATTGCTCAAACATGCCATGGGAATATGTGAAATTACACCCCAAAATACATTCTGCTGCTTCTCCTGAGTACGGGGATACCACATGTGTGAGACTTTTTGGGAGCCTAGCCGCGTACGGGACCCCGAAAACCAAGCACCGCCTTCAGGCTTTCTAAGGGCGTGAATTTTTGATTTCACTCTTCACTGCCTATCACAGTTTCGGAGGCCATGGAATGCCCAGGTGGCACAAAACCCCCCCAAATGACCCCATTTTGGAAAGTAGACACCCCAAGCTATTTGCTGAGAGGTATAGTGAGTATTTTGCAGACCTCACTTTTTGTCACAAAGTTTTGAAATTTGAAAAAAGAAAAAAAAAAAAAGTTTTTTCTTGTCTTTCTTCATTTTCAAAAACAAATGAGAGCTGCAAAATACTCACCATGCCTCTCAGCAAATAGCTTGGGGTGTCTACTTTCCAAAATGGGGTCATTTGGGGGGGTTTTGTGCCACCTGGGCATTCCATGGCCTCCGAAACGGTGTTAGGCAGTGAAGAGTAAAATCAAAAATTCACGCCCTTAAAAACGCTGAAGGCGGTGATTGGTTTTCGGGGTCCCGTACGCGGCTAGGCTCCCAAAAAGTCTCACACATGTGGTATCCCCGTACTCAGGAGAAGCAGCTAAATGTATTTTGGGGTGCAATTCCACATAGGCCCATGGCCTGTGTGAGCAATATATCATTTAGTGACAACTTTGTGCAAAAAAAAAAAAAAAAAAAGTGTCACTTTCCCGCAACTTGTGTCAAAATATAAAATATTCCATGGACTCAATATGCCTCTCAGCAAATAGCTTGGGGTGTCTACTTTCCAAAATGGGGTCATTTGGGGGGGGGGTTGTGCCACCTGGGCATTCCATGGCCTCCGAAACTGTGATAGGCAGTGAAGAGTGAAATCAAAAAGTTACACCCTTAGAAATCCTGAAGGCGGTGATTGGTTTTCGGGGTCCCATACGCGGCTAGGCTCCCAAAAAGTCCCACACATGTGGTATCCCCGTACTCAGGAGAAGTAGCTGAATATATTTTGGGGTGCAATTCCACATAGGCCCATGGCCTGTGTGAGCAATATATCATTTAGTGACAACTTTTTGTAAATATTTTTTTTTTTTTTTTTTTTGTCATTATTCAATCACTTGGGACAAAAAAAATAAATATTCAATGGGTTCAACATGCCTATCAGCAATTTCCTTGGGGTGTCTACTTTCCAAAATGGGGTCATTTAGGGGGGGTTTTGTACTGCCCTGCCATTTTAGCACCTCAAGAAATGACATAGGCAGTCATAAACTAAAAGCTGTGTAAATTCCAGAAAATGTACCCTAGTTTGTAGACGCTATAACTTTTGCGCAAACCAATAAATATACGCTTATTGACATTTTTTTTACCAAAGACATGTGGCCGAATACATTTTGGCCTAAATGTATGACTAAAATTGAGTTTATTGGATTTTTTTTATAACAAAAAGTAGAAAATATCATTTTTTTTCAAAATTTTCGGTCTTTTTCCGTTTATAGCGCAAAAAATAAAAACTGCAGAGGTGATCAAATACCATCAAAAGAAAGCTCTATTTGTGGGAAGAAAAGGACGCAAATTTCGTTTGGGTACAGCATTGCATGACCGCGCAATTAGCAGTTAAAGCGACGCAGTGCCAAATTGTAAAAAGACCTCTGGTCCTTAGGCAGCATAATGGTCCGGGGCTCAAGTGGTTAAGGACCGGAAGAATTCCCCCCTTAATGACCAGGCCATTTTTTGCGATTCGACACTGCGCGGCTTTAACTGACAATTACGCGGTTGTGCGCCGACCATAACAGAATTTACGTCCTTTTTTTCCCACAAATAGAGCTTTCTTTTGGTGGTATTTGATCACCTCTGTGGTTTTTATTTTTTGCACTATAAACAAAAAAAGAGTGACAATTTTGAAAAAAAAACAATATTTTTTACTTTATGCTATAATACGTATCCAAAAAAAAAGTAAAAAAATCGAATTTCTTCATCAGTTTAAGCCGATATATATTCTTCTATGTATTTTTGGTAAAAAAAAACGCAATAAGCGTATATTGATTGGTTTGCGCAAAAGTTATAGCGTCTACAAATAGGGGATAGATTTATGTCATTTTTATTATTATTTCTTTTTTTTTTTACTAGTAATGGCGGCGATCAGTGATTTTTAGCGGGATGCGACATTGCAGTGGACACTTTTGACACATTTTTGGGACCATTGACATTTATACAGCAATCAGAGCTAAAAATAGCCACTGATTACTGTATAAATGTCACTAGCAGGGAAGGGGTTAACACTAGGAGGCGATCAAGGGGTTAAATGTGTTACCTAGGGAGTGTTTCTAATTGTATGGGGAATGGGATGTGACTTACTGGGGGAGGAGAGAGTCCGCTGTTCCTACTTAGTAGGAACTGATTATCTGTTTCTCCTCTCTTGTCAGAACACACACACATCCCCGACGGCCACATGCATCGTGTCCCCCACTGTGCAGCGGGCACGCCCGCTATCACCCTTAAAGGTGCTGACGTACACCTACGGCAATTCGCTGGATCGTGCCACTTTCTTTCTGTCTTTTTGGGTGCTGTAATTGATAATGTGTGAATACCTCAGTTTTAGTATTGTTCTTTGAATATACTTATCCTGGTGTGATAGCTTTGTGAATTTGAGCCTATGGTCTCTTTAAGCTATGGATCAATTTAGAGCGGACCTTCAGTCACTTTTTCAACTTTCCATCTATTAAATCTTCTGCCCTTGTTGTTTTAACTTTGGATAGTAAAACATTGTTTTTTTGCCAGTAAATACCTTATACAGCCCACTTCCTGTTTCTTGTATGGTAAAAAGCCAAGGCTTATGACATCATGCACAGTTCTCTCTCTCACTCTCGTGAGAGTTTACCAGGAAGGGAGGGGGGATAAATCATGAGAGGGCCCATGAGAGCTGCAGAGCTGGATGTGTGCCTCTGTGTGTGTGTGTGTAAATCCAGGAAGTGTACAGGCAGCAGCTTCAGCTGCCCACAGTTAAAATGGTTGCAGCCAGACTCAGTGGAGGGAGATTTCTGCAGCATATTTGGCAAGTACAGAATCGCAGTATAAATAAAATAATATGCAAAGTGGTTGGAGGGAAGATTCAGAATGGTAAAGATGTTTTTATTACAAATTATGTGAGCAGACTGCAGTTTCTCTTTAACATAAGCAAACGTGGCTTAATCTAGATATGTAAAGTATGTGCATTTTCCTACTTGTTTTTTGTCAGCTAAAAAAAAAATTCCTGTGTATTTTAGTTATTTTGGCTGGATTTGGCATTAACCACTTGACCTCTGGAATATTTACCCCCCCCCCCCTTTATGACCAGGCCATTTTTTCATTACTTTAACTGACAATTGAGTGGTCGTCCGACACTGTACCCAAATAAAATGTATGTAATTTTTTCCCCACAATTAGAGTTTTCTTTTGGTGGAATTTGATCACCTCTGTTTTTTATTTTTTGCGCTATAAACAAAAAGATGCTGACAATTTTGAACAAAGAAAACAATATTTTTTAATTGAAAAAAAATCAAATTTCTTCATAACTTTAGGTCAATATGTATTCTGCGACATAAAAAATCACTGTATGACACTGGCTCACTAATGACATTGGCTGGGAAGGGGTTAACATCAAGGGCACTCAAACGGTTAGCTGTGCCCAACCAGTGTTTATGTGAACTGTGTGAGGTTCTTTTACTAGGGGAAGAGATAGAATTTATTCCCGGCTTTGCAGGGACACAAACTCCACCCCCCCCCCACCCCCTGTCAGATGGGCAATCTACCTTGTTTACATCACAGTTCTGTGTTTCTGCCTGAAGATCGATGGGTGCCGGCAGACATCGATCACCCAGCATCTACTGATCAGCTTCCGCTGTGTGTAATCACAGCAGGAGCGAGCCACCTCTACCTCTACCCAGAAGTGCAGGATCACTATATGTCCTCTACCCAGAAGTGCAGGATCACTATATGTTCTCTACCCGGAAGTGCAGGATCACTATATGTGATTCGGCACACAACTCCTGCCCTGTAACAGTAAAACTGCTATAGGGAGGTTTGCACTCAAGGGTCAATTCACATCACATACGCTGCCATGCGCTGATCAATGCATGCAGGGCACATACATTGTAAAAGTAATGTATTTCAATAGAAACAGTTCAAGCCAGTGTGTGTTGGGCTGATGTGTACTGCCCTGTGCTGAAATAAGGCAGGACAGGCCCTACTTTTCTAGCACAATGTAATGTGTGTAAACATATGTAAGCACACCTCAACACACATTCACAGTCCAGTGAAATTTCTTTTGCAAATAAAGCTTACTGAAGTTAATGTTTTCCATGTAACAAGACAGAAAGACCTTGTAAAAAGAAAGACACAGTACATTTTAAATGCTGTTTATAAACCAGAGGAAACGTCAGCGGCATGAATATGGTACACAGGTAATCAAACTGGCAGCAGCGATCTAGGGGAAGCGAGAAAACTACAGTATCAAGAACAATTTTAATGAAGCAACACTAGTGGTTTACAAAACACAGGAAGACAGGGAGGAAATCAGAGAGAGACAATTAAAAAACACCCTTTCTAGGCAGTTTCAACATCCTTTGCATGTTTATTCTTCAGTTATAATAAATGTCTTGATTTGCTAGTTAAATGATTTTAGTATATTGTTATCCATGTGGCTATATTTATTAAATCAATATATTTATTTATGTATTATGCTTTGTTTGTATTACTGATAATGTGACTAGCACTAGACTTAATACAAATTCACAAAAACAAAGTGAAAATTCCAAAACGAAGATATTGCATCACTGTCTGCTGCACTTGTACACAGCCAGGCACAATGCCAGCAGCTTGCATATTGCTTTTGTTAGAGAAAAAGAATGTGCAACATTCTCTAATCAATAACCCCTTAACCTCTCCTGTCTAAGGGGAAAGTAGAATTGTATTTATGTGCAAATCTGAACCTGCACCCCTTGTGGTGGGCAGCAAACTATCCCTTACTCTCTGTATGTTAGGGATTAATGGATTATCTGCATGCATCCCCCCTCGTTACTGTTTTCCCTCCTCCCTCAGCTCAAGCCAGTTATTTCAGGACAGCTGCCCCTAAATCTTTTCCCAGGCAGACATGTCACGTGGCAGGCCCCAGAAGAGCAGCTAATGCGGCATACAACTTTTCTGACAAAAGCCGAGAGGGGGCACATTTACCAAACAACAGAAAGTCCCTGCTAATCAATAAGGCCGAGCCCACGACGGCCACACACCGCTCCTGATGGCTAATCAATAAACTGTTCCTGCTGACTCCAGCACATCTGGTGTTGCCAGTGATGAAAACAGAGAAGGGACAACGAAGATCCTAAATCCACGCAACTGGCTGCCCTTCGCTGTCAGTCTTGCATTATGTATGATCAGCCAGGTAATTCATTAAAAGATCAGGTTCAAGACTACAATTTCTGTTTTACAATATCTTTTTTCCTATCTCCTAATACTACAGTAGGTTTTATACTCCTAGAGTAGAACAGTAATAAATTGTCATTATCGAACAAACACCTGGGAATTGCTGAATCCCAATCTGCATCGAGTAAGGTAAATACGGTGTAATGCATCGATACATCTTCCTACAGCAATGCTCAGTAGAATATAATTCATTCTTCAATTATATCCGTATGATGCTATGTTACTAGTTACTGTTAGTTCAGGGAAGTCCGAGCAAGCCTAGACAGCTGCCATCTGGAAATGTGCAAATTAAACAAGGATTCTGAAATAGGATTTTCATATCCTGTTTTTAGGATGCTGAAATGGGTGTTAAACTGTGCGTAGTATGTTTCCCTGAATGTGTGCAATAAAGGCTTTATACATGCTGGTGATTTTTAAGGGGAACTCTAGCTCTGTTAGGTCTCAGGCAACACAAAAAAACCCCAGCAAAGTTTGTATCCCATTCCATCTCAAGCCAAAACAAACAAAACCATTTCAGCTGAAACCTAGGTTCCATTCTTTTGTGCACTTTGGAGATAACTCATTAAACCACAGAATATTATTAACTACATTTTAATAATATCATATGATGATATTCTCATAAAAATTTTCAAATATTGCAGCTGACTTGAATCATGTTTTTACAAATGAAATAGCTTAAAGCCCAGCTGGGCACAACAAAAAATTCCTTGGCAGTACCACCCCCCCCCCCCCCCTCCACCTTCCCACCTTCCCACCTTCCCACCTACACTGCAAGCATTAACTGTTGATTATATCTAGGGGTGCTGGAATAAACTTACATTTTTCCTCACTCCAGGCTTCCTGTATATGCAATGGTCAATTGCCCTGCATTGATAGTGATGATGCCGAGGGGTGATCCACAGACCAGAGCTTCAGGGAGAAGAGGAGGGTGCCGGAGAGGGGATAGGGTAAGTAATACTTCATCTTTACTTATGTACTTTACGTTATGCACAATGGATATAAAAAGTCTACACACCCCTGTTAAAATGTCAAGTTTCTGTGATGTAAAAAAAATGAGACAAAGATAAATCATTTTAGAACTTTTTCCACCTTTTAATGTGACCTATAAACTGTACAACTCAATTGAAAAACAAACTTAAATCTTTTAAAAATAAAATAATGTGATTGCATAAGTGTGCACACCCTCTTATAACTGGGGATGTAGCTGTGTTCAGAATTAAGCAATCACATTCAAACTCATGTTAAATAGGAGTCAGTACACAGCTACCATCATTTAAAGAGCCTCTGATTAACCTAAAATAAAGTTCAGCTGTTCTAGTAGGTCTTTTGTGACATTTTCTTAGTTGCATCCTACAGCAAAAGTCATGGTCCGTAGAAAGCTTCCAAAGCATCAAAGGGATCTCTTTGTTAAAAGTTATCAGTCAGGAGAAGGGTACAAAAGAATTTCCAAGGCATTAGATATACCATGGAAAACAGTGAAGACCAGGGATGAGCCTAACACCCCCCGGTTCGGTTTGCACCAGAACATGCGACCAGGCAAAAAATTTGTTTGGAATACCGTTAAAGTCTATGGGACTCGAACATGAATAATCAAAAGTGCTAATTTTAAAGGCTTATATGCAAGTTATTGTCATAAAAAGTGTTTGGGGACCTGGGTCCTGCCTCAGGGGACATGGATCAATGCAAAAAAAAGTTTTAAAAACAGGAGCAGTGATTTTAATAATGCTTAAAGTGAAACAATAAAAGTGTAATATCCCTTTAAATTTCATACCTGGGGGGTGTCTATAGGCGCATGCTTCCCGTGTTTAGAACAGTCTGACAGCAAAATGGCATTTCAAAGGAAAAAAAGTCGTTTAAAAGTACTTGCGGCTATATGAATTGTCGGTCCGACAATACACATAGTTACATAGTTACATAGTAGGTGAGGTTGAAAAAAGACACAAGTCCATCAAGTTCAACCTATGTGTGTGATTATGTGTCAGTTTTACATTATATATCCCTGTATGTTGCGGTCATTCAGGTGCTTATCTAATAGTTTCTTGAAGCTATCAATGCTCCCCGCTGAGACCACCGCCTGTGGAAGGGAATTCCACATCCTTACCACTCTTACAGTAAAGAACCCTCTACGTAGTTTAAGGTTAAACCTCTTTTCTTCTAATTTTAATGAGTGGCCACGAGTCTTGTTAAACTCTCTTCTGCAAAAAAGTTTTATCCCTATTGTGGGGTCACCAGTATGGTATTTGTATATTACAATCATATCCCCTCTCAGGCATCTCTTCTCCAGAGTAAAGAACCCAGTACACAGTAAAGAACCCTCTACGTAGTTTAAGGTTAAACCCAGTACACAGTAAAGAACCCTCTACGTAGTTTAAGGTTAAACCCAGTACACAGTAAAGAACCCTCTACGTAGTTTAAGGTTAAACCTCTTTTCTTCTAATTTTAATGAGTGGCCACGAGTCTTGTTAAACTCTCTTCTGCAAAAAAGTTTTATCCCTATTGTGGGGTCACCAGTATGGTATTTGTATATTACAATCATATCCCCTCTCAGGCATCTCTTCTCCAGAGAGAATAAGTTCAGTGCTCGCAACCTTTCCTCATAACTAAGATCCTCCAGATCCTTTATTAACTTTGTTGCACTTCTTTGTACTAAAAGTTCATTGATAAAAACGGCATGGGATTTCCCCACAAGGGAACCCCGAACCAAAATTTTTAAAAAAAATGGAGTGGGGGTCCCCCTAAATTCCATACCAGGCCCTTCGGGTCTGGTATGAATTTTAAGGGGAACCCTGCACCAAATTTTTTTTAAAAAATGGCGTGGGGTCCCCCCAAAAATCCATACCAGACCCTTATCCGAGCACGCAACCTGGCAGGCCGCAGGAAAAGAGGGGGGATGAGAGAGCGCCCCCCTCCTGAACCATACCAGGCCACATGCCCTCAACATTGGGAGGGTGCTTTGGGGTCCCCCCCCAAAGCACCTTGTCCCCATGTTAATGAGGACAAGGGCCTCATTCCCACAACCCTTGCCCGGTAGTTTTGGGGGTCTGCGGGCGGGGGGGCTTATCGGAACCTGGAAGCACCCTTTAACAAGGGGACCCCCAGATCCTGGCCCCCCCTGTTTGAAATGGTAAGGGGGTACAAAAGTACCCCTACCATTTCACAAAAAAAGTGTCAAAAATGTTAAAAATTACAAGAGACAGTTTTTGACAATTCCTTTATTTAAATACTTCTTCTTTCTTCTATCTCCTTTCTTCTATCTCCTTTCTTCTATCTTCCTTCAGTTTCTTCCTCCATCTTCTTCTTCTTCCTCTGATCCTCTGCTTCTTGCTCCGGTGTTCTCGTCCAGCACCTTCCTCTGCGGCGTCTTCTTCCCTTCTTCGTGCTCGGCCAGCTCCGCATCCATGATGGGAGGCTCCCGCTTTGTGACGCTTCTTGTCTTCTGACGGTTCTTAAATAACGGAGGGCGGGGCCACCCAGTGACCCCGCCCCCTCTGATGCACGGGGACTTGACGGGGACTTTGAATTTGACGCGAACACCACAAATTGTTCACTGTTCGGCGAACTTGTGAACAGCCGATGTTCGAGTCAAATATGAGTTCGACTCAAACTCGAAGCTCATCCCTAGTGAAGACAGTAATCATCAAGTGGAGAAAATGTGGCACAACAGTGACGTTACCAAGAACTGGACATCCCTCCAAAATTGTTAAAAAGACGAGACGAAAACTGGTCAGGGAGGCTGCCAAGAGGCCTACAGCAACATTAAAGGAGCTGCGGAAATATCTGGCAAGTACTGGCTGTGTGGTACATATGACAAAAATCTCCTGTATTCTTCATATGTCTGGGCGATTGGGTAGAGTGGCAAGTTGAAAGCCTTTTCTTACGAAGAAAAACATCTAAGCCCTGCTACATTTTGCAAAAACACATCTGAATCTCCCAAAACTATGTGGAAAAAATGTGTTATGGTCTGATGAAACCAAAGTTTAACTTTTTGGCCATAATTCAAAAGATATGTCTGTTGCAAAAAACAACACTGCACATCACCAAAAGAACACCATACCCACAGTGAAGCATGGTGGTGGCAGTGTCATGCTTTTGGGCTGTTTTTCTTCACCTGAAACAGGGGCCTTAGTCAAGGTAGAGGGAATTATGAACAGTTCCAAATACCAGTCAATATTGGCACAAAACCTTCAGGCTTCTGCTAGATAGCTGAACACGAAGAGGAACTGCATTTTTCAGTATGACAACGACCCGAAACATGCATCCAAATCAACAAAGGAATGGCTTCACTAGAAGAAGGTTAAAGTTTTGGAATGGCCCAGCCAAAGTCCAGACCAATTGAAAATCTGTGGAGTGATCTGAAGAGGGCTGTGCACAGGAGATGCCCTCACAATCTGACAGATTTGGGGTGTTTTTGCAAAGAAGAGTGGGCAAATATTGCCATGCCAAGTCAAGATGTGCGATGCTGATACTCATCCCCAAAAAGACTGAGTGCTGTAATAAAATCAAATAGTGCTTCAGCAAAGTATTAGTTTAAGGGTGTGCACACTTATGCAACTATATTATTTTATTTTTCCCTCCACCTAAAAGATTTCAGTTTGTTGTTAAACTGAGTTGTGCAATTTATAGGTCACATTAAAGGTGGAAAAAGTTCTGAAATGATTTATCTTTATCTCATTTTTTTTACTTCGCAGAAACCTAACATTTTAACAGGGGTGTGCAGACTTCTTATATCCACTGTATGTGTTTAATACCTTTAACCTTTTGGTCTGATTTCTATTCACTTGTTACATGCATTGCCAGTCACTTCCTTTGAACCTTATTGGATTTCAGTCTTATTTTTTGTCTACTTATCTGTTCTGCCTTTTTTCTTACTTTTTTTGGGCTCGTTTTATCTGCCTTTTTGTGTGGGTTCCGGCCCCAGACTTACCCAATGCCATCAGATAAGAATACGTTTGTGGAGGTTTCTCCACGTGGCTGGGACTCCTGATGTATACCCTTGTAATTTTTGGTGTTCTAGTTGAGATTTTTTGATTTTTCAACTGATATGTAAATATGATGTCCGGCATACCCAGGGGGTTTACTCCATTTTCATGGTGCGTAGTTCCATTATGGTTATTGATTATTTATTATTTTATCTGCATGACAAGGTCTTCCCACAGATAAACACAAATCCAATCTTGGCTGTCTCCTGAGGAAGTGGTTGCTATTTCATGAAACGCGTAGAGACTACAGCTTTGAGAGTACATAAATTTAGGTGCCCCTGTAATATTGCCAATATTGCATTATTCTTAATATATATTTTATTGTGATATGATTTTTATGATAACATATTCAAATGCCCATGTTTGTTTTTTACAATACATGAAATACATTTTGTATTTTTATAAAATGTTTTACTTTATTTGGCACCACTCCTAAAAATTGTTTTCTTTTTGGTTCTCCTAAGTATTGGGGACAGAGTTCTGCCTTGATCTAAACACACATGGCCTTTTTTTTTCTTTGTAAGTAATACTTCCTCTCATATCTACCTCGTAGACATAACTAGAATTTAACCCTTGCAGTGCAGTGGGCCAATTCTAAACATAGATTTTGTTCAAAGCTGGCCATGGATCGAAATTCTGCTGAACCAGCTGATTTTTCATCCTTGTATGGTCATCCCCATTTGATAAAAGTTAATCTAACAATCAACTTCTGTCGATTGGGGACAGCCATACTTTGATTGAAATTTGGCATGTCCATTGTCAGAATACAATGTTCAGCAGGTGCAGTCTCTGATCGACAAAAGTATCGCAACATTCCCGTTGGGAAGAAATCGATCTAATGATCAACTTCTATATAATGGGAATGTTGGAAAATTTTTGTCAGCTGAGGAATCCCACTGTAAGTTTGTGTGTAATTTCAGTTTATTGACGTATTTGCACAATATACACTAAAGAAAGAAAATGACATGCATATGGTTAAACTGACCCTTGTAAAAAATTTTACTATGAATTGAAAAAAATATTTTTGATGGTAAAAATTAGCAGAAGATGCACAGGAATAAAATATCCTATTTGGTATGATCTTTCCATGCCCAATGAGCTTTAATGTTTAAGTTCAGCTTTACAAAAAGCACACTTTGCTTTTTGTAAAGGGAGAGCTGCCCATTGCTCCGCCCGAATGTGACGTAATCTAGGAGGCCCCCTGCAACACACTGTGCCTGTGTATAGAGCTCTGGTCTATCCTCCAGCTGCAGCTATTCCTTCAATCTAACAGCACTGCTATCCAGAACTACAAGTGTGACTACAGAAAGGCGCCCATGCTAGGAGTGTTGAGTGCATGCTTTTTCTATTTTAATTTTGTAAGTGGCCAATTTGCATTTGATTTTAACATTAAACCTTTCGACCCTACAGCACTTAGTGTGAGCTCTTCTTGTTTATTTGCCTATTCTTTTTTTTTTTTTTTTTCGTTTACAAACTTTTTTATTGGGTACAAAAAATGGTACAAAAAGTTGTTAACATATGCCATGAAAATTGCCTATTCTTTTGGGCCACACTCATGCAGTGTGTAATCCCTCTCTCCTGTCACCCATGATAAACTCAGTGGCTGGGACAGGAGAGAGTAGACATTGCGCATGTGTGGACCAAAAGCACAGGACAGCCTTGCCTCCCATGGTACTAGGGGGCACTGATCTCAACTACTGCTCCATCTCTGCAATAACTCGGGACTGAGCCATCACTGGCTCCAGAGAATTTTAAAAATCTTTTCTAAATGTGGTTGTGACTTCATTGTTTAACCACTTCAAGACCAGACTGTTTCATCCCCTTCCTGCTCAGGCCATTTTTCAATTTTCAGCACTGTAATACTTTGAATGACAATTACTCAATCATGCAACATTGTGCCTAAATGTATTTTATATAATTTTTTGAGAGAGATAGAGCTTTCTTTTTGAGGTATTTACCACCTCTGGGAATTTTTTGTTTGCTATATAAAGGAAAGAAGACCGAACATTTAGAAAAAAACAATGTTTGTGTTAGTTTCATAACGCTTCATAAATTTAGGCCAAAATGTCTTCTGCTACATTTTTTTGGTACAAATAACCCAAATCGGTGCATATATTTAATCTTTAATTTTCAATTATTAAATGTATATATTTAGTCTGTGTGAAAGATATAGAGTCTACAAACTATGGTACATATGAAAATTGATTAATCCTGACGTACTGACTTCTTATCTAATTTCTTGAGGCCCTAAATGCCAAGACAGTACAAATACCCCCCAAATGACCCCTTTTTGGAAAGCAGACAGTTCAAGGCATTTAGAAAGAGGCATTGTGAGTTTGTTAAAGTTGAAATTTTTTTTGTCACATTTTGGAAAATTAGGACAATAAATACATTTTTTCCCACAAAGTTGTAATTTTAATAAGTTATTTCTCACACACTGCACAGGCATACATACAATTACACCCCAAAAACATTCTGCTACACCTCCCGATTATGGGGAAACCACATGTGTGAGACTTATTCACAGCCTATGGGTCCAAAATTAAAGGAGCACCTTTAGGTGTTCCAGGGACATATATTACATGTCTAATTTCCTGGCTACATAACACATTTGTGGAGGCCTTGGACGGGCACCAGGACAGTAGAAACACCCACAAAATGACCACATTTTGGAAAGAAAACACTCCAAGGTTATTTCTAAAAGGCATGGTGAATCTTTTGAAGATTTCGTTTTTTTATATCAAAATATCAATTAATAAGATATTTCTAACGCACAGCATAGGTATACTTAAAATTACACTCTAAAACACATTCTGCTACTCCTCCTGAGTGCGGCAATAAAACACGTGTGAGACTTTTTTAATGTTTGGACTAATTTTGTACCGGACATGGTATCTTGTGTATCACACAAATCAATTGTGTCAAAATCAATGTACTGTAATGGTCACCTCTGTACAAATGATCAGGGAATATAGCTTAGTGTAACATCATCTATAACAGTCCCAATTCCTATAAGCAATAAAGCCTAGCCTACTGGTACCTGGCTGCCCCCAGGAATGTCATGTTCACTGGCCAGGAAGTACAGGAGGCTAAAGAAAGGAAGAACCAAAGAGATCCTGTGGTTCCAGGAGTGCAGTTATCCACAGGGGATGGCTGGGACTGGTGTTTTGTAGGAAAGTAGTCAGTCAGATCTGCAGATGGTTCAATTCAAGTAGCAGGTAGAGACATGGTCGGAAAACAGACAAAGGATCGGTCCAGGCAGCAGGTGGAAACATGGTCAATAAACAGGCCAGGGTCAGTACAGGTGGTAGGCAGAACTGCACTGGTGTGGCAGTGATCAGGAATGTTGTTGCTGGCTGCACTGATCTTTTGACACTGGGGACTAGTGTGGCAGCAATCAGAAACACTGCTGCTGACTTACACTGGTCTAATGACACTAGGACTGGTGTGGCAACAATCAGGGACACTGTTGCTGGCTTAAACTGGTGTGGTGACACTGCAATCGGTGTGGCAGTGATGAGGAACACTGTTGCTGACATACACTGGTCTGGTGACACTGGGATGGTGTTGCGGTAATCAAGAAAACTGTTGCTGGCTGTACTCGTCTGGTATGGTGGCAATCAGGAACACTGATTATAGCTATTCTGGTCTGCAGTATTACTGGTGTGGTGGTGATCAGAGACACTGACTGGCTGCACTATTAAGGTTTGTTCACACGTGTGGTTGCGGGACAATAAAACCATGTGGTTGAGCTGCGGTTTTACTGCTTTACTTTAGCTGCAGGGGCAGCAGCCAAGGCTGTACACATTGAAAATATTTGCCAGCACACCACGGATCGTCAGATTAAGTCTAAATGTTTTATTAAAGAATGATTACATTGCAGATAAAAAGGTGCATCCTTTCAGAGCCATGCAGTACCCCTTCTTCAGGCATGTGATGAAAAATATTTTCAAAATGAAAAACATTTTCACTGTGTCATGTATGATCCTGTCTTCAGCTGGTGGTTGCTGCAGCACCCAGTATTTCAGAGCCTTCTCCAGCAAAGTGTGCAACGGGAATATTGATGGTTAGGGATATACACATGCCGCAGCTGTGATGCTTTGCTCTGCAGCTGTGGCAGAAATTATACCACTTGTATGCCCACTGATCGCGACCTATTCAAGTGAATAGGGGTTAAAGCCGCTGGTGAGGAAGCAGTACAACTCCTCCTCACTGCCTGTAAAATGCTCTCTGAAGAGTGATCCAAGAACCTATTCAAGTGAATGGGGGTGCTTTTTGAGGGTTCCAAGGGGTTAAAGCAGGTGGTAAGGAGGTGATACAACACATCCTCACTGCCTGTCAAATGCTATCTGGAGAGCTGTGAAAACACTGATCGTTCTTCAGAGAGCATCACACATGTGAATAAATCCTTATGGTGACACTATGACCGGTGTGGCAGTGATCAGGAACACTGGGACTGGTGTGGTAGCGATCAGGGACACTGAGACTGGTGTGGCAGTGATCATGGACACTGGAACTGGTGGCAGTGCTTAGAGCCAGCACTGGTTTTATGACACTGTACTGTTGTTGCGGTGATCAGAGACAATGGTTGGCAACACTGGCTTACAGTGATTTCAGAGTAGCCAGCTGTTGTATATGATCACTGCCACAGCAATACAATGTCATTATGACAATACACTTGTTATGTGAAAAAAAAAAATGTTAGTACAATTTTTTTTACATACTGTCACCATAATGACACCAAACTGCTCTGAGTGTGTGTGTGTGGGTGGGGGGGGGGGGGTTCCCAGCCATTCAGGATTATCATGATTGCTGTGATTAGCCACATAGATCACATGGTACAGGGCCAAAGTTATTGGCTCTGTACCATGTGATCGCTCTGACCCATCACAGAGATCACAGTAGTAAACAAGGACATGAATAAAAGCCCTTGTTTACTATTGTTTTTTTGATTGCAGTGATTGGTCAAAGCAATTACATGGTATAGGGCCAACCACATTGTTCTACTACCCCAATCTGTGATCCACTATGTCCCGCCCAGCACTTTATCTACAGTGACCGGGTGGGAAGCAGTTGACTCCACCAGCACCAACTAGTCGGTTAGGAACAATTAATATACTGTATATTTAAATAAAATGGAATTTGACTATAGTTTTTAATGCATATTGGTTATACTGAATGTGGGGGAAGGAGCTTTATCTTCTTACCCTTAGCATTTATTACTGGAACACTAGCAGACCAAGAAGAAAATCAGAGAAAGTGAACTTAAAATATTATTTCACCAACAAATGATAATGAGTGATCAGGAGCAAGGCTGAGAAGCATCTAGTGTTAGGAAGGTGTACACTGAATAGATTGGTATAGATTGGTGCGGCACCTGGCAACCTTCTAGTCTATCAGGTCAGAAAAAAATATAGGCCTTAAAAGAAGAACTACCTCACAAATAGCATTCAAATCTGCAGCATGTAAATGACAAATTCTATATTATGGCTATTCTAACAGACAATAATGCACAATGATTTGTAAACATGTTGCAAACTCAAACTCAAGAAGCAAGGCCTATGATTGGTTTTGACAAGAACATTCATTGATAGTATATCTATGTACTGTACATCTCTAGTATTTATAAAATAATTGAAACAAATGTAGATGGCCTGTTTAATTTATAGTACCCTATTGTATTAGGTGTTTGCTAGGCTGGTTTATAAAAATGAAGGAATAAATGTGAATGCATCCATAACAGACAATTAAATCCCTCTCATACAGTAGGTCTGGAAAAATTTAGAAGATGCAAGCAGGTACATCGTTTGATTTCTATGGACAATATAAGCACATTTTATTTACTGTTTAAAAATCTACTCCAATTTTACTCATTTAGGGCCAGTTAACACTACATGCAGTCCAGTGCTTTTTTTTCTGCATCAATAATAATATGGTTTTCAATGACAAAGTTCACACCAGTGCTTTCTGTTCCAGTGCATTCCAGTTCCAGAAAAAAAAGTAGAACGTGCTGCATTTTTCCTGAACTGGACTGTACTGGAATGCTGTAAAACGCATCAAAACCGCACTGGAACGCACTGGAAGAGTTAAGAAGGTTAAGAAAGGTTAAGAAAAAAGAGGGGGGTGGGGGGATTCACTGGACTTAATTAAAAATGCACCAAAGACGCATTAAAACGAACTGGAATGCACCAAAAACGCGCATGCAGAAAAGCAGTTGGAATGCATCTGGACTGCGTTTCTATGGTGTGAACTGGCCATTAGAAATGATAAAAGCCTGAAAAGGGTACCTCATTTTTATTTTAATTTACTGATGCTGCTGCATAATTTCTTTTAGTGTATTTGCTTACTAAAGTTAGGTTTCAGATCTAAACATATTTTTATATATATTATCCCTGTGCAGTACATGAAATGTATTAATCTCACATAACCACTAATCAGGCACATTATAACACGTACTGTTACTACTGTGAGCTGTATTTTTCCCCTTTTACATTTCTATCAATCTTCTTTATATGTCTCCCATATCCATCAATCACTCATTACCTTTATATATCAATCATGCATTACCATTACCTATCATCTATATCTATCCCTCAGTCTCTTCGTCTAATCATCTCCACATTTCAATCCCTCTGTGTGGTATCCATTAAAGGTCTGTTAGTGCAGATCATAGCAGTACATCACTGCAACTCATAGACTTAAAAAGATCTCAAGAAAATAGACACTCCATAGGGAAGATTCTCTTTTGAAAATAGGAGTAATGTTAAATTTTAAGGAAACTTCAGAATATCCAATTTATCTGGCTCTGTTGAAATGATATTGAAATGAGATTCAGGTTCCACTCCTTGCAAAAGTAGTCAGACCCTTGACCAATTTTCTCATTTTACTGAATTACAAAATGTGCTTTTTTTCTGTGCTATTCTTATTTTAAAACAATGAAATTTGAAGTTTTTTTTTTTTTTTTTTTTTTACTTTTAAGATAATAATTGTATATTAGAAACACATCTTAAGAAAATACAAAATGTGCTATTTGCGTACATGTTTACCATCTGTGTTGTGGAAGCTGTAGGTTTACACAGGTAGAAAATAATAGCCTAACAAGGACATAGTTGCCTTACAATTGGCCTCCACTAGTAAATCATTAAAATAATGGATATATTTTCTGGATAAAAACCCTACAGTTACATGATCATTATTCAGTTTGTGAATATGAAGGGCAGCTGTGAAAATGGAGGCTAAAGAGCACTCCAAAGAATTTAGAGATAAAGCAATACAAATGCATACATTCAAAAAAGGGTACAAAATAATATGCAAATGTTTGGAAGTTGCTGTTGGGACTGCTGGTCATATGGTCAGAAGCAGGTCAAAAGAAGGTTAGAAGGCGGTCAGAAGAAGGTTAGAGGGAGGTCAGAAGCAGGCCAGGAGAAGGTTAGAAGGTCAGAAGCAGGTCAGGAGAAGGTTAGAAGGTCAGAAGCAGGTCAGAAGAAGGTTAGAGGGAGGTCAAAAGCACCAGTTAAGAAATTCAGAAGCCTCTTAAACTGATCTCAAATTCAAGCTAAATGCATCTGAAAGCATTCCGAAGATGTCCACACAAGCCCTGAATGCCTTCTGCAGCCTGTTTTAAAAGCTGATAACCTGTAAAGCCCATGGCCCTTTGAAACCATGCAGAAACTACCTCACCCCCTCATGCCCTTGGCATGCAGCATGAACTCTGGGTAGTGGTATCTGTGACATGCTGGACTTTGCTCATTTTTAAAATGAGATTAATTTGCAGGGTGTGTATGTATGCATAACTTCATCAATACGTTATTTGTCTGTGCTCCCTCTAAAGGCAGAACATGTATCCTTTAAAGTAACTAAAATCTGAAAGTCGACTTCATGAAATTTACTATTCTTGAAAAAAAAAAGTGTTCTAGACTCCTTTCTATAGCTAAATATGTGGCTATCATGGAAAGAAATATTCAGTCTCAAGGAAGAGCTGCAAATTGGCTGGCCCTGGCTGAATAAGGCTCTTCACTGCCTTACTGACTGGAAAATGTTGTTTTATAGCTTCGGCTATTTATTGTTAAAGATTAAACTACTATATAGTCCCTCTAGCTCGTTTATTATATCACACTTGTAACCTTTATTTGGATTGTGGTGTTGGGTCTCTATTATATTACATTCATTAGTGGTACACTATAATACGTGTTTACAATGCACCTATTGTAATTAATTTCTAGAATTTGAACCCACACCTACCACTATTTGGTATGCGCCCAGTCTTTTCAATGCCGGGTTCCGACCTCCGCTCCCGGGAATGATACCTCTGGCAGCCCTCCCTGTCTGGATACACAGACTCAGACTCTACAGGCTTGTAAATGTAGCAATAACTCACGGTGGAGCTGCTGATTTAAAGCGGGCTGTTTCCGTTACCTTTTTACCTGTAATTTCACCAATACTGGGTCTAGGGTCCCCGTTGAGCTTGTTATCAGACAATATAGGCAACAGTCACTTTAGTACTTTTCCAATGCTTTAATGGGAGATAACTGGAAGAAGTAGCAGGAGAGAGGTAGAAGAAGAGTTGCAGGGAAGTTCAAATACCTTTTCTTGGTGTAACACTAAGGATTTGAAATCTTAAAGATGAATGTATCTTCAGTTCAGGATTAAATCTTTGCCCGCCCGGATAGGTCTCTCTCACTAACCTAGCAACCGGAACGTAGCACGAACAAAAAGTCTCTGCCACAGACTTGGGTGAAACAAAACTGTACGATCCTCTGCCACAGGATGTATTAGTTTTCTGTGAACAGCAAACACAGCACCAGAACCTTTAAGCCGACCCGGCAGTACTTGTGTGATGAATTAGTTTAAGATGCGTCCTCCAATCGAGTCACCAGGCCTTTCTTAAGACCAGCCTTGCATGGTCCCTTCCAAGACGGGTCCTCTCCTGGATCTTCCCGATTGTCCAGCTTCTTCCCGCAGGACAGACAGCACAGGACCATCCCAGTGATAGCAGGCCCCAGACAGGCTTCTAGGTCTACCCGCACGGCTGCAGCAACGCAACCCTCCAGCCCGGAGGGCGTGAGGTGGAACTCACTAACACATACCTCTAGGCCAGGAGGGCCACGAGGCAAAAGTGTCCTAGAAACATGGTGTCTTCCCATAAATACTCCCTCCCAGAATGCAACTCGAAGGACCACCTCCGCCGAGTTATCTCCGGGACAGAAGAGCACTCATACACTTCAGCCTGTTGCCTTCCAACACTGACCTATGGTGACAACGACACTCATAGGCACAATGTGGAACTGCACGCAACACAGCCAAACTGGAACAGAGGCTAATCTAACATTAGATTGAATCTGAACTATGTACAGAACAGATGACCCACTAAATTTACATATAAGCGGTAGATATACATGTACATCCCACTCCCTATATGTATATACTTCTCCCACATATGGTTTCAACCAGGGGCGTTGCTAGGTCTGAAAAAGGTCTGGGGCTAGAGCCCATAGCAGCGGTCACCAACCGGGGGGGGGGGGTGCACGCCGGTGGTAAGCAATTTTTTGCGGGCAAAAGAAGGCTGGTGTTGGCGTTTCAATCATCATGGCACCATGGTTGATATGGTGTCAGGGTGATCAAAGCGCATTGTTTCTATTGTTATATTGTAATATATAATGAAGTGGTTCAACTCACCATAATGCAGAATCAGTGGGAGCCCTGGGCGTGTCACTTGCCACATCACCTGCCACCATTTGCAGATTGTCACTTGCCACCATTTGCAGATTGTCACTTGCCACCATTTGCAGATTGTCACTTGCCATGTCACCTGCCACCATTAGCAGATTGTCACTTGCCACGTCACTTGCCACCATTAGCAGATTGTCACTTGCTACCATTTGCAGATTGTCACTTGCTATGCCAGCCAGTGCCACCAAATGTGCATTCTCGCTGCATTGGTGGCAGGCTGGCAGCACTGGCCCATTTAGTGAGGGCAGGAGAGCGGAGATGCAGGGCGGGCAGTGAGAGATGATTTATTCTCTCTGCTCCCCACTACACCTCCGACATTGAAGAGGCCCATTTAGTGAGGGCAGAAGAGCGCTGATGTGTGGCAGGCAGTGAGAGATGACATCATCTCTCTGCTCCCCGCCGCACATCGCTCCCACATTGAAGTCCCAGCTGTGAAAGCTGAAGAGTGGTGACGGGCGGGCGGAAAGAGATGATGTCATCTCTGCTTGTCCGCCTGCTTGTCTCCAGGGCTGGACTGAGACAAAAATTTGGCCCTGGACTTCATCCAGACCGGCCAACTTTGACAGGTCTCACCCATGCCAGATCTTCTGGTCCCCCTTGCTCCTGTGGTCCCCCTTGCTCCTGTGGTCCCCCTGTGCTTCTCTGGTCCCCCGCGTGCTGCGCTGGTCCCCCTGTGCTCCTCTGGTCCCCCGCATGCTACGCTGGTCCCTCTCTGCTCCTCTGGTCCCCCACGTTCTGCGCTGGTCCGCCTGTGCTTCTCTGGTCCGCCTGTGCTCCTCTGGTCCCCCGCGTGCTCCTCTGGTCCCCCGCGTGCTCCTCTGGTCCCCCGCGTGCTCCTCTGGTCCCCCTGTGCTCCTCTGGTCCGCCTGTGCTCCTCTGGTCCCCCTGTGCTCCTCTGGTCCGCCTTTGCTCCTCTGGTCCCCCGCGTGCTCCTCTGGTCCCCCTGTGCTCCTCTGGTCCCCCTGTGCTCCTCTGGTCCCCCGCATGCTCCTCTGGTCCCCCGCGTGCTCCTCTGGTCCCCCTGTGCTCCTCTGGTCCCCCTGTGCTCCTCTGGTCCGCTTGTGCTCCTCTGGTCCCCCGCGTGCTCCTCTGGTCCCCCGCTTGCTCCTCTGGTCCCCCTGTGCTCCTCTGGTCCCCCTGTGCTCCTCTGGTCCCCCGCGTGCTGTGTGCTGCGCTGGTTCCCTGCATGCTCCGCTGATCCCCCGAATGCTGTTTTGGTCCCACATGTGCTCTGCTGGTCCCCCCCCCTGCTCTGGTCCCCGTGCTCCTCTATGCCCCCCCCCATGCTGCTCTATCCCCCCTCCCAGCGCTCACCTCCTCTCCCTGCTTAGATAGGCATATAGACATGATCCTAGGAGTGGACACTGATAAGCTTATCGTACGATCCAGAAGTCATACAGCCGCACACAGCTGTGACATGAACTTCCTCGGCACTCGTTCTCTTGTTCTTTCCTTCCCCCGCTCTCATCTAGATTCTCCGCGGCAGCAGACAGGATGAAGAGCGGGGGAAGGAAAGAACAAGAGAACGAGTGCCGAGGAAGTTCATGTCACAGCTGTGTGCGGCTGTATGACTTCTGGATCGTACGATAAGCTTATCAGTGTCCACTCCTAGGATCATGTCTATATGCAGCCGCGCTGCATAACTAAGCAGGGAGACGATGTGAGCGGTGGGGGGGTGGGGGGAGGTGGCGGTCCGATGGCTCAGTGCCTGTACATGCCTGATCGTCCCTCCTCCACCTCCAATGCCGTCCGCCGCAGCCGCGACCCGCCGGCACTTCTCTCCTCCACACCCGCTGAGACTCGGGGCTATGGGCTCCACATTCAGGGCTCCAGCCTCGATAGCCCCCCCTGGTGACGCCTATGGTTTCAACCATGGTACATTTTGACTTATTCACGTTTTGTTGTAGACCCAAGTGCACCTGCCCCTGAAGAGTGTAATTTTTTATACACGAAACCTGTCTGGCTTACTGGATGCACCTATTCTGTAGATGATTTATTTATTCTATATTGTATGTACTAGATTTCTGTGATCTTATTTTGTTTCCACATGAAAGGTCTTACCATTTACTATACTATGGGCCTGCCATGCTGTATTACTGTTTTCTCCATACATGGTTTTTGACATGTGATTGCATATTTACTCATTTCATTTATGTTATAATGTGATGCTTTTTGACAATAAAGGTATTCTTTTCAAAACCGACTTATCATTTAGCTGCTTTCACAAAATGTAGGTGGTGAACATTTTGTACTTTATAAACCCCCCCCCCCCCCCCCAAAAAAAAAGTTATATTATAAAATGAATAGAGAGAACTAACCAAGGTTCTGAAAACTTTTGCAAGACACTATATAACAGTGGAGATCATTTTATAGTGAGCGAATGGTTAGGCCTTGGTCCTGTAATCTTAATAGAGAGAGAGGCTAAAGAAGAGATAATCACACAAAGCAGGCCAATCAGCAGCTCTCCCTGATCTTTTTCTTTGGATGCTATACATGACCTGCTCTGTCATTGTCTGATTTGTCCAGCACCATTTAGATCCCAAAGCACAGATTTTTCAGTTAAAGGTCTTTCCTATCTTTGGCATAGCACAGCAATATAAACTTACAAGTGTATAATTGTATGATTTAAAACATACGCTTGAAATGGGTGCATGTAGCATTGTATTTGTCAAATCCCACCTCTTGATGTGAGGACCCCATATTTTAAAGGTATATACTGAAAAAAGGATGCTTTTGAGTACATTTGCTGCACTGTTGTGTTATGGTTGTTATGTAGCACAATTGCTGACTGTGCAATAAATGTGTGCTGCTCGCTAGTCGCTATGTCAAAACACAAAACTATGTGGGAACACAGCTGTCAGAATACTTCACTGTGTCAGAACATTTCAGTATGTGAAAACACATGACTTGACGTGTCATGTCACAATACTACACACATCAACTGTCAGAATATAGTCTATACCTCTACCTCCACACTTACTATATCAAGGTATGCAGGACATGAGGTCACTCATACTAGGGTGCAGATAGAGGAGGGAAAGTAATTTGTTCTTTTTAGTACAGGAGGGTCTAACGGGAAAAGGAGTATTAATAGGGAAATAACTTCCATGTAATAGAAATTCTTATATTATACTTTTGTGCACACTATGCATGCTAAAACATTTACACATTCTAAACAAAATATAAAAGCACTTAAAATCCATTATTCACCTCTGTAGCTAAAGGAAAGTGGGGAAATGCATCTCAAGTATCACAAAATAGGCACTGAACACTCAGATCTTTTCTATTTATTTCCCTTAGAGAACAAAATCTTGTCAGCATGCCAATCCTTGTAATGTAAACAAACAGCAGGTGTTTCTAAGGCTGCATACACACAAGTGGACTTTTCGGCAATAGAAGTCCGACGGCCATTCCACACGATCACACCAAAGTCTGACGTATTCGTACGTGATAATGTACGACCGGATTAAAATAAGGAAGTTGATAGCCAGTAGCCAATAGCTGCCCTAGTGTGGGTTTTTGTCCGTCGGACTAGCATACAGAAGAGCGGATTTTTCGACCGGACTCGAGTCCGTCGGAAAGATTTGAAGCATGTTTCAAATCTAAAGTCCGTCAGATTTTCGACTGGGAAAAGTCAGCTGAAGGTCCGATGAAGCCCACACATGATCGGATTGTCCGGAAGCCACAGCCCGGCGCCCACAGTTGAAATGCCGGCGCCGACGAGCGGAGGGGGGGGGCGAGTGGGGCTTCGATCCCCCGCATTGCTGGACCCAGGGACAGGTAAGTATCCAATTAAAAGTCAGCAGCTGCAGTATTTGTAGCTGCTGACTTTTAATTTTTTTTTTTTTAATGGAGCCCCTGGGTGGAACTCCTCTTTAAATTTAACAGAATGTTACAGAATATGTTAGATCTTTGCAAATGAATACAGGACATGACTAATTTAGTATGCTGTGTACAGGTATTTGCTTTACAAAACAGACAAAGTGCTAGACATTAGACAACTGCCCTTGCCTTTCATTAGCAAAGGTGGATGAGTCTGCCAGCAGCATTCATGATGGATTGAAGGGGAGATAGTCTATTTAAAGGTAAGCCAATGAGGAGGGATTTGCAGTAGTCAAGGCGAGAGATAACCAGGGAGTGAATCAGGAGCTTTGTGGTTTCATTGGTTAGAAAGGGACGTAGTTTGGAGATAGTTACATATAGTTACATAGTCAGTCAGGTTGAAAAAAGACACAAGTCCATCCAGTTCAACCATGAAAAAAAAAAAAAAAAAACTGAACAAAAACTAAAAAAAAAAAAAATATTGTACAATCCAATAGACCCAATTCTATACCCACAGTTGATCCAGAGAAAGGCAAAAAACCCCAGCAGAGCATGCTCCAATTTGCTACAGCAGGGGAAAAAATTCCTTCCTGATCCCCCAAGAGGCAATCGGATTTTCCCTGGATCAACTTTACCTACAAATGCTAGTACCCAGTTATATTATGTACATTTAGGAAAGTATCCAGGCCTTTCTTAAAGCAATCTACTGAGCTGGCCAGAACCACCTCTGGCGGGAGTCTATTCCACATTTTCACAGCTCTTACTGTGAAGAAACCTTTCCGTATTTGGAGATGAAATCTCTTTTCCTCCAGTCGTAAAGAGTGCCCCCTTGTCCTCTGTGTTGACTGTAAAGTGAATAACTCAACACCAAGTTCACTATATGGACCCCTTATATATTTGAACATGTTGATCATATCCCCCCTTATTATGTTGCAGAGGTTGAGGCGGCAAGCTTTGGAAAGTGATTGGATGTGGGGCCGAAAGGAGATTTCAGAGTCCAGGATAAGACCTAGAACGCTGACATGTGGGGATGGGGGGATGGGTGGATGGTTGTGCCATTGTTCTTGACAGAGAAGTCAGGGGAAGAGTCACGTGGGGGAGGAAATATTATAAGCTCGGTTTTTGGCAAGTTGAGTTTAAGGAAGTGGTGTGACATCCATACAGATATGTCTGTTAGTAAGTTAGTGATTCGTGAGGAGACTGATGGAGTGAGTTGAGGGGTGGAGAGATAGATTTGTGTGTTGTCAGCGTAGAAATGATATTGAAAGCCATGAGAGGCTATCAGCTGACCCAGGGAAGAGGTGTAGATTGAAAATAAAAGAGGTCCAATAACAGAACCTTGGGGGACCCCGACAGAGAAGGGAAGAGGAGTGGAGGAAGTAGAATTGTAAGTGACACTGAAGGTGCGTTGGGATAGGTAGGATGAGAGCCACTGAAGAGCACAGTCACGTAGACCAAGGGAGTAAAGTTTTTTGAGGAGGAGGGGGTGATCAACCATGTCAAAGGCAACTGAAAGATCCAGAAGTAGGAGTACAGAATAGTGTCCGTTGGTTTTTGCAGTTAGTAGGTCATTTGTGAGTTTTAAAAGAGCAGTTTCTGTGGAGTGTTGATGGCAAAATCCAGATCGAAGGGGATCAAGAAGGTTATTCTTAATGAGGTGGTCACTCAGTTGGTTGTAAACCAGACATTCAAGGAGTTTAGAGGAAAAGGGAAGAGATAGGGCGTAGGTTGTTAAGATTGGTAGGGTCCAAGGATAGCTTTTTAAGTATGGGGGTGACCAGTGTATGTTTTAGAGCATTGGGGAAAATGCCAGAGGTGAGGGAGAGATTGAAGATGTGGGTTAGAGAGTGTAGGATAGAGTCAGAGGGCGACCGTAGTGTTTGAGAGGGAATAGGGTCCAGGAGGCAGGTGGTTAGGTGGGCGTAAGAAAGGAGTTTAGCAACTTCATCTGTAGTAGCAGATTTGAATAAGGGGCGTGTCAATTGTACCTGTGGATATGGGGTCTTAACTGGGGGAGTTACTTGTAGAGTGGAGATTTCATCACTGATTGTATCAATCTTGTTTTTTAAGTGATTAGCAATCTCCTGGGCAGTGAGTGAATCAGTGGGTGGAGGCTGTGGAGGACAAAGTAGAGAGTTGAGGGTAGAGAAAAGTTTATGGGTACTGGATGAGAAGGTGTTAATAAGAATTGTAAAATAGGTCTGCTTGGCAGTGTGGAGGAAAGAATAGTATTTTTGGAGGGCAGATTTGTATTGGTTGAAGTCTTTGAGGGACTTAGTCTTGTGCCACAGACGCTCAAGAGCGCAACTACGTTTTTTGAGAATTTTAGTGTCATCTGTTTGCCAGGGTTGTAGGGGCCGAGGGCTGATTCTGCGTGTAGTAAGGGGAGCGAGCTTGTCTAGGGTGGAGGACAGGGATTTATTGTAGATGGAAGTGGGTTGGTTGGGGCAGGACAGGGGAGAGATTTTGTCATAGAGGTGTTCAGTAGCAGAATAGAGGAGAGAAGAGTTGACATTGCGAAAGCTTCTATGGGTGATGGTTAAGCAACTGGAGGGAAAGGTGGGGGAAAACAGGGAGAGAGAGAAACTAATAAGGCGATGGTCGGAAAGAGAAAAAGGATTATTCGAGAAGTTGCATGGAGCGCATAGGTAGGAGAATATAATGTCAAGGGTGTTGCCATCAGAGTGAGTAGAAGCCTGTACCCATTGCTTCAGGTAAAATGAAGAGGTTAGACTAAGAAGTTTAGAAGTAGCAGGAGTATTTGTATTAGCAGGGATGTTGAAATCACTGAGAAGGATTGTGGGAATTTCAGAAGAGAGAAAGTAGGGTAGCCAGGCAGAAAACTCATCAAGGAAAGTGAATAATGGTCCAGGGGGCCGATAAATTGCAGCAATCCTTAGGGAAGTTGCAGAGAATAGACATATACAGTGAGCTTCAAATAATGAGAGGGAAAGAGAGGGAGGGGAGTGAATAACTTGGAAGGTGCATTGGGGGGATAGGAGGAATCCCACTCCACCTCCCTTGCGTCCATTATGCCTAGGGGAGTGAGTCCAGTGAAGGCCACCCTGGGAGAGGGAAGCAGGAGAAGGGGTGTCAGATTCGTGGAGCCAGGTTTCGGTGAGAGCAAGTAGATTAAAGGAATTAGTGACAAAGAGGTCATGAACAGCGGTGAGTTTGTTGCAGACAGAGCGAGCGTTCCAGAGGGTGCAGGAGAGAGGGAGGCTGGCGTTGGGAAGAAGAGGAATGGAGACTAAATTGCGTAGATTGTGACTACTGCCAGAGGGTGTAGGGTGATGGTGATGTGATAGGTGTGTTGAGTACAGTTAAATAAGGGAAGCCCAGGGTTGGGGGAAATATCTCCAGCGGTTAGGAGAAGCAGAAAAGTAAGGGAGGTAATATTTTTTTTTTTTAAATTTGATAATTTTTATTCACAGTTATACATAATACATCACATTACTCAGTATACAAAATTCCAAACAGTAATAAAACATCCTCATCTCCAATGTGGTATATAGATCCATATTGTACAAAATACATTTCAGCTTTTCTCCCCCTTTCTTCCCTCTTTTCCCCTTCCTAACTTTTTCCTTTCCCTTTTCCTCCTCCCCCCTTCCCTTTCCTCCCCCCCCCCCTATTGCATCATTATAAACACCTTGTACCAAGCTCTCTCTTTATGAAAAAACAGAAAAAGAAAGAAACAAAACAAAAAAAAAAAAAAAAAAAAAGGAAGGACAAAAAAAAAACTTTGTGCGTACATACTACTACCCCAATCTTAAAATCAACATTTTCCTTACCTTATCTTCTTCTTACTCTGTTCACTCTGTAGTGTGGGTCATATTCACCAACCAGGGATTCCAGATTTTTTAAAATTCCCTTAAGTTTCCTGCCCTTACAAATACTGTCCTTTCTTTCCCTATTGTTTCTGACACTGCTCTACACCAATCCGCTACAGAAGGGGGTTTCTCAGCTTGCCATCTCTTAGTTATTCCCTTTCTTGTCTGGTAGAGGCATCTCCGCACTGCTTTTATTTTATCCCTCTCATTACCCAGATTCCCCCCCACCCCTAGAATACATAATTTTGGATCTAGTTTAAGACTCAAATTAAAAATCTTGTTTATGACCTCAATCACTTCCGTCCAGTAGCGGGATAATTTAGGACATTTCCATATCATATGTAGCAAATCTCCAGTAGGTTGGCACCTAGGACACTTGGCATTTACTCTTCTCCCCCATTTAAACAGTTTTTGGGGGGTGTAATATGCCCTATGGATTAACATTAGGTGCGAAAATTTCTGAGCGGGCGAAACCGAGACCTGGTGGCCCCCCTTTAATACCTCCCTCCACTGGGCGTCCGACACTGGCCCCAAGTCTCTTTACCATTTCCCTCTACACCTAAGTTTGTCTGGCCCTTCCTTACTATTTTTAAAGATATGTTGGTAGAATTCAGCTATTAATCCTCTTGGTCCCTCAAAGCTCTCTATTATTTGCGGGATGGGTGATTGACTCCAGCTCGGGCCTTGTTCCCCAAACTGGGTCTGCAGTGCATGCCTAATTTGGATGTAACTAAAATATGACTGCTTCGGGACATCAAATTCCTCTTTTAGGGAGGCAAAGGATTTCAACATATTGCCATTATATAATTGTTCTAATTTAGTTATCCCCTTTACCTCCCATGTTTTAATTTTTCCTATCATTGTCAATTCTTGGAGATATTTATTGTCCCAAAGAGGCATACCTCCCGCTACCCCCTCCATACCCTTCAGACCTTTAATACTATTCCAGAGTTTTAACATTAATTTAACTGTGGGAGTCCTATATACAAATGAGTTTCCCTCCAACACCTCCCAAACCCGTCTGTGGGGTGCACCTGTTATCAATATATCTAGGTTATTATTAGCCATAGGGCCTCTACCTGTTCTTAGATGTTGCAACTGGGCCGCCAGGAAGTAGCAACGTGGGTGCGGGACCACCATGCCCCCCCTCACCCATTGCTAACTGTAGGGTCTGTAGACTTATCCTAGGATGCCCCCCCCCTCCACACAAGCCCTCTGAACAACATATCTATTTTATTGAACCATTTACCATATATCCAAACTGGTGAGTTGTGTAAGATATACAATAGTTGGGGCAACCACAGCATTTTGACTAAACTGCACCTTCCAGCTACCGACAGTGGGAATCCTTTCCATATATCAACCTTTTTTTTTAATTTCTCCAACAATGGAGCCATGTTATTATTTAAGAATTTGTCCAAATCCCTTGCTACCTGGATTCCTAGATATTTGGTTTTCTCCACTATTTTTAATGGGGTTTCTTCCAAAAAAGTACCTTGTTTAATAGGATCTATTGGTAGTAGGACAGACTTCTCCCAATTTATGGTGAGGCCGGAGACCTCCCCAAAATCTGAAAAGACACTCATCACCTGTCTTAGTGACCCCTCTGTATTCCCCAGGAAAATAAGGACATCGTCCGAGTATAACGCAAACTTCTCCTCCCTAGTCCTTCTCTGAAACCCCTCCACCAACCTATTTTGCCTTACCGCAGCGGCCACTGGTTCCATAGCCAAGGCAAAGATCAGGGGTGATAAAGGACACCCCTGTCTTGTGCCTCTCTCCAAATGAAACTTACTAGAGAGCACATTGTTAGTTCTGACCCTTGCTATGGGATTACTGTATGGGATTTTCACCCATCTCCTAAAAGAGGGGCCAAAACCATATACCTTCAAAACCTGCCAAATAAATCCCCATTCAAGACTATCAAAAGCCTTCCCCACATCCAACATCATGACGGCTCTAGTACCCATGTTTTCTTTTGGGATCTGCAGATTCAAAAAGAGCCTCCTTATATTCTCACTTGTTGACCTTTGGGGAATAAATCCTGTTTGATCCGAATGGACTAGACTATGGATTATTTTTTGAAGCCTAGTGGCCAGAATTTTTGCCAGGATTTTTGCGTCTGAGCATAGTAAAGAGATAGGTCTATACGATCCGGGTTCTAAGGGATTTTTCCCTTCTTTAGGTATCATTATAATTGTGGCCTCCGTCATTGATTCGGGTAATCTCCCTTCCTGGTGTGCCCAGTCAAACACCCTGAGAAGTTCTGGTAATAATATCTCCCCATATTTTTTATAAATCTCTGCCGGGAGACCATCAGGACCCGGAGATTTCTGATTGGCCAGTTCCTTTACGGCTAATTTAACCTCTTCTAATGTAATTGGCGCCTCCAGTACCTCGATATCCAGCTCTGTAAGGGAGGGCAACTCCATTTTCCTAAAGAATCTTTCCATTACCTCTCCTACCACTGGCCCCTGGGATTTATATAATTCTACATAATATTTTTTGAAAGTTTCATTAATTTTATCTGGTTGGGATGTGATCTCACCTTCCCTGGTACTAATGGCGGGAATTATTGGGGGGGGCGTCTACTTTAACAATATGGGCTAATATCTTCCCTACTCTCTCCCCTTCTCCAAATATTATTTGTTTTTGAAATATCCTTTTACCTTCAGATTTCCTAAACATTACCTCTTTATATATTGACTGCTTATTTTCCCACCTTTTATAGCTTTCCAGGGATAGATTTTCCACAAGCTCCCTTTCTGCTACTCGGACCTCCTCCCTAGCATTCTCTTCCTCAATCATTGATGCTCTTTTTGTTCTTGAAATCTGCTGGATCAATAATCCCCTCAGATACGCTTTCAGGGCATCCCACATCATCCCTCTTGCTACGGAGTCCTCATTTAGGTCTATAAATTCCCTCAACCTAGTTATGATCCCCTTCGGGTCCTCAAGAATCTCGAGCCATACTGGGTTCAGTTTCCAAATACCCCGTTGTTTATTTATCCCGATATCCATCATAGCTGTCACCGGTGAATGATCCGAGATTCCTCTAGGGTGGTAGGTTATACCTCTAACTAATATAGCGGCCATATCATTACCTAAAATAAAATCTATTCTTGAAAGTGAGGAGTGGGTACTAGAGTGGCACGAAAACTGTTGTACCCCAGGGTTTCTCACTCTCCACATGTCCATCAACCCAGCCTCTTCAAGAAACTGGCCCATTCGAATCCCACACAGACTCTGTCCCGCTTTTCCTGAGGGGAATCTATCTATTTCTTTATTTATTACAACATTAAAATCCCATACTGCAATAACGGGGATCCTCAGTTTGTCAACCACAAATTCCAACAAACCATACAAGACTTCTAGTTTAAAGGGTGGAGGGTTATAGATGTTTGCTAAGATACATTCCTGATTCCCTATCGTACAGTGTAAGAAAACATATCGGCCCCCTTCATCTATCTTGCTTTGTCTGCAGGAAAACACCACCTCCCTCCTAATTAGCACCACCACACCCCTTGAATAAGAGGTGTGCACCGCATGGTACTGGCTCTGATATTTTTTATCCCTTATAAGTGTTTTTGTCTCCCTGGTCAGGTGTGTTTCCTGCAGACAGGCAATATCTACTTTAAGTGCGTCTAACAGATCAAATACCTGTGCTCTCTTTGTTGGGGTACCCAACCCCCTAACGTTCCATGAACTAATCTTTATTCCCATCAGCTATTTGAGGGTAAGGTTATCCCCACAAAAAAAAACAAGAAACAACCAATAACCAAGTATAGGAGTATTCTCCATATTCAGTGAATTGTGCCCATATTTTACCCCGCCCAAGAAAAGAGAAAAAAAAAAAAAAAAAAAAACCCACAAGAAAAAAACACCATAAATTCATATCACATCTATCTCGGTGCTTAAACATAGTATCAATTATCTTATTACAAATATTGTGCCCGACTTTATCCATGTCCTTCATGTCTTTATATAGTAAAAAGTGTCATTGGTTACCCCTCCAGGCTTTTTTAATGGCCGACCCATATCCACCTACCCTTCCGTACCACCCCCCCCCCACACCTATCCCTCCCCCACCCCATCTCCCTCCCTCCTCCCTTATACTCAAAAAAAACCTTGTTATAAACCCACTCCAACTCACACCAGTTTCCATTTACCGTGTCCCCAAACCATCCCCACTCCATTTATATAAACATTAATAAAATTTAATTAACTCAAATTATGCCCAATATATGTTCATTTTCAGCAATATACCCCCTCTATTTCTTAGGTAATTGATCCTTCTTCTCCTCCAACCATGCTAACGCACTAGCAGGGGACTCAAAAAGCTGACTACCCCCTAGAGCATTTATCCGGAACTTAGCCGGGTAAAGGAGAGCATATGAGACGTTAAATTTCTGGAGGCTACGTTTAACCCCCAGAAATTCAGCTCTGCGTTTCTGAAGGACCGGAGAGAAATCGGGGAATATTGATATCCTAACATCTTTATATAGGATCTTCCCCATTTCACGAGCTTTACGTAAGAGTTTAACTTTGTCCTTATAATTTAAGAATTTTACTAGAAACGGTCTTGGGGGGTTTCCTGATGGGGAATTCTGTGCGCCCTTTCTATTGAGAACTGCTGAGTAAATGTCTCGCCCCCAAATACCCCCAACATCCAGTTCTCCAGAAATACGATTGGATCCGGGCCTTCACTCCCCTCAGGGGCTCCCACCACTCTCACATTGTCCCTGCGAAGTCTATTTTCCATTTCATCGAATTTCCCTACGAGCTTATCAATTTTTTCCCTCCAGATCTTTGCTTCTTGTTTCATAGGGAGCAGATCATCCTCTATTAGACTTATTCTCTTTTCCACTTCTGTCACCCTCTCAGTTCGTCATCTTAAGGTCCTGACGTACTAGGGTCAGCTCCTCTTTAATGCCCCTCATTTGCTCTCCCAGTGCCCCCAAAGAGTGGTTGCATGCACTTATTGCCAAAAAGATATCTTTTAAGGAAGGCTCTCCTTCCACCGTGGAGATTGGGGCTGCCAAGGCCTCCGTTTCCTTACTAACGGCTCCTGAACTTTTCGTGGAAGAGTTCTTTGTACTAGAGGTACCTGTAGGCTGTCCCTGGCTTTTCCTGTCTGTTGCTGACTTGAACTGAGCTTTCTGCCCTCCCTTGTTTGGGGTGTGTTCTGCTGCAAGGACCAATTTCTCTAATTTGGCGGAGGCTGCCACCACCGCTGCTGTTGCCCCCGCCACAGTGAGATGAGGGCCTTTTTCCTTCTCCTTGTCCTTAGCTGACAGCAAGGATTGAGTTCCCATATTTTCCTGATTGGGGTGCTCATCTCCCTTTCTTCTCACTGTCATATTGATTATACAAAGTGGGTATATTCTTTAGGCCACCTATACACTTGCACCTGCACAATCACTGTTAAGATCTTTTTAATTACTCATTTCCAACAGCCCGGCCGTTGTTAGATATCAAGCATGCTCAAAGTTGCACATCAACAGTCCTGGTCTAACTTCTCACCCCCTCAGCAGCAGAGATACGGTTCACAGTCTTTAATAAGTCATACAGTACTTCTTGTATCCCATATCGGGCCTCCCCCCAGAGTTCTCAGACCCCCTCCTATATTGCAGTCCACTTGGGGTCCCCTTAGTATACCCCCCCACAGTTCTTGCTGTTAACCCAGCAAATAACGAAAAACCGGACAGTCCAAAAAACAACAGGGGGGGTCAGCACAATGCCTCCCTTCCACACTACAGGGAGATTTTAATCCCAGCTTTTGACAAAAATCAAACCTAGGGGGAAACTTCAGGAGATTACTTCAGGGTTCCCCATCAATGCTCATCAAATGCTCAGAGTATAGCCATACAAAGTCCTCCGTGCTATTTCTCTGCCCCTGCCAACACTCCACAGCACAGCTCAGAACAGGATACCTTCGATGTGTACCTGTTACTTGCTTGCACGGCTGTCTCACCAAGGCTCCGTCCTTCTCACTCCCGCTGGTGGCTAGTCCAAGCTCTCTCTCACCGTCTCGTCTCTCACAACACATGTGCTGTCACCACCAGCTCCGAGTCACACACCGTCCCGAGCGGCGCCCCGAGCGGCGTCCCGTGCAGTGTCCCGAGCGGCGTCGTGCCCGCTGCTCCAGCAACCTCAGCAAATAGCAGACAAGGGTTCGAGATCTCACAGCGTACACTCGGGATCAGGACAGCCCGGCAGGGGGATCAGTAGACCGGGGTTATCTCGTAGGTGGGTAGATTAACCTCAAGGCTTCATGGTCTTCATGGAGCGGGACAGGAACTCGCACTCACTCCACTCCTCTCACCTCCTTCCACTTCCGGCCACGCCCAGGTATATTCTGCCCCCCCCCCCCCCAAGGAGGTAATATTAGTATACGATTTGTATGAGGGGACATGCTTCAGTATCCTGGGGGGTTTGTTAGCAAGTGGGCTTAGAGTTAGAAAGAGGTGATGAGTGCAGTAATAGGGAGAGGGGAGAAGTGAGGGTGATATGTACAGATTGTGAGGTGGAGAAGAGGGTTGAAGAAAAGAGAATTTGAGGAGAGAGGCTGCAATTGTGAAAAGGAGAGGTAAAGAGTGCATGTTTCGGAGAGGAAAGTGAGATATTTTGGAAATGAGGTCACCTGCAGTCTGCTGTGGTTTGCTTTGTGCAAATCGCTGAAGTGCAAGAGTGGAAGTGCCACTTATTTAAAGAACCCCACTTCTTTGGAAAAACCCCCTGTATGTGCAGCCCCCTGTATGTGTTCCCCCGTAAAGAAGGCCTTGTTTTTATACTGTGTTGGTTGTGGGTTGAATCTGGCAATTAATCAATCAGGAGGTAATATTAGGAACACAGCTGGCGGAGCAAAACTTTTCGCATCACAATCAAACTGCAAGAGGACTAAAAGGCCAAAATTGTAAAGATAAGGGAACCCATAATTTAGGTAAGACTTAATAGCTAAATAAACATTGAAATAATGTGAACATGGCTACAGATGGAGTTGAAACAGCGGTGACAAACAGATTTACCAAATATGCATTTGAGCAGTCAGTCAATGTTCAGTTTAACCACTTTGTGCCCGCGCTATAGCTGAAAGACGGCTGCAGCGTGGACGCTACCTCCCGGATGGCCGTCCCTGGACGTCCAGTTGTTTACTTCCACGATGCGCGCTCCCGCGGGTGCGCATCGGGGGAAGTTCTGTGCTGGCCGTGTCCCTTGGACACAGCCAGTCACAGATCGCCGTAAACGGCCAATCACAGCGGCCATTTACAGTGCGATCGGCGGTGCCAATGAGAGATGATCTCATATGTAAACATATGAGATCATCTCTAATCTCCGGCTCTCCCTCCTCACACAGAGACAGTGTGTGAGAAGGGAGAGCGAACCGATGCAGCAGTGAGTGTAAAAAAAAAAAAACGGAAAAAAAAGTCGTCAGTCTGCTTTTAAATGTGAGTCTGCTTTACTGTTTTAAATATAATTAGTCTACCATACGGGATTATGCTATGTATACTATTTCTTTATACCCAATATACACCTACCCTATCTGACGAGCATTGCGGAGCCGGGACCAACTGAGGACATCTACTGAGGCATACGAACTTGGCGTTCGTGGATTGATGCCCACACTCGCTTTAAACAAGTGAGTGCATCCTTTCCTTTTGGTCCGTCCCCTCTCTGGCCGTCACAGTGTTATATTTGATATACTGCTTATGTAATTTTTTTATTCTATATACCCAACATTGGAACCATTTGAAATACCGGATGGGATATCCATGTCTGCCCTTTGTCTGTAACTTAGCACATGCTGTATACCTTACAGCAGTAAGGTGAGCTGCTTAAAGACACAGAGGTGTTCACACTGAAGATTTGTATGCTGTTTGGTGGCGGGACTGCTATTCATTCACTTATATGAACTCACTGCATCCAGCTTTTATATTTATGTTAGTCAATTTGTGCTAGTTTGGAGACTAGACCACTTGGACATTTTGTCGAGTGTTTTCACCTAAGTTTGTTCAACTCCATTTATTGTATATTAATTTTTTGAGATATTTACTATATGCTACACAGTCGCTACATTGATTATACACTTTACATACTACACTCGATTTTATCATTTTGTATATTATTACCTCCTTTTTTAGTGTATTTGTGGCCCCTTTTGGAGCTGTTTTCACCTCTCCATCACATTCACTTTTTATTTAGTCCCTCCCACATTCCACTTCCCTTTTCCTTATCACAGCGCAAATACCATTCTTCTGTTTGTATATATATTTTTTCTGTTGGGATCAGGTACACAGGTGTTGCAGCAGTGCCCCTTAGTATAGATCCTCTGTAACAGCGCGGGAGTTACTCATTTCTATACAAATTAGGTGTTCTGACTTTATTCTGACTTGACGGTGACTCAAAACGTATTAAAACTATCGCTGCTACCTGGCATTTCATCCCTAGTGATGCATTTCACTCAGGACCTCCATAGGTAATACTGTAATTGGCGTCTTGGAAAAGACACCCCAGTGCCTAACTGTGTGCATTGCTGAAAGTGATATTAAACCCCAAAGCAAACTTTTACTATTTTGCAGCTTACCAGTTCATAGATGTGATGGCTGCATTTTTTTTTTTCTTTTTTTAGGATTTATTTACTTTATTTTTACCTGGTGATCAAGCCAGTAAGTTTGTTATTTCTTAACAGAACAAGCTGTCCTACAGATGGAGATGTTAGAGGGTTGAGATTTTTCTTTTACCACTGGCAGAGGTGCTTACAATGGTCAGTTTTTATTTATATAACATTTTTATCCCAAAAGCAAAAAAAAACAAACAAAAACTGCTTAAACAGTGTTAGCTGGAGTTTGACTATAACTTCTTAGTGTATCTAAATCTGCTTGTGTATCTAACACTCCCCTTCCCACACATTAACGATGCTGGTGTCCAAAGGTGTCTCTGTTGTTCTTTCATCTAGTATAGACACCCTAATACAAGAGGTGTGTTACTGGTTGGATCACCAGATGAAAACAGAGGGGAAAAAAAAAACAAAAAAAAAAAACAAATGCATCCACCACATCTAATGATTGGTAAGATGCCACAGGTTACATTTTTGGTTTTGATGTAATACTGCTTGAAATCTGGATCCCAGCCCCCTTGACAAAGCAGCAAATCTCCTATAGCGAAACCAAGGAAACTTCCATTTTTAGATTTACAAGTTCTGACACTGTACCTTGACATCCCACTAATGTGTCATATCGCACATAGCAATGCATGCTGACAATAGATGTTATTTAAAGCGTAACATATTCCCCTTTTTATGGCTAAATAATGACCCTATCAGCAAGAAAACATAGATATTCTTAAAGTGGTTCTTCAATCACCTGTGGATCCAGCTGTCCTCACCCAGCCAGTTCTTTCGCCAGTCTTCAATCCCTGGCGTTGGCATATTAAAGCAGAGTTCCACCCAAAAGGAGAAGTTCCACTTTAGCCACTCTTCCCCCCTCCCCTGCCACATTTGTCATGCTATTTTTTTTTAGGAGGGGGTACCTAGTTTTGACAGGTACCCCCTGCCACTTCTAATCGGATCACCTAGGCGATCAGAGCGGAAGGTCTCCCCCCCCCTCCTCCATGCAGTCTTCTGGGACACGTCACAGGCTCCAGAAGACTGCCAGACCATTCAGCTGGTGCAGCACAACTCAAGCATGCGCAGTGCACACTCCGCTGTAAAGTCACAAGCTGTCACAGCCAGGTGCTCACAGTTGAATCGCCGATGCCAGGGAGAGGAGAGGGAAACAAGCAACGGTTTGGGTGACCACATTGCTGGATCATAGGACAGACGAGTGTGTGTTTATTAAAAGTCAGCAGCTACACTTTTTGTAGCTGCTGACTTTTAGGCTGGGTTCACACAGCAGGGGTCCGGTGCGTCCCTGTTCTCCATTTCAGGGACAAATCAGGCATGAATTTTTGCCTGAATTAGGACTGTAAACGGAGCCAAAGATGCGCAGGACCCCTGTGCAATCCGCTCCGCGGCTGCTCCAGAGGTGTATGAACTGGCTCCACTGAGAGCCGATCACAATCTCCTGTCATGCAAATTGGATGTGGGGAAAGCAGCATCCAATTCACACTAGTGTGAACCCAGACTCCATAAACAATAAAACGTCTGGAGCTCCACTTTAATTGTGAGCACCCGGCTGTGACTGCTTGTGGCTTCATAGCTGGCTGCTCACTGCGCATGCGTGGACCCACAGTCTGATGGGACCTGTGATGTGTCCCAGAAGGATGCGGGCAGGGGGGAGGAGAATTTAGCTCAGATCGCCTAGGCGATCAGAGTGGAAATGGGAGTGGGTACCTGTCAAAACCAGGTACCAGCTCCCTCCCAAAAGAAAATGATGTGCCAAATGTGAAAAAGGAGAGGGGAGGAAGAGGAAGAGTGTAACTTCCTCTTTTGGATGAAGCATCGGGCTTTGGTCAATCACACAGAGAACATGAAACATGAACGTGAACATGGAACATGAAAGTGAGTATTCCTTCTAACTGGAAGTATAGGAGTGTGAGGGGAGGGGGGGCGGGCTGCTGTCCTCACCAGCTACACATACTCAATTGCCCTTTGAATCCCTGCTGCTTCATTCATCTACTCCAGGGGTCTTCAAACTACAGCCCTCCAGTTGTTCAGGAACTACAATTCCCATCATGCCTAGTCATGTCTGTGAATGTCAGAGTTTTACAATGCCTCATGGGACGTGTAGTTCTGCAACAGCTGGAGGGCCGTAGTTTGAGGATCCCTGATCTACTCTATTCAACCACCAAGTGCAGAGAAAAATACCCAGTAAATCTGAGGAAGGGGAGTATATGGCTCACTCATCCTCCTACATGACAGTGGGGGTGCCTGGTGATTGGCTACTTAGGAACTCAGCAAAGGGGTGAGAGACATTTTTTCTTCCTGCACAAGCTAGGAGCTTACACAGGGCATTCCCACTTTGCTTCTGAACAGAACATCAGGAGATTGAAAGGAAAGAAAGTATATGCAGCTGGGGATTCTCTCACATTAGACAGACCTACATACAAATAAAACATTTAAAATACACATTTGTTGATTCTCCTTTAGGTGCTCCTGAATATGTGCATTTAGATATGTCTTATGTGTGAAGAATCACATACAGTAGGATGTAGACAATCTGGAATAATAAATTATTAAATAAATAATAATTTAATAAATAATTCTTCACAGACTGGGCAAGTCTGCATGAATACATTTTGTTGGATGAAAAAAGTTTGAAATTCGCCTGTAATGCCAATCTATTTTCTTAGAATCATAAAGAGATCCACATAGCTTGATGTAGGTTGATAGGTGCAGAGCTGGTGCTGATCCAAATATGCATATAAGTTCATTTTTTATTTTTTTTGTCAAGAAAAATTATGTGGTTAATAAATATTAACATGGCATTACATGAAAATTAACTTTTTCTAATGAGTTCTACCTGCTGTTGGCTCAGATAGTCAGTCCAAGCTACTATGCGTTGCTTTAACAATGCCATGGTAGTTTTTTATCGGAGGACAAAGAGTTAAAAGGCTTGTAACATCGTAGACTGCAATTGGCAGAGCCAGCTCAGGCTGAGCCATGGTATTATTTTCTGTTTTCTTTTAACATGTCCATTGTGCTCCTATCTGACCTCTAACCTCTAATGCACAGCCCTGAACTGTGGTCTGGGATTCCCAGGAATGGGTACATGGAGGTGGGGTGAAGCAAAGGGAGAAAGGAAATGCTTACAGTTGCCAGGGTAACATGACCTTGCTCTGTCTGTGGGTAACAAAGGAGAGATTCACGTCTACTCTATTAGTGGTCAGCCTCCTTTTCACCAACCCCTCCAGGGGATGTGAAAGCTGCACTTGGGGCAAAACAGGACGAGAACTGTGCACACTGCAATTTAGGACACTTGTTTAGTGGGAATCCTGTTAAACAAAGACCCAACCTTCCCACGTCTAGAAACCCTTTCTATGATTTAGCATGCATCAATTCTGCATTCAGGGGGAATGAAGTAAGAGATCTACAACTCCGTGTCAAAGGGAAAAATTCACAAAGCAAATGTTCCTGTTGATGTTTCATAAATGTGTCAGACTTACTTGCCATAGCAGCTTTGTCCAAGCCTCTACACTACACTTGCATGTACTGCATGGGTTAACACCGAAAGCTTTCTTTGTGAAATTCAGAAGAACTATGCGATCACCCTACAAGCTATTATTCCTATTTTTCTTGTACCTATTATAATGTGAAACCATGCCTGTATATTTCCCTGTTTTGTGCTTTCTCCTGTAAGCTTGTAGTGCTTTATTTATTTGCAAACTGGAAAGCAGTAGAAAGAACATTGTGATGACATCCAAAGTGGTCACTTAACTCTTTATCCTCCCATAGATAGATTTTTGCATGATGTTCCTCAAACTGCATCTAAGTTTGAATGTTAATTTGCATCCCATTGATGTCAAGGGGAGCTACATTTTTAAAATCAACTATGGTCATTTTGAAGGCTAATAGACAAACAATGAGTATAGAGACCTTGGCACTGCTGTGGGGGATAGGTATTAGTGCAAAAAAAAAAAAAAAATTATAAAAAATATAGTACAGTGGAGAGCAGAATTCATTTAAATAACATGCTTGGTGGATGCCCTAAACCTGCTTGTGTAGTGACACACCTGTAGAATATGAAGGGGGAACTGCAACAAAGCTTACTTTTTTGGGGGAAAAAAATGTGCCTTTTGTGTTAAATGACATTTTGCAACAGACTTTGTTTTTGTTTAACAACCCCCCAAATATTATACCAGACCCTCATCTGGATCTGGTAAAGAGTAGGGTGGGTCCCAGTGCTGTTTAAAAAAACACACACAAGCAAAATGTAATTTACTGGAGGTGATGGTGACCACAAAAAAAACCCTGTGGGGTCTCCCCCAAATATCCATAGAAGAGTCTACCCAAGGCATGCAGCCTTGCACACCAGGTCAAATACTAGATCTTATGCTCTCAACATGGGGAAGGTACCTTTCCAGGGTACCTTCTTGACAAGGCATCATGGGAATAAGGGCCTCTTCTCCACATCTTTGAGAAAGTGCATGGGGGGTTTCTGTAGAGGGGTGTTAAACATAAGAGGGCTCCCAGATATCCACAACCTATTATATTTGCATGAGTAAGTGGTACATACACACTTCTACTCCTGTCACACCCCTGGCTACCACTGACAGATTCCAGGGCCGGTAGCTTAATTGTAAATAAAAAGATGGGAAAGCTGGTTGATGAGGTGCCATGTTGAACTTCCAGTGACCAGTATGAGAGAGTGAGGGTGATAACAGCAAATTTAACACACCAGCTCCCCATTCACACCCGAGACCTTGTAACACTAACAAGTCACATGACACCGGGGAGGGAAAATGCCTAACTGAGCCCAATTTGGACATTTTCACTTAGGGGTGTCCTCACTTTTGTTGCCAGCGGTTTAGATATTAATGGCTGTGTGTTGAGTTATTTTGTGGGGACAACAGATTTACACTGTTATACAAGGTGTACACTCACTACTTTACATTGTAACAAAGTGTCATTTTTTCAGTGTTGTCACATGAAAAAATATAATAAAATATTTACAAAAATGTGAGGGGTGTACTCTCTTTTGTGAGATACTGTATCAGTGAAAAATATGAATATATGTACCATATGTACCATATTCCAGCATTTTGGTACAGATCTGTAGACCATCCATTTACCAGCTTTTAGATGTCCAAACCATTTCTAACATGTTTAATATTTATAGTAGCCTGTAAGTTGTGTCTTATATTTTATATAAATGTTACATAAGGAATGTGTTGGTAGACTACAATATCTTTCTATAAATTATTTAGGGTGTATAAAACTATGTGGGCACACAAATCGGTGGCCATATAGAGTGGTACAGTAAAGGTGGTCTAGTGGGCATGTGACTGATAGCCAGCACTGACAGATAGTTGTGTTCTTTTAAAGATCTCCATTTTTACAGCATCCAGTATTAAATAGGTCTGAAAAGATCACTGAACAACAAATCATCATTTGTGCACAGTAGGCCCAAAATACATCTTGTCGGAAGGTTACACATTACTTATGAGAAATAGAACTCCAACAAACTGTGTCTCTCTCAGTCACCCATCTGTCAGTGGAGAAGATAGATTTTCACACATACAATGTCTGCTTTAAACAGAGCTGTTAATTTTCTAATATTGAATGCTTGCCTGTTCCAAGTTTATCAGCAGTGTGTACGTTAGTAAAGGAAAAAAAATGAAGGCCTTGGCTTAATTATTTCCCATTTAAGAAAATATGTGCAGCATATACAAGTTTATTTTGAAAGCAATCTGAGCGGATTACCATAATAAAACCCTAAAATGTGCCTTTGAAATCTATGTTAGAGGTGCCTGTCAAGATCAGAGCTAGCAGCACCAATTGTGGGTAGCAGCCAGGCTGCAATAAGTATAAAAGTAAGTGTACCTGCTACTTGGTAACAGGAAATGGCCCAGTAAACTGCATAGGTGTCAGCATGGCAGGGGCTGGGGTCAGTTTTGACAAGTCTTTCATACTGGATTTCTTAGTGGACATCTCAGTTCTGGTCAAAATTGAACAAAGCCAGCCACATAAGCTGGGTGTAAGCTAGGCACCGTAGCCGAAATATTGAATTCGCTGTTACCAAAGGATCTCCTACATGGATTATCCCTTCGAGAAATACAGTGGTCTGGTTCAGTGGATGTCATTACTCCTGGAAGGAATGGAAGGTAATTCCAGAACAGTAAAGGGGAGTTTGAGGACATCTCCTAAAGGAAACTTGTTATGAGTTTATGAGTTTATCTTTATGCTGCAATTACTTATGGGCCTGTGTTGATAGGCTTGTGTTGATCACATACATTTGGCATCAGTCTGAGATGCTTCCGAGATCATTCAGAATTATTTGATAGGTACATCTGATGTGCAGTTGATCTCTTTCTGGCTGCAAGTGACATGGACTTGTATGGGAATGCAAAACTGCTTTGAAGTGAAGAAAAGTCCATCAACACAGGCTCTTACTGTGATCTACCTGCTTTAGCTGAGGTTCCAGAGACACTCTGGAGTTGGAACATTGCACTCAACTATGGTGCATGTATAGGACTACAGCAGGCTGTAAACAATGCTCAACCCTGGTTAGGTATTGCCAGTCAAATCACAGAAGGCTTAAATCCTGTCTATCAGGTGATTTACATATTTTAGGAGTGCAAATAGTGATGTACTAGGGACCTTGGTATGGAGTTTGGGGGGACCCCCACGCATTTTTTTTTTAAATTTTGGTTTGGGGTTCCCCTTAATATTCATACCAGACCCAAAGGGTCTGGTAATGGACTGTGGGGGAATCCCATGCTGTTTTTTTATGTGCATTGCCGGGACCGACAATTCATCATAGCCACGAGTACTTTTAAATTACTTTATTTCCTTTAAAAATGTCATTTTGCTCTCAGACTGTTCTAAACACGGGAAACATGTGCCACTTTACAGGCATACTATGGACACCCCACAGGTACAAAATTTAAAGGAATATTTCACTTTTATCGTTTCACTTTAGGCATTATTAAAATCACTGCTCCCGGAAAAACGGCCATTTTTAAAACTTTTTTTGCATTGATTCATGTCCCCTGGGGCAGGACCCAGGTCCCCAAACACTTTTTATGACAATACCATGCATATATGCCTTTAAAATTAGCACTTTTGATTTTTCATGTTCGTGTCCCATAGACTTTAATGGTGTTCGCATGTTCAAACAAATTTTTGCCTGTTCGTATGGTTTGCTGCGAACCGGGGGGTGTTCGGTTCATCCCTAATTGTCACACAGTCTATCAAAAACTAGATAAAAGTTGGCTTTAACTAAGATTCATTTTACTTTGCATGGGAGTGAATGTGGTGAAAAATCACTTAAGAATACCCAATCACTTAAAAGGAGAAAAAAAATTTTTTGCTTACACATGATTGGATGATGGAAGAAAGTAGAGCTTCAATGCATTCACTAAGTTCTTGGGAAAATTTCCTTGAGAAATGCAACTTCCCTTGCAAAGTGAACGGTCTATTTGCCTTTAGTAATATCCTCTTTCCACTGAGATCTGGGGAATATAAAAAAACACCAAATCTCACTCACAACATTATGCTGAAACATTTTCTTGTGAGATTTGAGGACTCAGCATTCCTCAGGATCTCATTGGAAATTATGGCATCACCCTCTGCATCATGGAAGCCAGAGGAAAGGTGAGCTTATTATCCTTTTTCCTTCTACAGTCATTTTTTTTCCCCTGGCATTTCAGCAAGGGGTAGTGGACCTTGCGCCCAACCTCAAAACTGTCATTCAAGTTTTTATTGGAGTAGGGAAGGGTTTTAACTCCTGTTAGAATTTTGTGCCATCTGTTTCTCATTGGGGAGATTTCCCTCCACTTCTTGCACTGTGTTTGTAAACACATTAGGAAGTAAAAAGAAATTCTGAAGGAATGCTATCTTAGACAGGTGTTTCCCAAAAACAAATGTCCTCATTGGAAGATTTTTCCTTTATTCCTCTTTTGGTTACTCATATAACTCATAATTTTGGATTTTCTCTCACGTTCAATCCTGCTGAAAATGGCCATTAAGAAAAATAGGGTGTATCTCCTAAGCCGAAACAGGAAAAATTTGGATTTTAGTTTCTTATTTGTAAAATTTAGAGTTTCAGTTATGGAATGGTCACTGGCCAGCAGTGCACCGAATGGAGCAGAGAAAATAAGTAGACATGTCACACAAAATATTTCAAAACAGCAATTTCCTACATTGTTTAATAGTATAATTGAATCAATTTAATTCTACTGATCCTCTCAACCATGCAGTATTTTATTTATTCACAATTTTCTTTTTTTATATACAAGGACCGCCCTTTTGAAAATATACTCATTCTTTCTGATAAATTGTACAGAATCAGTAGTCTATAAAAGTGACCAGTGAATAAGGGGGAGAGAATAGCCACTTCAGCCGCGGAAGGATTTACCCCCTTCCTAAACAGAGCACCTTACACAGCGGCCGTATATAGGGTTATAATTGAGAGAACGTTAGCTAGAGGCAGTTCAATATATATATATATATATATATATATATATATATATATATATATAGTGTAGTCTGTGTAGTGTAGACTATATATACAGTGCAAGCAGTGTATTAATATATATAAATATAAATATAAATATATATATATATATATATATATATATATATATATATATATATATATATATATATACACAGTGCTGGCAGTATAGTATATACAGTTGTGCTCATAAGTTTACATACCCTGGCAGAATTTATGATTTCTTTTATATACAAGGACCGCCCTTTTGAAAATATACTCATTCTTTCTGATAAATTGTACAGAATCAGTAGTCTATAAAAGTGACCAGTGAATAAGGGGGAGAGAATAGCCACTTCAGCCGCGGAAGGATTTACCCCCTTCCTAAACAGAGCACCTTTTGCGATACGGCACTGCGTCGCTTTAACTGACAATTGCACGGACGTGCGACGTTGCACTCCAACAAAAATGATGTCCTTTTTTTCCCACAATTAGAGCTTTCTTTTCGTGGTATTTGATCACCTCTGCGGTTTTTATTTTTTTCGCTATAAACAAAAAAAGAGCGACAATTTTGGAAAAAAAAGCAATATTTTTTACTTTTTGCTATAATAAATATCCCCCAAAAATATATAAAAAAATTGTCTTTCTCAGTTTAGGCCGGTATGTATTCTTCTACATATTTTTGGTAAAAAAACCCACAATAAGCGTATATTGATTGGTTTGCACAAAAGTTATAGCGTCTACGAAATAGGGGATAGATATGGCATTTTTATTATTAATTTTTTTTAATTAGTAACAGCGGTGAGCTGCAATTTTTATCATGACTGCGACATTATGGCGGACACATCGGATACTTTTGACACTATTTTGGGACCATTTTCATTTATACAGCAATCAGTGCTATAAAAATGCACTGATTACTGTGTAAATGACACTGGCAGGGAAGGGATTGAACACTAGGGGACGATCAAGGGGTTAAGTGTGTCCTAGGGAGTTATTCTAACTGTGGGGGGGATTGCCTCACTACAACATGACAGAGATCACTGCTTCTGATGACAGGGAGCAGTAGATCTCTGTCATGTTGCTACGCAGAACAGGGAAATGCCTTGTTTACCTTGACACGGGGCATGGTCATGGAGTACGCGGCGGGCTCGTGCGTGCCCACAATTCCGCGATTTAAAGGGGACATACCTGTACGCCCATTTGCCCTGCCATGCCATTGTGCCTGGTCGGCATGTGGATAGAAAAAGTAATTTCTCAATCCTATGCATGGCTTCAACAAGGAGTAGATACACAGAAAGATAGATTTAAAAGACAATGGGCAAACATGTTAGGCATTGATATTTCTGATCATCAATGGTCCAAAGCATGCTTTCTAGCACATAAATGTCGCTTAAGCTCTAGGACACTAGAAATTTTAACTATGCTACACCAGACAAACTCAAACGTTGGTTCCCAAACTCTTTGGACATTTGCTGGAGATGTGGGCAGCACCAAGGCACAATGCACTTGATCACTGAAATAACTGACACAAAAGTAAGCTTAACGCCTCAATGCTGCCTTTTACACATAAATCCCAGACCACTAAAAAAGTATAAATACTCTCTAACTAAACATATGCTTAATGCAGCCAAATCTCTCATCCCATTGCACTGGAAATCCACCTCAGTGCCAACTATTAGGGACTGGATACAAAAAATTTATGAAATACATGATATGGAAAGGTCAATTGCAATTGTGCATGACATTACCACTCGATTCCATAAAACCTGGACGACCTGGTTCCTATTCAAACTGTCGAAAAAATACATTGATCTCCTAAACGACTAGATAAGTTCTAATCATTTATATCTACTCTACATCTCAAGAGTCCATTCTATTTTCTCTCTTGACATACTATTCTTTCTACTTCTCACTTCATTCTCTCCTATAACTCTCAATTGCTTACTAAGATTAGCGAAGAAACCTAAATTATTGTTTCTGTATACCTTTGGAAATAGCTTTATCCTTCTTTAAGGTATACCCATCTAGCCATACTGATCAACCGTTCTTGTTATAACAGCCAAATTATACCGTCTATGTTGAAATTTGATTTTATTTCCAACATATGTTTTACAGTGGCAATGTCAATATTCACTCTTCATTTTCAGGGATTGTACCCTATTGTATCCTATACTGATTCTATAGTGAGAAAATATATTGGTTGACTGTATCATTTATGCTTTCAATAAACCTTTTATTGTTAAAAAAAAAATGACCAGTGAAACATATGACTGTAAAGTCTACAGTTACCAACACAGATTTTTTAACATGCAGTGGAATGCCTTGCATGCTTTGGGCATTATACCTCACTGCCACTTTAGGCTACTAACTTCTCTTAAGGTGCATCGCCTGAATTCAGATTTCAGTTTTCTTTGCATTTTGGCTATCTCCAATGAATGATCTCCTCATTAGTGTTGATACATCCCTTTCGAGGAGTGTCCTTTCCATCACACCATCTCACCAGTGAACATTAAGCAGTAACTGCCATCCTAACATATGTCATTACTCAATTAGGAGACTCTTGGCAGATTATGACTGAGGTCTAATGACTTGTTAAACATGTCTAACACACTTTGGTTTTTAATTTACAATGGATTGCTCTGATCTTGATTCCTTTAACTTTCATCTGGGGAAAAATCTGCAAAAGACTGATTAGGAGGATTGCCACTTTAACACGAAGAGAAATGAGATGCATCAATATTTTTTTAAATTCAGATTCTTCTGCATTTACGCAATATGCTTGTTGAGTTTAGCTGAACAGGTTGTTGTAATACCATTCCCGTTCCTTATAACAACACTTATATTCTTAGGGTATAGCTACAGGTGTGATTTTCAGTCACAGCAAGGGGCCAAAAAATGCCTACATTTAAATACAGAATTACCCTTGATTGTGTTGATTGTGACAATAGAGCTATACAAGATAGGGTACAAGGTAGCACACATATATTTGATAAATAGCTTTCAATGGTGCATACAATTCACATACAGTACCACTTTTGGTCAACCTAAAGTGTTTCTAAATCCAAAATTAAAAGTGTAATATGTAGAAACTTACCAGTACTTAGATGTGGTGACTACATTTGATTTAATTTTTCTGGATATTTTGCAATTAATGTTTGGCTAACCTGTGTGTGATAACCAAAGTTGTTGTATAATTTGCTAATATCAAATTGTGTGTGGCCATCCATAAAATGTACCCCAATCTAAAAATTAATTTTAAAGCAGAATTCTAGTCAAAAATGTAAAAAGAAAAATAATAGCCATTAAAAGATAAAATACTTTAAGATGATTTTTCTGCAAAACTCATTTTAATCCAGAGCTATACCCTAAGTATCTCTTTTTTGCCACTAGATGTCCTCCTGTGTTGAATGATGGCCAGTATCATTCAACCAACTTCCTTTGAGTTCAGGCTGTCATGGACCTGCCCCCAGCCAGAGAAGAAGAACTAGCAAAGTGATGAGCTCATCTCTCTGTCAATATACTTTCTCATCCCATCAGCCTGCTTTTTGTCAGCACACGAAATGATTTGCTCCTTGTGTTGCTTCCTCCTTTCCTCTGAAAGAGGCTGATACCAAGTCAAATTCAGGTACTTACTGTTTGCATTAAAAAATAAAGTCAATGATGTGCTAATGAATGCCGAATTTTTCATTTATATCGGCATAGAGTTCAACTTTAAATATTTGATGCTGTATCCTTCACTGCTTAAGGCAGGGGTCTCAAACTGATGGCCCTCCTGCTGTTGCGAAACTACATGTCCCATGAGGCATTGCAAGGCTGACAGTTACAAGCATGATTCCCACAGGCAGAGGCATGATGGGACTTGTAGTTTTGCAACATCTGGAGGGCCGCCAGTTTGAGACCCCTGGCTTAAGGACTGCCCAACGTACATATAATGCAGCAGAGCGGCTCTTAAGCGCAAAATCACGTACCTGCCAGGGACATTAGTACAATGACAGTGCATTTTTATTTTAAGTACTGATCACTGTATTGATTGTAGGGATGAGCCCGATGTTCGAGTTGAATGTAAGTTCTACTCGAACATCGGGTGTTCGGCCGTTTGCTGAATACCGAACACTATGGGGCGTTCGCGGCAAAGTCGACCACCGAGGAACACCCCATAATGCACTGAAAGATTGCAGTGCATTGACGTCTGAGGATTGGCCAAAGCATGCACCTGACCTGCATGCTTTGGCCAATCACAATGTGCTCTGCTGTGAGAGCCATGACTGGCCAAAGGCAGTGTGCCTTTAGCCAATCATGACTCAGGGGGCTAAGTCCACGCCCTACACTATATAAGGCTGCTTACACAGCGGCCGTATATAGGGTTATAATTGAGAGAACGTTAGCTAGAGGCAGTTCAATATATATATATATATATATATATATATATATATATATATATAGTGTAGTCTGTGTAGTGTAGACTATATATACAGTGCAAGCAGTGTATTAATATATATAAATATAAATATATATATATATATATATATATATATATATACACAGTGCTGGCAGTATAGTATATACAGTTGTGCTCATAAGTTTACATACCCTGGCAGAATTTATGATTTCTTGGCCATTTTTCAGAGAATATGAATGATAACAGAAAAACATTTCTTTCACTCATGGTTAGTGTTTGGCTGAAGCCATTTATTATTAATCAACTGTGTTTACTTTTTTAAAATCATAATGGCAACAGAAATCACCCAAATGACCCTGATCGCAAGTTTACATACCCTGGTGATTTCTCTTTCGTTCATTGAGGGGCACAGCACTTTAATCTTGACCTTAGGGTTATATCGCCACCTTTAGGAGAGGACTAGGCAGAACACACAAAAAAACAAAAAAAACAAGCACAGTACCGCCCAGGGGGCTGTCCTACTGGCTATAACACCTGTCAGAGAAACAATAGAAGCAGGACTTGTCAGTATCGGAACATCCCCGTGCACCTGCGCAGCAGAGTTGCGCACGAGCGCATGCGAGTGCGCAATACAGCGGGGCGGCGCACATGGGTTCATGACATGGCGCAACAGCGCGGGAGCGTGCGTGTGTTAATGTTACACCTCCATGCTGGCCTATAAAAGGCTGATCTGTTCAATGTCTAATTGCTGGTTTGTCTTTCAGCTTCCAGTGTTCCGTTCATGAGTTCTGTTACCTGTGTTTACCTGCTGTGACCCGGATCGTCCCTGACCTGCTCTGCCTTTCTCCGGTGCTTTGACCCCGGCTTTTCTAAGAACTTCTTTGTTACCTGCCTCCTGTGTTTGACCCTGGGCTTGCTTCAAGGATTCCTCTGCCATCTGTCTTCCTGTGTATGACCCCGGCTTGTCTAATGGACTTCTCTACTACCAGCTCACAGTGCATGGCCCTCGGCCTGCCTTCAAGACTTCTCTGCTGCATTACTCCTGTGTTTGACCCCCAGCTTGCTTAAGGACTTCCTTACCTACTTGCTCCCTGTGTATGACCCCAGCCTGCATTAAGGACTTGTCTTCACTGAGTACTCTGTGCCTTATTCCCGGCACCCTCCTGTGCTTGGTCCGAACACTATTGAGTCTGTTGAGTTAGAGCCCCAGCCAGGTCTTCTACTCCAGTCCAGGTGTCCAGTTCATCTCTGCTCCACACCTCTACTCTGCAGTTCTACTTTCAAGACTCATCTACCTGCTGGCGACCCGTTCCTCTCTGTGCCCTATACCCTCTGTACCACCTTCAGGGGTACAGTGCGCTTAGCTGCAAGGGGAGCCACTCTCAACATCTCGGCCTTGGTGAGTACCCTGACAACCCCTCACTATGCTCCCAGCAGCTCAGTTTTTTTCTGTCTAGTCTAGGAGAAGGACCTCGTTCCCTGTGGGGACCAGTGGTCTTTGAAAATGTTTGCTGTTTTTGTTTTTTCTTCCTGTGATCTACAATCAACATCTGGGCTGGGTGACAGACTGGATAATATAGATCCTGGTAGTCTCCCCAACCTGGCCATTGAGCGTGTGCAAACTTTAGCTCCGCGCTGGGTCGGCCGCGACAGGCCCCATTCTGGTCCAGGGCGGTCAGTAAGCTATATGCTCTGGGGCACACATATGACCGGGCCACTGCTGTCCAAGTCACAGTGTTGCCATGGTCAACAGCCACGCTGTACTATGCGGGAGATGGGTCTGTCCATGGGGTGTGTCCAGCAGTCCCTGCTGGAGGGGTAAGTATGGTTCCACCTGTTTAGGCAAGATGGAGCAGCTGGACACTCCCTGAGGGGTCGATTAGGAGGTCTCTCTCTCCCTTTCCTCTCTCCCTGCCTCTTTCCCTCCTCCCCATCCAGGGCGGCGCTGCTTGGCTGGGTGTAGGGGGTCTGGTGCACTTACCTGGCCCGGGGGTCCTCCGGGCGGTCTCGGGGTCCTATCAGGGGGTTGTACTGTTGTTTTTTCCCCTCGTTTGTTCCCCTCATTTTTTCCCTTAATTTTTTGCCTTCGTTAGCCGCCATGCAGGGGGAATGGTCGCAGCCATTTTCCCGGCGTTTTCGGGCGCTTTTGGGGGCCCCTCAGTCTGTGGCAGCTAGGAGGGTAGGCATTTTTTGTCTCTTGCCTTAGGTCTCGCGTGACAGGCGAGAGTGGGTCATACATGGCATCGTATGCTGGCGCTTCTTCCCCAGACACCCCTGTGATAGCAACCGGTTCCCGTGCACCTGCGGTGCCCATGGACGCTCTGTCGGCGGTCCTGGAATCATTTGCTTCCAGGGTGGAAGCGGCGTGCGGGCGCAAGGTGGGTAAAAAACGTCCCCTACCCCCCCACGGTGGTGCGGGATACCTTAAAGATGGAGGATACAGCTGGGGCATCTGCAGATGTGTCGGTCTCTTTTGGGTCCCACAAGCCGGTCCGCACTGCTAAGGTGTTTCCCTACCTAACTTGTTTTGATAAGTTTATTTACAAGGAGTGGGAATGCCCGCAGCGTGCCTTTTCAGTCCCGAGGTGAATGGCAGTGTTTTACCCCTTTGAGGAGAGTTTTCTGAAAAAATGGACATCTCCTCCGGTCATTGACCCCCCGGTATCTAGGTTAAATAAAGTGTCAACGATTCAGGTGGAAGGGTCCACCTCTTTCAAGGACCCTGCCAACAGAATGGTCGAGGCGGTTGCCCGGTCCATGTTCACGGTGGTGGAGTTGGCGCTTCAGCCGGTGTTAACCACGGCTCTGGTTTTCCAAACACTTACTGAATGGGCTAAGTTGTTGCACTGCGAGTTGGAGAAGGAACAGGTTTCTCCAGTCTGTGTGGAACTGGCAGACCAGTTGGTGCACGGCCCTAAGTATATTTGTGATGCGGCCCTGGATACGGCCCCTTTGCTTTCTAGAGCCTTGGTATCAGCAGTAATGTTGCGTCAGCTGATTTGGCTCAAGTGTTGGTCTGCGGACCAGACATCTAAGAAAGCGCTGGCAGAGTTGCCCTTCCAAGGTGGGAATCTGTTTGGCACCTCGCTGGATGACATTAAAAAATATGTTACTGTGGGAAAGAGTAGTTTGCTCCCACAGTCCAGAAAGGGTAAGGAGCCACACCGTAGGCAGGGGCCCTCTTTTTCCGCTCAGAAGCAGCTTTTTCGTCCACCCGTGTCGGCGAGTAAGCAGTCCCAGTCCAACAAGGGGCGCGCTGAGGGACAAAAGCATCCCTGGTATCGCAAGCCAAACAAGCCTGCCAGCAAATAAGCTTCTGCATGAAGGTTCGCCCCCGCCCGACTCTCGGGTGGGGGGTCGCCTTCAGGAGTTTGCAGACCGGTGGACTTCTCTTCTTTAAAACCAGTGGGTCTGCAAGCTAGTTTGGTCAGGCTACAAGATAGAGTTTCTTTCTTGTCCGCCAACCTTGATCTCCTTCCGGCTCGTTGGAAAGCCCTGTTTGGGGCAGTACAGGACTTACTACTGTGTGGGGTGATAATGCCTGTACCGACATCGGAAAGGTTTTCAGGGATTCTACTCCAATCTGTTTGTAATCCCAAAGAAGGAAGGGGTCTGTCTGGTCCTGGATCTCAAGGCCCTCAATTGTTTTGTGAAGGTTAGGAGGCTCAGGGTGGAATCGGTTCGTTCCTTGGTCGCTGCACTTCATCAGGGGATTTCCTGGCGTCTTTGGACATCAAGAACGCATACTTGCATGTCCCCATATGCCTCAGACACCAGAGGTTCCTGCGATTTGTGGTCGGGGACGAGCACTACTAATTTGTAGCTCTTCCTTTTGGCTTAGTTTTGGCACCAAGGGTCTTAACCAAGGTGCTGGCTCCGATTCTGGCATTGCTGAGACAATGAGGGATCGCAATCGTGGGTTACCTGGACGACCGCCTCCTGAGGGCAGCTTCTGCCTCAGAACTAAGGGAGGATGTGGCGATCACCAAGCAGACTCTTCAGGAGTTTGGCTGGGTGTTGAAACTCCAGAAGTCGGTGCTGCTGCTGACCCAGCACCTGGAGTACTTGGGGTTGATTCTGGACTCCTCAAAGGCGAGAGTCTTTCTTCCTTCAAGCAAGCTGCAGACTCTCCAATCCGAGGTGCGGATGCAAGTCCTGGGCCTCATGGTAACCACTTTTGAGGCGGTACCGAATGCTCAATTCCACACTCGGGTCTTGCAGAAAGAGATCCTGTCTAAATGGGACAAGTCTCCGACATCCCTGGATTGTCAAATCCGGGTGAACCAGCTAGCCAGGGCTTTGCTTCTCTGGTGGCTGAGGTCCCCAGCCCTTTGGTCCGGGAAATCGTTCCTTCCTCTTCATTGGATGGTGATCACGACCAACGCCATCCTGACTGGCTGGGGGGGTAATTTGGGGTATCCAGTCGGCCCAGGGTCGCTAGACACAAGAAGAATCCCACCTGCTGATCAATGTGCTGGAGCTGTGGGCAATCAGGCGGCGTCACTCCACATGGTCGCAGAGGCTGCAGGGTTGCCCGGTCAGGATCCAGTCGGACAATGCCACGGCAGTGGCGTATGTCAATCAGGGAGGGACAAGGAGCTCAGTGGCGGTGCTGGAGGTCTCCCACATCCTACAGTGGGCAGAGTTACGCGTGATAGCTCTGTCATCTGTGTACATTCCGGGCATAGAAAACTGGCAGGCGAACTACCTCAGTCGTCAGTTGCTGGACCAGGGGGAATGGTCACTGCATCCGGAAGTGTTTCGGCTCATTTGCCTATGGTGGGGAATGCCGGATGTGGATCTCCTGGACTCTCGGCCCAGTCGGAAGGAGCAGAGGTTTGTGGCCAGGTCAAAGGATCCCTGGGCGGACACGTCAGACTTGGTGGTCCCATGGGGGCATTATCGGCTAATTTATGTCTTTCCCCCTCTCAGGCTCCTCCCTCGTCTGCTGCGCAGAGTGGAGGCCGAGGGGATTATGGTGATTCTGATTGCTCCAGACTGGCCTTGACGTCCTTGGTACGCCGACATAGTACGAATGGTGGCAGATGTTCCTTGGTGGCTGCCGGTGCAGGAGGACCTTCTGTCTCAAGGTCCGATTCTCCACCCTACTTTACCATCGCTGGCTTTAACGCCATGGCTGTTGAAAGCCAGGTGCTGAGGGACCGAGGGCTATTGGCTTCGGTAATTTCCACTATGCTAAGGGCGCGAAAGTCTTCTTCCCGGAAGATTTATCATTGCACCTGGAAGGCCTACATCTCCCTGTGTGAGGAGATGGGGTGGCATCCGCGTTCATATTTGGTTTCCAGGATCCTGCTGTTTCTGCAGTGAGGAGTGGATCAAAAGCTTGCAATAAGCACCATTAAGGGGCAGATATCAGCGTTGTCTGTCTTTTTTCAGCGGCCCTTGGAGACTCACTCATTGGTGCGTACATTTGTGCAGGGGGGTTCGGCATGTGGCTCCTCCGGTACGCCCGCTGCTGCCCCCGTGGGATCTGAATCTGGTACTCTCGGTGCTTCAGAAACCGCTGTTTGAAAACATTAGGGAGATTCCTTTATTGACGCTCTCTCAGAAAGTAGTCTTTCTAGTGGATATTACATCTGCAAGGAGGGTTTCTGAGTTGGCGGCCTTGTCATGGAAGTCTCCCTATTTGATCCTCCACAAAAGACGGTGTTGATAATTCCTTTATTAACCACTTCAATACAGGGCACTTATACACCTTCCTGCCCAGACCAATTTTCAGCTGTCGCAGTTTGAATGACAATTGCGCAGTCATCAATCACTGTACCCAAGCTAAATTTTTATCATTTTGTTCCCACAAATAGAGCTTTCTTTTGGTGGTATTTAATCACCTCTGTGGTTTTTATTTTTTGCTAAACAAATAAAAAAAGACTGAAAATTTTGAAAAAAATAAAAGTTTTGCTTTGTGTTTCTGTTAAAAAATTTTGTAAATAAGTAAGTTTTCTCTTTCACTGATGGGCACTGATAAGGCAGCACTGACAGGCACTGACAGGCACTGACGATGGGCACTAATATGCGGCACTGATGGGCACTGGTAGGCGGCACTGATGGGTGGCACTGATATGCAGCCCTGATGGGCATTGATAGGCGGTACTGATGGGCACTCATGGGTGGCACTGGGTGGCACTGGTGGGCACTGATTGGCACTGATAGGCGACACTGATGGGCACTGAAAGGCTGCAAATATGGGTTCTTATGGGTGACCCTGATGGGCACTGATAGACGGCACTGTTGGGCACTGATGGGCACTGATACGTTGCACTGATAGGCACTGATACGCGGCACTGATACGCGGCACTGATACGCGGCACTGATAGGAATCCCTGGTGGCACTGGCAATGGTAGGCATTGTGAGTGGGCACTGATTGGAAGCTGCCTGGGCATTGATTGGCAGCTGCCTGGGCACAGATTAGTATTTCCCTAGGAGTCTAGGGGGCATACCTGGTGGTCCAGTGTTGATGGCTTCCCTGGTGGTCCTGGGCGGCTTCCCTGGTGGTACTGGGCGGCTTCCCTGGTGGTTCTGGGTGGGATCTGAGGGGGGCTGTGCTGATAAACAATCAGCACAGACCCCCCCTGTCAGAGAAGCAGCAGATCGGCTCTTCTCTACTCACGTCTGTCAGACGCGAGTGAGGAAAAGCCGATCACCGGCTCTTCCTATTCACATCGTGATCAGCCCTGATTGGACACGGCTTATCACATGGTAAAGAGTCTCCATCAGAGACTCTTTACTTAGATCGGTGTTGCGGGGTGTCAGACTGACACCCCGCAACAACGATCGCCGCAATGCACGCCCCCGGGGGCGCGCAGCGGCTCAGTATCCTGAGGACATCATATGACGCCCAGTCAGGGTATTGAAACCACTTTGCTGCCATCATTCTCCTATATGGCGGGCGGCAAGTGGTTAAAGAAAAAAAAAGTGCCTTGCAATGTCCATCCATCGCTGCAGGACGGACCTGAAAAATAGAAAAAAAAACACAAATGCTCTGCCTCCATTGAAAGTGTCCCACTGACTGCTGTCTTTTCTCTGTGACAGCTGTTATATAGGCAAGGGCGGGGCCACCCGGTGATGTAACCGAGTGACCCTACCCCTTCTGACATCATGTGCCATCAGAGGAGGGGGGGTCATCGGGTTACGTCAGCGGATGGCCCTGCCCTTGCCTATATAACAGCTGTCACAGCGAAAAGACAACAGTCGGTGGGACGCCTCCTATGGAGGCAGAGTATTTTTTTTTTTTTGTATTTCTCAGATCCGTTGGGCATTCACATAGGGGGCTGGGATCTAGGGGTCCCCTTGTTAAAGGGGGCTTCCAGATTTTGATAAGCCCTCCGCCCGAAAGACCCCCACAGCCACCAGGCAATGGTTGTTGGGAATGAGGCCCTTGTCCCCATCAACATGGGGACAAGGTGCTTTGGGGGGGACCCCAAAGCACCCTCCCCATGTTGAGGGCATGTGGCCTGGTATGGTCCGAGGGGGTGCTCGCACGTCCCCCCTATCCTGTCCTTCAGGCTGCATGCTCGGATAAGGGTCTGGTATGGATTTTGGGGGGACCCCACGCCAATTTTTTTTATTTTGGCATGGAGCTCCCCTTAAAATCCATACCAGATCTAAAGGGCCTGGTATGGATTTTGGGGGGAGGACCCCATGCTGGTTTTTTTTTTATTTTGGCATGGAGGTCCTCTTAATATCGGTCCAAGACCTGAAGGGAACCAAATTTTTTCCTTGATTTTTATCTATATTGCTGGGAGCCAGCAATACATTACAGCAATTTTAAGTGACATTTTTTTCTTTAGAAATGTCATTTTTCTGCGGCACTGTAAAAAACACATCAGACAGATGCGCCACTTTACAGGCAGACTAAGGGGACCCCCAGGCACGATATTTAAAGGAATATTTCATTTGTATTGTTTCATGTTATAGATTATTAAAATCACTGCTCCTGAAAAAACGATTGTTTTAAAAACTTTTTTTTCCATTGATACATGTCCCCTAGGGCAGTGCCTGGGTCCCCATACACTTTTTATGGCAATAACTTGCATATAACCCTTTAAAATCAGCACTTTTGATTTTTTATGTTCCTGTCCCATAGGGTTAATTGGGTTTGCATGTTCGCACAAATTTTTTGCCCGTTCGCAGGTTCTGGTGAGGGGGTGTTCAGCCCATCCCTAATTGATTGTGTCAAAAGTGTTAGGTGTCCGATTTGTCCGCCGCAATGTTGCAGTCCCGCTAAAAATTGCTGATTGCCGCCATTACAAGTAAAAAACAAAAAAAAAACAAAAAGTCCATAAATCTATCCCATAGTTTGTAGACACTATAACTCTTGCGCAAACCAATCAATATTCGCTTATTGGGATTTTTTTACCAAAAATATGTAGCAGAATACATATTGGCCTAAATTGATGAAGACATTAATTTAAAAAAAAAATTATTGGATATGTTTTATAGCAGACAGTAAAAAATATTGTTTTTTTTTTTTCAAAATTGTCAGTCCTTTTTTGTATATAGCGCAAAAAATATAAACCACAGAGGTGATCAAATACCACCGAAAGAAAGCTCTATTTGTGGGGAAAAAAGGACATCAATTTTATTTGGGTACAGTGTCGCATGACCGCGTAATTGTCAGTTAAAACAACTCAGTGTAGTATCGAAAAATGGCCTGGTCAGGAAGGGGGGGCGGTGAACTCTCTGGAGCTGAAGTGGTTACATGTGGTTACATTTTTAAAGTATAATCTTTGTTTTCTCTTTTAGCTCTAGCAATTACCCTTATGCCCCGTACACACGATTGGACATTGATTGGACATTCCGACAACAAAATCCATGGATTTTTTCCGACGGATGTTGGCTCAAACTTGTTTTGCGTACACATGGTTGCACAAAGTTGTCGGAATTTCCAGTCGCCAAGAATGCGGTGACGTACACCACGTATGGCGAGACTAGAAAAGGTCAGTTCAGAACCAAGCGCGGCACCCTTTGGGCTCCTTTTGCTAATCTCGTGTTAGTAAAAGTTTGGTGAGAGACGATTCGTGCTTTTTCAGACTCGTGGTTTTCAGATCGTTTTCTGCTGTTCAGTTTGTGCCTGTGGGTTTGTATCTGCTCTTCAGTGCGTGCAGCAAGTGACGTGTGACTTTGTCAATGTGTTCTAGTTCGTTCGTTACTGTTTTTCAGGTCGCTCTTCACAGGCCTTGCTGTTCTTCAATGCTTTCTGTTACTTCGTTCTGAGCAGCCGACCGTTTTCTAGCCATGTTGCGTATACGTACTCCTCGTAGAGTTCATGCTGTGCAGGGGCTTGGTGTTGGGGTCCTGACCTTGACACAAGTCCAGTCCATGAACAGGGTGGGGAGGAGTTCATGGACCAAGAATTGGTTGCTTCAGCGTGACCAGTTCTATTACATGTCTTTGCTCCGTGAGATCCGTGAGAATAATCCTGATGATTTCAGGAACTTTCTCCGGATGACGGACCCCGTATTTCACCATTTGTTGGCTTTGCTGACCCTTTATATTAGTAGGCAGGATACCTAGTAGATATTATATTAGTAGGCAGGATACCTGAATGAGGCAAGCCATCACGCTCGTCGCCACCCTGCGGTACTTGACGATGGGGAGAAGTCTGCAGAACTTGAAGTTCTCGACAGGCATCTCCCCCCAGGCTCTGGGGATCATTATCCCAGAGACCTGTTCTGCCATCATTCAGGTCCTGCAGAAGGAGTATATTAAGGTAAGATGTATCCTTTAATCTCACATGTTATTGTATTTAATGTTTGATAATATATTGTATTTCTTTCCTCATTCCCTAATTACCATGATTGTATTATGCTGTGAATGTCCCCTTTGTCCTCATGGATGCTGGATTTTTATGTAATTTTTTTTGTCCTTCATACATATTTGCCTTCACTTACCTCCCCAGCATGGTCTCCTGGCCCTATAGTCACCTCATGTAGTCACTTAACAATGTATTTTATCAGCTCCATAGTAGTGCTTTACCCCAAACACCCCTAAAATGTTTTTAAATTTGATTTGTGCTTTAAATTCAGGCAGGGTGCCAGAGGCTTTTTTTTGGGTCCCCAAATCATTTGGAACCCTCCCTCCCCCCAACTGCTAAGTCAGCTGATACCAATTCTCCATCTATCCTCAATCATCTATCTGCTGACTTTGCCAAAACCATACACACTATAGCCATTTCTTTTGTGGTCAGATTGATGGATGAATTCCCCAAAGCATGTAGCGCAAGGGCCTGCCTGTATACTTTCAAATGGTACTGTTAAAAGTTTTGGTATACTATTATTATCTTGATAGGTAATAGCAGAATGTCCAAATGTGCTCAAATGTGTACAATGTGTATTTATATCTTTGTATTATGACACTTCTTACCTGTGCAGTGGGCTGCCAATAGTGTAACTAAGGAGGGGCTGACCAAAGTAATACCCATTATTTAGGCATTCATCTCTCAATGAAGTGGAGAGGGTTACCTGTCCAAGAGTCCCCCCCCCCCATAATGTTAGAAATGGCCATTAGAGGGGGTGGGGGAGCGGGAATCTGATAGGTGTACCTTATACTTTGGTCTTTAAAAACTCCCTCAAATAAATATTATCTTGATGTTGGACAAGAATGTTTGTGTCTAATCTGCTTTCCCTGTTTATGTGCAAAATGACTAATTTTTTTTTCTTGTTTGACTCCACAGTTTCCTTCCACGCCACAGGAATGGCAGACTGTGGCCTCCCACTTTGCCCAGTGGTGGGACTTTCCTAACTGCGGAGGGGCAATTGATGGGAAACACGTCCACATCGTCCCACCACCCAACTCGGAGTCATACTATTTCAAATATAAGGGGTTCAATAGTATTGTGATGTTGGCAGTGGTGTCGGCTACTTACAAGTTCCTGTATGTGGATGTGGGGAAGAATGGCCGGATGTCCGATGGTGGAGTCATCACCCAGATGGAGTTCTGCAGGCATCTCCAGAATGGCAGCTTGGACTTGCCTCCTCCAGAAGACAATGTGGAAGGACTCCCATTCGTCTTCATTGTGGATGAAGCATTTGCGCTGGGGGACCATCTTATGCGGCCATTCCCGATGAGGACCCTCATCCCGGACCAGAGGGTTTTTAATTACCGGCTGGCCAGAGCCAGAAGAGTGGTGGAGAACACGTTTGGAATCATGGCCAGCCGGTTCTGCCTATTTCTTACACCCATACACATGGCGGAGTATAAACTGAATCTTATCATCCTGGCGTGCTGTGTTCTACACAACTTTTTACGGAAACATTCTGCCAACTATACTGGCTCAGTTGGGCCTGAGGCTGGAATTCAAAATGAACCAACCCTGACGGCGCTTGAAAGTGGCCATCCTGGCTTGCCCCCCTTGAGTGCCGTAATGTCTGTCTAAGATACCTTGAATACTTTGCGGGTAGGGGGGCTATCAATATGCCAGACAACGTCTGAAACCTTTTTCAAATAAAAAAAAAAAATACCTACTAAAATCTTTGGTGACATTTACTGCTTGTGTTTCTTTTAGCTGACCCTGACAGAAATGTGGTGAGTCCTGAAAATGGCATGATTGTGTAACATTACAAAGCATTGTTGGGTGTTATTTACTAAAGGCAAAGACACTTTGCACTACAAGTGCAGTTGAAACTGCACTTGTAGTGCAAAGTGGATTTTCCCTTAGGAAATAACCCCCATTGTCAGTGAAAACACCAATTAGAGCACAACAAAAGTGTTGGAGCATTGAAACAATAATCCGCACATTCTTGATTAACAATCTTTTTAATACAACACAATCACATGTGCATTTAGAAAAGGTTTTTAAAGCAAACCAACATTTTTGTTGTATAACAATTTTTGGGGTCACATTAGAAAAAGTAGAAATGTCCATTTAAGATAAAACAGGCATGTTTAAAACCAACAAGAAAGACACAAATCTTGAACTTACAAAGTTCACATTTGGTAGAACTTGAAGGCAATATCAGACATGAGTATTTACAAACTGTGTTTGATATTGCGTTCAGATGGGGTGAAGTCACCCCTAGAAAAGCCAAATTTTGAAGATGCACACCAATTGCCGAATGTCAACATGTGCTAGCTGCCATCACGGGGGATCAAGGGATGTGTTTTGTGGGTGCAACCCCTTCCTCACAGCTACTTTATTATTGAGGAAGGGATTGCACCCCTAAAACGCGTCCATTGATCTCCCGTGATGGCAGATAGCACATGTTGACACACTGTGTGCCTCTTCAAAATTTGGCTTTTCTCAAATATGTCAAAAAATGCTAAACATTTTTAGGTCACAAAAAGCCCCCCAAAAAATAGGGATTTCGAGGGGTTTTAAACTCTCCCTAAAACACCAATGATGTTCTTCATTTTTTGTTGAACAGCATTGATGTTTTTCAGGATGTTTTCCAAGTCCCTATTACACCCCATGATCTCCCCAATCAGGATCTGTGCACTTTCAGAGGTGAAATGCCCTGGATCCACAACATCACGATCACCTAAAAAGAAACAAAAACACACCATGTATTATAAATATGCCGGCATCCATCTCTTACCTGAGCCTGTGGTCACAGACACTCACCTGTTGTGGTGACAATTTCCACCACGTCTTCCTCCTCCTGCTCTGCTTGGCTTGGGTGGATTTCCCCTTCTTCCAGAGGTAGGGGGTCTGTGGTCTCCTCGGATGAGGGGTGTCCTTCGAGTCCTTCGAGTCTTCGAGGTATACTTAGCACACAGATATTTCATGGCAGAAATAGGAATATGAAGCATTGCTTGGAAGTGGGGTACAGTTGTTTATTTTGGCAAGTTCCAAGATGTAGGATTTTTAGTGTCCTTTGTCAAGCTTCAATACTTTAGGTGTTTTGTACAAGCTTCACAGATGGAGACACCCCTATAGTACACACTGGAGCACCTGTGTGGGACCCCCTAATAAAAAGGGTGTTCTTGTGTCCCACAGAAAAGATATGAAAACTGCTGCTGAGTGTCCTCTCCTTACACAGAATCTAGTTTGCATTTCATTCTAGTTACAAACCCATCTACACAACCAAATTATTTGCAGACAAGTAGGCCATAAAAAATGTGAGCAAATGCATATAGCCAAAACAATGGTGTTTTCTAGGCCGAACTAACAATGTTTGATACGAACGAATAATGTGCCCATGAACATGAAAGTTGCCATTTTAAACTGGATAACAGTTAAGAAAAGCACATGGAGCAGCACGAACGTAATAAACATAAAGAATAGGAACACAGCACAACTACTTACTTTTTTGCAGCACTCTTCGGATCTTTCGGTACTGCTTGTGCTCTCTTAATTTGAGGTCCGACCACCGCTTCCTGAGCTGATCTTTCGATCGTCGTACCCCGAAATTCCGGTGTAGACTCTTGACCACTTTCGCCATTATCTTGGCCTTTCTGACATTGGGGTTGGGGTAAGGTCCATACTTCCCATCATAGTCGGCCCTCTTCAGGATGTCGACCATCTCCAACATCTCCCCAAAGGATATATTTGAGACCTTAAATCGTCTCCTTCTGGATCGGGACGTTTCAGGCTCCGGGCTTTTCTCCTCCTCCCCCTCGTTGCTGTAATTAACAGACACCTGCTCTGACTCCGCCATGTGCTCTTCCCCCACTGCGCCAAACAAGAAGGGGTGGGGAATAGACTAGAAAGAACGTCAGGGGCGGGCGGAGTTTCACGCATGCGCAGGGTCCATAAAGCGTAACACACATGCGTAGTACGTACGATCTGTGAGCGGAGGAAGGAGTAACGGAGGCACCGATCGTGATTGCGAAGGTAAGATTTAACATTGGGCCTATACTGCTTCTAGATTGAGGCCTGTATTTGCACAAGTTTAGAAGACTTTAGGCTGACATTAGGGTTTGTCTTGTGTTGTGTCTTGCAGTGAAAATGGATATCTTGAAAGATAAGGACTTTATGCCAATCTTCATTGATATGTTCAGGGAGCTGCCCTGTCTATGGCAGATAAACCACCCTGATTATAAGAACCAAACAAAGAGGAAGGCAGCGCTGGATAATTTGTTGTAATTTGTGAAAACGGTGATCCCCACGGCAGACATCACCTATTTGAAGATCCTAATTGGTGGCCTGAGGAACACTTATCTAAGGGAGCACAAGAAGGTCCAGGATTCCCTGAGATCAGGAGCTGCAGATGACATTTATGTCACCAGGCTGTGGTACTATGACAGGCTGCATTTTCTGGCAGGTCAGACTGATCCCAGGCCAGCACTCTCCACTCTTCCTTCCACGCTTCCTTCCCCCCCAGCTGAGGCTTCTGACGCCCAACCTGGGCCTTCCAGGCAGCAACATGTGGAGGAGCCCAGCTTGAGCCAGGTATAGCATTCTTCTAAATATTTCTGGTTGTCCAATCAATGATGTTAAATATATGTTAGTTAGGATTGCTAATTTATGATTGTGATTGATGAAGCAAAAACTAAAACCATGTCCCTTTTTCATACACAGGGAAGTCTCAGCCAAGAGGTGGCCGGGCCAAGCAGGCTGCCCGATACCCAGGTCCCTACCCTCCACCTTCAAAGAAAAAGTGGCAGGAAGAGGAGTAACCTGGAGGAGGCTGCCATATGCCTCTTTTGGAAGGCTACAGAGGCCCTAAGAACCCCCCACACTGTGGAGGAGGACTTTGCTGGCCTAACTGCCTGCAAAATGATGCAGATGGTGAAGGGCTAACGACTCCTGTGTGAGTTCTTAATTTTGGAAGCTCTCAATAAGGGGTTGAGGGGCCAAATAACATGTGCTACCCACATTTGTGACCTCACACATAGTCCTCCTCCTCCTCCAGGTCCTCCTCCTCCTCCTCCAGGTCCTACTCCTCCTCCTCCTCCTCCTCCTCCAGGTCCTACTCCTCTTCCTGCCACATCTCCAACACCAGAGCCACAGCCGGGAAGGAAGCGTGGAAGGAAGACCAGAGAGTGATGGCCCTGGGTTCAGTCTGGTCTGGCAAAAGATGCAGCCTCTTGTAGTACCACAGCCTGGGGACACAGATGTCATCTGCTGCTTTCAGGATCTCTGGGACTTCTGGACCAGACTGCACTCCCTTAGATATGGACTCCTCAGGCCACCAATTTTGCTGTAAAATAATTGTGTGCCCTGGGGGTCCAAGGCTTCACCAATTTATGATGTTTATCCAGCGTTGCCTCCCTTTTTGTTTAATAAAGGAATTTTTGGTTCAATTATACTAGCCTATGTGTGTTTTCCTTCAAAAAGGACAGTTTGTGAGGATTCAGGTACATTTACAAAATATAATGTGAAATTAACAAGGGACACCAACACCAAGCAACCTTCTTGAGATTAAATAATACAAGATAATAATGGTGTTGTGGTAACTTGACACACAAAACACACATACAAATATTATGGAGTAAAACCAATAAAAAAAACAAAACAAAACATCAGCCTTGAAAAAAATACAAAACCCCCCCAAAAAATACAAAAAACAAATTTGGTCAGATGTGACAAATCAAAATATATTGAGGCAATCACAATAAATAATAAAGAAAGAAGGTTGTGAGAAGTCTGTGTGAATATGAGCAGCAAAACTACTTCATTCTTCTCACATTATAAAGAAGAAGAGAGTGCGCTGTATTGAACCATTTTTTACATTGCAGCGTGACGAAAGTGCTCTATCCATTCCGAACGCTAATTTTACCAGACCGAGCTGTTCCATCTTGGAATTTCTTCTGAGCATGCGTGGCACTTTGTGCGTCGGAATTGGCCACACACGGTCGGAATTGACGCGATCGGATTTTGTTGTCGGAAAATTTTATAGCCTGCTCTCAAACTTTGTGTGTTGGAAAATCCGATGGAAAATGTCCGATGGAGCCCACACACGGTCGGAATTTCCGACAACAAGCTCCGATCGCACATTTTCCATCGGAAAATCCGACCGTGTGTACGGGGCATTAGAGTTACCTGGTGATCCAGATACTTGAATTCTTAGAGGACCTCCTGTTGTAGGGTGACAAAGATAACCAAGTGGTTTTCAATGTTGCAGTGGCATTGTCACCCATTTTGTGCACACTTCTGCGCAGGGCTATTGGCAGCTGTGTTCTGTATGTTCTGTAAGTATAACCATGATCAGCACATGTCACTGATATACATTCCTCTTGTATATTGTGCCAGGCTCAAGTGACAGCACCTTTGGAAGGGCACAGGCACCTGGGAGCTTAGACCTGGGATCCAACAGGGACATCACTGACAATGACGAGCCGCTGAGTGCCTAATCCACCTTCAGCCGTAGTTGTTGATAATACAGAGGCAACAGAGGCAGTCACACTGTAAAAATCCTCATGCAAGGGTATTTGGGTTTGAATATTGCAACATTTGAAACACAGTCTGACTGATATATGTATAAAGTACTTTACCAATTGTTTCTCATTTTTGCTCAGAGCAGTGTACATTTTGACAGATGTAAAATGTAAAGGCAAAGTTCACCTAATAAATGCACATGATTTTGAATGGGAAAAAAAAAATAGCATTTTTTTTTTTTTTTTACAGGACCCTGCAGAACATTGCACCTGCAATCAGTGGATCGTGGGTGCAATGTCAGGCTCCTGCACTGTATACCTCCAGCTTTGTTCCAGTACCTCTGTGTGGGATTTCAGTTACAAAGCTAGAGGAAGACTGCATGAACTATGAGCATGCTGATTAGTGCACTCAAAGTTCATTGAAATGACAAGTCTGGGGTGGGAGATGGGACTTGTAGTTTTGTTATTCACAGATCCGCCTGCACAGCTGCACCCTTTTTAAAAAGTGACAGCGGGTGCGGGTAGAGGACCCCCTGCCCTCAGTCACAGAGGGTGATGAGGGTGAGGGAATGAGGGTGGTTTATTTATCAGTAGCTCTACGCTACCACTCAAATACTAAAGATAAATTAAATATCCAAATAAAACAAAACCAACTATGGACGTTGCAGCATAATCACAGATATGTGTTCCCACACCAAACAAAGTATAGCAAAATGAATAAGTGCAGCATAACCTCTTAACAATTTATGTAATACATGTGTAAATTTATATATGCATGTGAAACAAAAACTTGTCTACCTGTGCTTGATGATGTCACGTGGCCATGCCCCATCACCCAATGTGACGTGACCATGTAATGTCATCACGCACAGGTCAAACAGGAAGAGCGATATACACACAAGTAATCACTGCTGATGTTGTAGGCAAGGAGGCAAGGAGGCAATTCATGTTTTAAAAAGGCAATAACCCAATGTGCAAAGGTTTATGTTTCACTATATCTGTGAGTGTCATTCTAGTATTATTTTTAATAATGTTATTGATTATTAAAGTGGTTGTAACCCTAAAGAAAAAAAAGAGATATCCTATCTTGTTCCCTTATAGCAGATTAAACAGCACAGTGCTTCTAAGATGTAAAATACCTGGCTGATCCTGCCAGTTCCTGTGTCCCCCTCTGTGTGCTGACCCTGATAATCATGGCTGCTGAGCCCTGATTACCATGGTCAGTTTACGTGCCTCCGTCATCCACAGCTCCCCCCTCGCCTGTCAGCTCCTTGTGTCGGTGTCTCCGCCCCCTCTTGCCACTCTTAGTAGAAAAGCAAACTTTAAAAAATGTCACTGCCAGCCCCTCTCTTGTATACAGCCATAATGCACAGTGTAAGTGTTTTATGGCTGGATACAAGGGAGGGGCTGGCAGTGACAATAAAGTGATTGTAAAGTCTAATTTTTTTTCATTAAAATAATAAACATGTCATACTACCCTCTTTTCGGGTCCCTGGCTGGAACTCTTGGCCCCTCCCTTCTGCTGAGTGCCCCCACAGCAAGCAGCTTGCTATGGGGGCACCCAAGCAGAGCTGCAGCTCTGTGCATCCATTCAGACACAGAGCTGCGGCCCGGCCCTGGCTCCTCACTCTCCTGATTGGCTGAGTTTGATTAACAGCAACGGGAACCAATAATGCGGCTGCTGTGTCTCAGCCAATCGGGAGGGAGAGTCTTGGACGGTAGAGGGATTTCGCGGACATCGCAAGATATGGGCTCAGGTAAGTATTAGGGGGGCTGGCCGGGGGGGGCTGCTGCACACAGAAGGTTTTTTGCATAGAATGCATTAAGATAAAAAAACCCTTCTGCCTTTATAGCCCCTTTAATGTTTAAGTTTACACTTAAATATGCTGCAACACCCTAACTAGGGGGGTAACATATAACATGTTACTAAAGGTGGACTTATCCTTGAATGTGCAATGTTTTAGTTGGAATTTTTTTTTGGTATATTTACATTTTACATATATGTAATATTTTAAAGGATAGTACCCATCAAAGTTGTTTTTTTTTGAGCTGCTACCATTGGGGAATCATTATAGAAGCATTAGGGGTCATACTAATAGCTTGAAAAATATTTTTTTCCTTGGAGCTATTCAATTCAGTAAGTTAAATTGTTAGGATAAGGTGATGTAAGTTATTTTAGGTGTGTATTGTTTTTATATTTATGTATGTTTTTTATATATATGTTAGTTTTTGAATGTTGAAGTGTTTGTGTTATGTTCTGTGTAGGCCTGAATTTCAATATATGATCTGTGACTGTATAATTACAATCCTTTTGAAACCTCAAATCCTTTATACACTTGATTATTTACACTACAGAAGAAGCTATAAACAAACAACAACCTTTTATACTATTTTTGATTTTTGTCCTTCTTTATTCTTCTTTACTTACTTTTAGATACAGGTAAAAAACTGACCTCATGGGTGTTCTAACTTGTGCAACATGTCTCGCAAAAGCAGAACAAAGAGAGACCGCCACTGATCCTGTTTATTGCACTGCTGAACCTCTCCTAACTCAGAGAGACCTTAATAAGATGGAATTTTAAACAGCAACAACTCAGTGTTTCCTGAATGACCCGATAGTAGACCCATTAGAAAAAGCCATTGAGTTAATTAGCATATAGATTTTTCCATAGAAAACTAATTTTCAAAATGATTAACACTTGAGTCTTTTGACCGCAAATCTATTGACTTTTCAACTCTTTTCACTTTTTCCTTTTTTTTTTGCTTAATTTTGATTTTTTTCCAAAATTTGTGGCTCTGGTCCTAGGTGCCGTTTGTTACAAGTTTTGAAGTTTGTCAACTTGTTTTCTGATTTCTGCTTGAAGGCACTTTATTTGCATTGCAAAACTGAAGTCCATAATATTCAAAGTGTCTCTGCAGCCTTGAAATATTGTGTATAGTATACATAGCCTATGCATATTACTAGAACAGTCCATTCAGGGCAAGTAGCTGTTTTGCAGGCTAATTAGTTGAATAATGACACTTGGATTTACCTGCTTCCTTACCACATAACTAACATTTCAGTATAATCAGCACAGAGGTCAGAAAAGGGAATGCAGCAGTGCCATTTCTGATGAGAAAGTAAATAAGATGAAGCATTTTAAATCTCAGATGTAATTCATAGGTCCACTGAAAGTCTTCACCACAGCTACTTAAAAGTCCAATTCTTGAGGCCGTTTTTCTAGAAGGACACCATAAAAAACAGCAATGTTAACACAGCCAATTAAAATAGAGAAAAGTTTGACTACTGTAGCAATCAAAGGACTTAAACTTGTACAGAATAAGCTGGAAGGACAAAATGTTAACTTAAAAATATAGCAGATACTACGTACCTAATCATGAGCTGGAGTAAACTATTATAACGGTAACGTGTTTTGTTTTATTATTTATTTTTTTTGAAAGGTCATTTCATGGTAATCATTTTAATCAGCTTATATATAGGCCAATTATTCTGACAAAGTAAGCCATTTGAGAAATAATATGCAGATAATAGTCCTCTGTTTAGTAAAACACCATCTCTGGATGACAATTGATAAATATATAACAGCTTACCACTACATGCGTAGACTTGTGTTGTAGCAGTTGTCCAGTTGCAGTCAATCAGAAACAGAAATACAGAGAAAGTACACTTTACAAAATCTACAAAGTCCTAATGAAAATGATGATGTTCTGGCCTACACTAATAATACCACTGTGAGAAAAAAAAATATTTTTCTGGAAGTGTCTCAAGCAATCTGACACTTAAGGGTCCATTTATAATGGAGAGTGAATATTGTTATGTTAAGAATGCCTAGTGAGTAAGGATGAGCTCAGGTGTGTTCGCAACCTGCACATGCAGAGCCCGCCAGGAAGTCGGCACTGCACAGCGCTAATCACAGGCAGTGAGACATTTTCCATTTTCCCGTGATTAGCGCTGTGCAGTGCTGACTTCCTCGCGGGCTCTGCACATGCAGGCTGTGAACACGCCTTAGTTCATCCTTACTAGTGAGAGAGTGTACTGTTAGACAGCGCCTTCTTTCTTATAGAGAGACTACATTGCTATATAAGAAATTGCACTATTAGAAAGTGGTTTCACTATAATGGATAGGTATTGCTATAAGGCAGATTGAAGGTAGGACAGACTGAAGTAGGACAGGTTTCATGGAAAAAACAGGATCTGGAGTCTCTATCTGCCTTTTGCTTTAAATTAGTAAGTATACATGTATTGCAATTTTCATTCATTATATTATCTTATTTACTTCATATTCATAACACACGATCATCGATGGACATCTGGAACAGCTCTTGTGGCCTCTGTACCAGCTCCAATCTCTGCAATCAAATCCAGTTCTCAACACCTTGAGATGTAAAAATGAAGGTGATATTTTGAAGGCAATGCTCGGCTTAACACATAATCTTTTTTTCTTAAGAAGGGGTGAACTTTGAAACACTTCAGCAAGCAAAGGCAATATTAGTTAATGGCTTGAGATATTGTAGCGTTTAAATATTCAGCTTGGTGTAGTAGAAATGTATTTCAGCTGGCTTCTCCAGCTCCGATATAACTACTGATTCCCCTCTCCTCTTGGCTTGCTGGAATAAGTGAATAATTGGCCGAGATAGGGGGACGTTTATCAGGGAGAGTCCTAATCTGAGTAGAGACATGAGGGTGATGGAAGAGTAATGGTTGGAAAACGTAACAGATAAGAGGCTGAGGGCTGGATTTCTAGAATGTAGACGCTTGTAATGCGGAAAAAAAGTAGGTTTGTAACTGGTAGTAGGAAAAAGGTGATACTATGTATCTATTGCTAGATGTGTGTTAACCACTTGGGTGCCTGCATGCTACTGCAAGAGGTCACATGCTAGTGAAGTTAAAATGTCCATATGCTACAGATGAGAAAACTGATATATTCACATTTGAAAAGAATATAGAGAATATGGGGTTATTCAACAAAAAAAAAATCACAAAGAGCAAAATATTGTAACCCACAGCAGAAATTTCTTCTTGAACTGAAATTAGTGAAAGATGAATTAGAATGGTTTGCTATAACGTACAGTAACTGATTGAATAAGTCTGATTAAAGTTTGCCCCATTATTATTTTGTGACTTTGCATCTGTAATTCCTGCTTTTGCACCTGCTTCTTGTCCCTGCACATTCTCAATTCTACCATCATTTGAATGGAACTAGAAGCTGCAGTATAAGTCTTTGGGGTTGCTGCTACAGCAACGAATTCTATTTAAATGATGGGAAGGGACCGGTATTGCTATGCAGCACCAGTTTTTAGAGAACTGGATCTCAGGAAAAACAGTACACAAGTACATGTAATTAACACATGACAGTTACAGATTAAGAAGTCTCCTTTAAACATATTAGATAGTTTTGAGTGTATATGCCTTTAAAGAATTTAAATCCAGCCTTGAGAGCCCCAAAAACTGGGTCATACTGAGTGTTCCAGTATGAAAATTCCAATGTCTCCTGGGGAGCTAACCTGTACCCTTGCAAACTTACTTTTGGCCCTTCAACCATTGGAAGTAGGTGGTTCAGCTTTTAGTTTCTAAATGAAGTGCCCTAATTTGCATATTAAAACTTACTGGATTTTAAATTTAATATAAGTGTAGCAAGGTCCCAGGCCTCCTTTGTTCTTATGAGAACCTCCAGGGCCAGAGATAGCTGACATCCTTCTGTATGTGGTGGGTTGTGAGGCATGGTGGGTGCAAAGTAGTTAAGTTATTGAGCGCCAGACACTTTCTGAATGCAAAAGAAAGTTTATTTCTCTTAACAATCTTTTTTTTGGGGAGAGAGTGTTAGGGCCAGAACACCCTTAGGTATTTTCAAGATTGATTGGCAGACTCTGAGACTTCAATAGGAGGACAGCCATGCAGGGAAAGGCATCCAGCAAGATGCCACATCTACATGTGTAGGAATGCTGTCTCCTATGGCAACAGTCTTTAACAGTTCCAAACACAAGGCTTAACAGTACCTTCACTTTCACTACAATCACTCCTTGTAGTTCTCCAATACACTGAACTCCTGGTCTCTCACTAGACCCACTGATTCACTGTCACTGTATCCCTTGAGCTGCTTCAATCTTCACGGTGGTATCTTCCTCAAGTGTCACCCCCGCTTCTCTGCTAGGTCCCTAGCTTGGCACTCTAGATACCTCTCAAGCTTCACCCCACTGGCCTGCTCGGTCCCTGGCTTGACGCACAAGGCTGCTCTGCAAGCATCACCTCCGCTGGCTGGGTCCCTGGCTTGATTCCTACTGAAGTTTCCAAATTTTTCTCTGTCCCCGCTTGGTGAGAATATTACTCCGGTACTTGCTTCAGTTACTCACTGTGGTCCCTGGTAATAAAGTGGATAGTTCCTTACTGGCGACAGCTTCCCCTCTACCCCCGACCACGACAGGTTCCCCAGATGACAGAACCGTCACTTTTGGTTGGACTGCAAGCCGCAGTCCCAACCCAGAGCTGCTCTCTTGCTTCTGGATAGGCCCCCAGACAGCCTAGCAGCCAGATGTGCCTGGGATAGGCCCAATCTCTGGCCTAGCAGCCCGGGCAATATGACACACGTCCACCCAGATGGACGTCCAGGTGGCACAGAACACAGATCCCCTGACCTCACTCGAATATATAGCAGACCAAGGGATTCAAGAAAACCCCTTCCCATTGGCTGAGATACCCCATATACCCATAACCTGACCTTGGGTTGCCCTTCTCATATCTAGTACCACCAAGTACCCGGCCACCTAGTGATAGAAGAGAAAAGTGCAACAAAGCCAAACTTAGGGAGAAATCAATGGATCTTTAACAATCAACGAAGATAACTACTCCTGGCATGTAAATTTGTGAGGAGCAACCCTGCCTAAACTCCAGGTGCTACATAAGAAATAAAATATTATTTGTGTGTATTCATGATTTATTTGAATTTAATAAAACTATAGCTGCATATATTTTGATTCAGTATTCTAGTAGAAAGTATCCTTTCCAATAAGCCTTGCCAGGAGTCTGCTGCAAACTTATTATAGTGCCAGTGTTCACACGGGTATGTGAAGTTTGGAAGAATACAGATAAGTAATTAAAACATTTGGATCTAAAGATGAATTCCTTAAATAGAATAGGTAATCGGCTAAGTGGTCAAACATGGAGTAACTGTAATTGCAGTTTACTAAACAGATGCAATTTAGAAGCAATAATGCAAAATAGGTTTAGGATGGCAAAGAGCATGCCTACACTGCAAAATAATATAAAACAGATTATGAAAGCTTCAGAAACACAGACTCTTTACAACAATGTCTCTGTGGTTTAATCCGGAAACGTGTGGCTTTGTAGACTCCATGGGGTTGATTAACTAAAGGCAAATAGGCTGTTCACTTTGCAAGGGAATTTTACCTTAGTTTAGTGAATGGGGTGAAGCTCTGCTGACCTTTATCATCCAATCATGTGCATACAAAAAAAAATCTGTTCTTTTTTATTTTGCTTGCATATAAATTGGCATTCTTTTCAAAGTGAATTTTCACAATATTCACTAAGCTAAGGTAAACTTCCCCAGCAAAGTAAACATTCTCTTGCAATGTTAGCAGCATATTTGCCTTTAAAAAATCAATTCCTATTACAATAGAGATGGCAAAATGGTTCAGAATACAAATAGCTGCTTGCTCTTTGAGTCCAGGGTAGCTATGATAACACAGGCGAACAACTGGAGGGATCCAAGGCCTGAGGACAAAGGGTCATCCCACTGTAATTACTGTACAATCAGAGAGGTGTTTCTCAGAGTATCTGGGTCTTCTGGAGAGGTTGCATGCTATTAAGCTCCTGCACAGCTGCCCACATGTCAGATCTGACAGTTGACAGATGCCAACCTGAATGCAGATCACTCACCCAGGTACCTCTGTTTGTGGAGGAACTTATTGCTTCTGGGTTTGTCTGGAACCACAAGAAATTGTGGGAGATTGAGCTAAAAGGGCAAGTGCCTACATCTGAGAATGGTAAGTTAATAGGCACTATGCTACACTCCACCCCACAAAAATTTGTTGTCCCTGGACAGTTTGCAAATCATTCAAATTTATCCTATGCAAAGCATACAGGGGGTCTCTCAAAGTTACATAATGGCAGCACCTCAGTAGTTGAGTCTCAGTGTCACCTCCTGGGATAAGAGGCAACATGTATCTGTCTTCAAGCACATTAGTGGAGTGTGGCTTAGAGTGCTCCACAGTGGGCTCAGGGACCTCAGCTTGGTGACTGCTGGACTGTGTAATATTGTCAGGATCCAGGGCTCCTCCTTGGGGAAGGGGGTTCTTGGAAATTGAACCTCTGGTGAAAGTGATATTTATGGCTCACAAACTTGAACAGCTTCTTCAGAAACATCTTTTTGGGCATCTCCCTGCATCTCAATGGGTTTGAGGAGTTTATGATGTAGACAGCTTGGTTTTTCTTCTTCCTACTCACTGGATATTGTAGACTGGCATGACTGGAATGGGCTGCTGTATGACAACTCTGAGGAAATCTTCCCATGGGGTTTGCCTTTATGTCAGACTCACACTCTGCCCCCAGATTGAAGATTAAAGTCTGAGGTTTATACCTCTTTTTTTCATACCCATGACCTTACTTTAACAAACTGTTGAACTTTAGACAGGCATCAACTTCGCGTCCAAATTCAGGAAATTGAAGTGTGCTCAAGTTCTTTTGTAGGCACTGTGAAACATTGGTCTGTGGGCCCCTAAGAATACAGTCAAAAATAACTAAGAGATAGGCCAATTTCCTTTGTTTTTCAGAAGCTGAACCTTTCAGCAGTTATATCAGGGTTTTCTCTTGAACAAGGTGAATGTCTTGCAAACAAACCGGTGTCCCACTCCTATGTGGATTCTCTCAGTTACAGAGAGGACTCATTGACACAATAAGCTGCCAGGTCACTGACAAGTTATGGAGTATACCATCCCTCAGAATAAGACAGCCCCTCTCACTCATCAGTTTGTTGGTTTCTTGTACTAGCATTGTTCTTTCTCTGGTACCCCGTTGGGGCAACCAATAGATCCTCTCTCTGTGTTCTTCCCAGTTATACTCTTCTCATATGGTTCACCTGAGACCTATTCTCAGGCTTTCCTCCAGTCAAGTCATTTTTGTCTCTATAGCTTTTTTTTCTACATCTTCAGTTTTTGGAAGAAGAGTTAGTCCACTTTACTGTCCCAATGCATGACACCTGGCAGTGGGGTGTTATAGTTTATTGAATTCCTCTATATGTATGATTTGCGCAGTCTCTCTAAAGATGGCTCAGCTTGGAGTTCCATACACAGGGATGGGGACCTTGCTGCTTTGACCACCTCAGAGGCAGCGTTTGTCTGCTCTTCAATACAGATAAAGCTGTCCAAGCTGAGTCAACTCTTCTTTTAATTTCCAGATGACCACCTTCCATTAAGCCATCTATTTAGTTCTCCTGACACACTATGACTATTTCTAACAGTTTTTGGAGGTTCAAATTGAGGTTGCTTCTATCTTTTTTTTCCCAAGGTTTCTCTGTCCTTGTCAGACAACCATCCACTTAAAAATTGTTCCCTCAGCTATCTGTCCACATTACCCAAGCCAGGTTCTCCTACTCAGCCCCTTTCCCTACAAGTATATCTGCTGACATACAGTGTCTTGCAGTTCCAGTGCATATTGCAGGAATAGATTCTTCTGCTCAATGCTTTCTGCAGAGGAACTGGCCTCTAAATTGTTAACTATCTCATCAAGAAAATCCTGGTCTTCTGCTGGGAGGTGGAAGATGAACCTTCTTGGTTTCCCATCTAAGGCATCAATGGCCAGTTCTGCCTACTGAGCAGACAGCATCCCATATGATCAGATCAGGCCCTACAATCTCTTGACCCAATCACCAAAGTCCTGTCCTCTCCCTGTGTACTTGGGGAATTGCTGCGGCAGGAATTCTATCAGGAATAGGGAGGGCATTATTGCAGGGGCAGGAGGTCGCCTGCCTTTCTCTGGAATCGTACTACAAGGCGCTCCTGTCATACCACTTCCATCACCATTGTCTGACATTACTGATCCTATTCGGTGATTCCAAGTTTAAGATAATAGGTAAATGATCAGACAGGTAACTGAAACTTGCAGTTTACTAAGCAGGTGCAAAGTTAGAAGCAATAACACAAAACAGGTTTAGAAAAGCAGAGTATGCAAACACTGCAGAAGAATACAAAACAGATTTCAAAAGCTGCACAAATGTGGACCCTTTTCAGCAATGTCTCTATGGTTCAATGTGGCTGCATAGCATAGTCTCTATAAGGCTCCATGCGCACTAGAGTTTTTTTTAAGCTCCTAGAAGCTGTCATTGGCATTTTTTTCTGCTCCTAGAAACTAAATAGTGCTATCATATGTGTCCATGCACACTACTTTAGGCTATTAGCATATTTCGATCTTATAAAAAACACTAGTTTGCATGGAACCTAAGACTCTATAACAAAAGAGAATCTAGCTGAGTATCACTACATTGACAAACCCGTACAGAACACAAACAGCTACTTGTGCCTATTTTCATAAACAGTATCCGTCTCAGTGAAGTCAAGGGAAGCTCTGGTAACAGTTTAACATCTGGAAGGATAAAAGGATCAAGAACAAAGGGCCACCCCACTAGGATTGTGTTAGCATGTTAGCAATTGGGGAGGAGTTTCCTTCAGTAAGTTGGTCCTCTAGAAAAGCTGCATGCTAATAGGCTCCTTTCGAACTGCTGCACACCAGTTATAATAATGAAGGGCCACACATCTGTATGTAAAACACTTGGCAAGCTATCTATGACTTAACAGGCTACCTGTAGAAGGTTGGTGGTGTTTTCCTGATCTTATCACTACCACAGGCAGCTACATTATTTTAACGTTGGTGTAGTGCGTCCTCTCCTCTGCACAGTGTTCAGATAAAGCTACAAGTTAGTGTAGTGCCACCTCTGCACAGTGTTCATCTAAAGCTACCTGTAGAAGATTTATGATGTTCTCCTACTACAGGCAGGCAGTTGATTTTGCTAGCTGCAGTATCAGTGTATATATATATATATATATATATATATATATCTATCTATATATCCCAGCTTAGTGCAGCTACATCTCATTGCAGACCATTAGTATGTCTGGAAGGCCAACAAGGAGAAGCAGACAGTCACAAGGCAATAAAAGAGGGCAAGCAGGCTCTGTGTCTAGAGGCAACAGTGCTGGTTGTGGAGACGGTGCATTCTCATCAGCACGTGGCCGTGGGACACGCTTGGCCTTTTTTTCTGCAGCTGGCCACGTTGAGCCGCAACATGCAGAAGACTTGTTCGAGTGGATGACCAAGCCGTCCTCATCCTCCTCATCCTCTCTCACCCATGCTCAGGGTACTTTGTCTGGCAAAGCAGCTGCCAACGCGGCCCCTTCCCTCAGCTCAATGGCATCAGTGACTCCTTCCCTAGCCCCACCATGTCCTCCTGAGGAGTCCCTCGAACTGTTTGATCACAGTGTTGGGTACATGCTCCAGGAGGATGCCCAGTGTTTAGAAGGATCTCCAACCCCACTATACCTTTAGTCCTCTCTGAGACCTGCACTGAGAGGAATGAAGGTGTAGAATTAGGTGTGTCACAGCCAAGTACTTGTGGGCAATCTGCTTTCGGTACACCGACATCAGATTGTACCATGCAAATTTCCCTGCCCCAGCTGCTGCACCTCCGAAAGAAGTTCGCTCCCAGCCATCCACATGCCCAGCGGTTGAATGCTAGCTTGGAAAAATTGCTAGCACTTCAACTGCTACCTTTTCAGCTGGTAGACTCTGCCCCTTCCGTGAGTTTGTGGAATGTGCGGTTCCTCAGTGGCATCTACCCAAACGCCACTTTTTCTCACGGAAGGCGATTCCGGCTCTCTACCAGCATGTGGAAGGCAATGTCCATGCCTCGCTGGACAGGGCGGTCAGCGGTAAGGTGCATATTACCACTGACTCATGGTCCAGCAGGCATGGAGGTTGTTCCGCCACCACACCTCCAAAATGCCACTACTAATGATTCTGACACACCTCTCTCCTCCACCCCCTCCTCTTCTTCTTCCTCCATGGCCTCTTCCTGTGCTTTGTCCTCGGAACCAGCAGTGCTCCGTAGGCGTTCAAGGGGCTATGCAAGTATGCAGGCCAAAAGATGCTATGCGGTGCTTGAGCTGGTGTGCTTTGGGGACAGGAGCCACACTGGGGCAGAGGTTCTGTCAGCTCTGCAGGGGCAGGTTCAGAGGTGGTTGACGCCACGCCAACTTAAGGCAGAAATGGTGGTTTGCGACAATGGAACCAATCTCCTCTCCGCCCTCCGACAGGGACAAATGACCCATGTGCCCTGTTTGGCTCACGTCCTTAACTTGGTGGTGCAGCAGTTCTTGGGCAGGTACCCGGGCTTACAGGATGTCCTGAGGTAGGCCAGGAAAGTCTGTGTGCATTTCCGCCGGTCATATAATGCCAGTGCTCGGCTGGCAGACCTCCAAAAGGAATTTAACCTGCCCAAGAACCGCCTAATCTGTGACATGCCCACCAGGTGGAACTCAACGTTGGCCATGCTGCAGTGGCTGCACACGCAGCAGAGGGCCATCAATGAGTACCTGTGCGACTATGGCACCAGGACAGGGTCAGGGGAGCTTGTTTTTTTTTTCCCACGCCAGTGGGCCATGATCAGGGATGCATGCACTGTCCTGTCACCATTTGAGGAGGCCACGAGGATGGTGAGCAGTGACAGTGCATGCATCAGTGACACTGTCCCCCTTGCCCACCTGTTGGGGCACACACTGCGTGGAATAATCGACAGGGCACTTGAGGCAGAACAGAGGCAGGTAGAGGAGGACTTCCTTAGCTCTCAAGGCCCCCTTTATCCAGACAGTGTTCCTGCATGCCCGCCGATCACACAGGAAGAGGACGAGGAAGAGGAGGATTGTGTCAGTATGGAGGAGGAGCCTGGCACTCAGCATCAGCAGCAGTCTTTAAGGGATCATTTACAGTCCCAAGAAACACATGGACTTGTACGTGGCTGGGAGGAGGTGGCTGTGGATCATGTCGTCCTTAGTGACCCAGAGGACTCCGGACCGAATGCCTCAGCAAACCTACGCTGCATGGCCTCCCTGATCCTGCAAAGCCTACGGAAGGATCCTCGTATTCGCAGTATCAAGGAGAAGGAACAATACTGGCTGGCAACCCTCCTTGATCCACATTACAAGGGTAAGGTTGCAGACCTTATCTTGCCGTCGCAGAGGGAGCAGAGGATGAAACATCTTCGGGAGGCCTTGCAGAAACGTCTGTGCAACTCATTCCCAGAGACTGGGAGGTTACAAACTCCTGTTTCTGGACAACATGTTGCTGAGGCTTCGGTCAGTCAAAGAAGGAGCGGTGGAGAAGGTGGCCGTCTGACCGATGCGTTCAGACAATTTTTTAGTCCGCAGCCCCAAGGTATGATCAGTTCCAGCAACCATCGCCAGCGTCTGTTTAACATGGTGCAGGAATACCTAGGGGCAAGATCTGACTTAGACACCTTTCCCACCGAAAATCCTCTGTATGTACTGGGTCTTGAGGATGGATCACTGGCCAGAGCTTGCACAGTATGCAGTTGAGCTACTGACCTGTCCTGCATCCAGCGTTCTTTCGGAACGCACATTCAGTGCCGGTGGAGGCTTTGTAACCGATCACAGGGTGCGTCTGTCCACCGACTCGGTCGATCGACTGACCTTCATAAAAATGAATCAGTCTTGGATTACCACCAGCTACCAAGCGCCTGATGCTGATGTAACCAAATACATTTTTTTGAAATGTCAGATCCCTTCAAAGACTGCCTATGCTGATGCTGAGTGACTATCGTGTTATACTGAGTAATTATCCTCTTCCTCCTCAATGATCATGATAATAGCTTGTAAGAACATTTTTGGTTCTGGGCACCACCAGTCCCACCACCAGTGCCTAAGGCCCAATTTTTCAGCCTCTGTTTAACAGGGGCATGTAATTACAATTTTTCATGCAATTCTTTGCAGCAGGGCTAGTTCCTGCGCTCCAACTAGAGTATCTCTGAGGGGTTACAGTGTTGTGGCACCAGCACCAGTGCCTAAGGCCCAATTTTTCAGCCCCTGTTTAACAGGGGCGTGTAATTACAATTTTTGATGCAATTCTTTGCAGCAGGGCTAGTTCCTGCGTTCCAACTAGAGTATCTGTGAGGGGTTGCAGCGTTGTGGCACCAGCACCAGTGTCTAAGGCCCAATTTTTCAGCCACTGTTTCCCTAGGAAGGGAAATTCTCTCCTGTAAGAGTTAATATGGGAAAAACATTTCTCCTTTCCACTGCTTTATCACCAATCCTTGTTTCACAAAAAAACCCAAATTTTCAAAAAACATTTGTCATTGGGACAAAAAGTGAGGTGAAATCTTCTGAAAAGCAGCACAGACAGCAAAACAAATGTCACAGGGGTGATAACCCTTCCCTATGTTTTCCAAAAAGCTTAAAATAGATTTTTTAGCTGGAGCTAAACATGTTAAAAATGTACCAGTTCAAAATTACAAACAGATTCTACTTAACAACAAACCTACAGTCCCTGTCTTGTTTGCACCGCCTGTATACTGCTGTTCACAGTATATAGGCCTGGGGGCCCCACACCTTTCCTTTTTTAATTTAGGTGCGGGGTTCCCCTTAATATCCATACAAGACCCAAAGGGCCTGGTAATGGACTGGGGGGTACCCATGCCGTTTGTCTCACTGATTTTCATCCATATTGCCAGAACCCGACATTACATTAAAGCCGCAAGCAGTTTTAAATTACTTTTTTTCCTTTAAAAATGACATTTTGCGCAGGGACTGTTCTACTATAGGCATACTATAGTCACCTCCCAGGTAAGATATTTAAAGGAATATTTCACTTTTTTTTTTACTTTAAGCATCATTAAAATCACTGTTCCCGAAAAAACGTCCGTTTTTAAAAGTTTTTTTTGCATTGATACATGTCCCCTGGGGTGGGACCCGGGTCCCCAAACCCTTTTTAGAACAATACCATGCAAATTAGCCTTTAAAATCAGCACTTTTGATTTCGAACGTTCGAGTCCCATAGACGTCAATGGGGTTCTAAAGTTCGTGCAAATTTTCGGTCCGTTCGCAGGTTCTGGTGCGAACCGAACCGGTGGGTGTTCGGCTCATCCCTAGTCAGGAGTCAAAAAACTCATTGACCTTTTATACACACACACTAAGCAAACACATCACAGGCGAGGATAGTTACCTTTAATAGCCATTCAAACCACTTTGTGTCAACTTGTGTGCATGTTATCAGGCCAAAATCACCTGAGTATGTAAACTTTTGATCAGGGTCATTTGGGTAGTTTCTGTTGCCATTATGATTTAAAAAGAGTAAACACAGTTGATTAATATTACATGGCTTCATCCAAACACTAACCATGATTGAAATAAATGTTTTTGTGTTGATATTCATATTCTCTGAAAAATGGCCAAGAAATCGTAAATTCTGCCAAGGTATGTAAACTTATGAGCACAACTGTACACTAAACTACAGTACTAGAAAAGTACAGATTTTACCTATTACAATGAAACATATTGCCTCTTTCTGATCACACATGCCTAGTACCAGAGCTAATTTTTTTTTCTACTTCCTATTTAGCATGTTTCCCTTTTTTTGGGGAGCAGACAGTCATTCTAAATCCAGCATGCTGGAAAATCCTTTTGTCCAAACACGAGGACCTATGTCACACAAAGACACATTACTTATTTCTTAGCACAACCCCCAATCTCATAACACCTACACTTTATTTTAATTACATCTAATTAAGACAGTTAGAAGTTAAGTTCTGTTCTGAGACTCTTACATCCCACCGGTACATCGCTGTTTTGTTATTTTATTTTTCACAATCACCCCTCCTCTGGAAAAAAAAAATTAAGCACACGTTCGTTTATCCACAGCTATCAGGCTTGATTGAAAGCTAATGAAAAA